>NC_069133.1:36653562-37253562 GCF_026914265.1 Mya arenaria | reverse complement strand
GTTGTCGTGTCCGGGCTGTAACTTTCCCTTTTATTGACAGATTTTAAAATAACTTGCCACATGTGTTCCACATACCAAGACGACGTGTCACGTGCAAGACCCGTGTCCCTACCTCAAAGGTCAAGGTCACACTTAGTCTTTATTCACAATGGAGTGCTGCATATAAGGACATAGAGTATAGGTTGTCGTGTCCAGGCTGTAACTTTCCCTTGTATGGACAGATTTTAAAATAACTTGCCACATGTGTTCCACATACCAAGACGACGTGTCGCGTGCAAGACCCGTGCCCCTACCTCAAAGGTCAAGGTCACACTAAGTGTTTATTCACAATGGAGTGCTGCATATATAAGGACATAACAGTGTCGGTTGTCAACTATGGGTGGTATTTTTTTATGTTTAGAGGCAATTTAAAATAACTTGCCATATGTATTTGACATGTAAAGGCAAGATCAACTTTTCATGTACTGACCTTGTTCATAGGTCAATGTCACAATCAGGGGCATTCGTCACATACTGTGACAGCTCTTGTTTGCCTCTAGTCCTGCTCCAAACTAAACAATAATTTTTATTTACTGCCCACTTACCACATGATTGCCATATTAGATCATTTATGTCTTTTAGTAAGCTAAACATTTCAAACATTTGCAGATGTTTATGAGAGTGTTGCCTGGCCCAATGACCTGATTTTCCATGACAGACGAGGGCAGGTTGACATGGATGAGATTACCAAACTGCTTGGGGACAAGACACGGGTAATATTTAACTCCTTAACTCAAAGCGCTCTCACTTCTTAGACTCACATATTTGCTTTGGGACTCTTAGATTTGAGATATTTTATATTTGAATTTAACAATGAATAATGCTTTCTCATTATTCTTACATTTGCCTTTTGAATTCAAACTTTTGAGGTTCGAGTGGAAACCTTGCATGATTTTTAGCTCGACTATTTGAAGAATAAGGTGAGCTACTCGCCCAAGCGTCGGCCTTGGTTAAGGTTTTGCATGTAAGTAACTTTAAGTCATAATCTCAGTAAATACATCATGTATTGCATTGAAACTTTAGATATGCATTCCCAAATATCTAACCTACTAAATTAATGAAGTTAGATAACACTTATTTGAATTTAATGCAAATAATGGACCTTTATTATTTGACTTAGAAATTCTGGTTAAGGTTTTGCATGTAAGCACACATACAGGGTTCTCAAAATGAACCGGCCACCGGCCTATTTGACCGGTTAAAACCAGAAATCGGCTGGTTAAAATTGTTGAAGAAACCATAAGGTCACATTCTTTTCTGACATATTTAATGCTGATTATTTAGTCTTTCTTCGGCGTATGTAAGAGTCTTCAGGTTCGAAATCGTATTGGTAAGAATTCTCCGTAATTCGCGCATACGCAAGCACAGTTTCCTGTTAGAAGAAAATACATTGTCGATGTCAAAAAAATTGTTTTTTGGCCACAAACAGCCACCCATAAGTATGAATACCGTATTTCACCTTAGAGTTCGGACGCCTTTAAATATTATTTTTTTGCTGTTCGCATCCATAGAAAGTTACCATTTTTAAATTTTAAACCTGCCTTTTTTCTTTATGTTTGAATTTTACCACTTATTAAATTATCCGTAGTTATCAATTGTCATAAACTTATTTATTACGCCTATACGTGTAAATCCTTCATCAAGTTAATTAAAATCCCATTAAACACCATTTTATACATGCATTGAAATGAATAAACACATTTTATCGGCTTCAGATCAAACAGTCATATTATGTGACGTCACATAACTCACAGTTATACCCACGAGGATCTCATGGAGAGCATGGACATTGCTATGCAGGATTAATGCGTCAGAGTGGAGTTTTAGATTGTAACTTAAGTATTTCATTTCAAACTTTAATTCATCACATTAATTAGTAACCTATATCATTGAATGTGTTGACTTTTATTGATGTTTCAATAAGTATAACTGTACGATTATTGCTTCTTACAGTCTATATATTATAAAGTGTGGTACAAGTTTCAAAGTTTATTGGCAGATCGTTTTACAAAAATGTCATGTCTTTATTTTCCTAATCCCTTGATTGCCCTTGTTGTTTCTTTAATCCTCCAATAAATATTTCACACTTCCTCTTTCTACAGGCAATAAATCGTTTAGGATGCGTGGTAACTGATTAACTTGTCACAATGGTATATATGGTTAGGTAATCTAGTCAGGCATTGTAAAGATAAAAATCAATAATCTTCGTCTGTGAAACTTGGTAACTCTGAAAGTTATGATTGATCTCCTTTGGGTGTCCGACAATTAGGTAGGCAAAATAAATTATTATTGAAAATAAATATGAGTGTCCGAACTATGGTGAATTACGGTAATTTAATACCATTGATTAATCATCCATTTATTATAGACCTGTTGCATAAGTTAGCGTGATATTTCTCGTTTTAGTTAATATATTTGATCGATTCTTATTTTGATTTGTTTGCAGGAAACTTCAGGGAAAAAAAATGGTTAAAAAATCAGTCTGAAATGAGTTCTTTTTTCTATTTTCAATCCAAAACAGCTTAGTCAGTGATGATACAAACACTGACAGTGACTTGTCAAGGTCTTTCTCTGAATGTATGCTATGTATGACATTTCTGTATATTTTATGTGAACATACGTACAAAACAATATTTTTATCGATATTTTGCATTGTTGTTCACTTCAAAACTCCTAGAAAAACAGCACCCTCAATGGCTCAGATTGCAGGAAATTGCATTCTTGTTTTAAAAAAGGCCGGGGAGGGGGCATGACCTCATTTTGAGAACCTTGCACATAGGTTAATATCTCAGCAACTACTTGATGTATTGCATTAAGACTTTATACAATGGTACTCAACCACCCAACCTACTTGAATAACCAAATTAGATAACTGTATTTTGCAAATAATGGCCCTTTATTTCTGGTTAAAATTTTGCATGTAACAACCAAAACTTTTCAATCCTTACACTGAAAAGCGGCGGAATAGTCGAGCACGCTGTTCCTGTGATAGCTCTTGTTGTATATGAATTTGATCATTTATTGGATTAGACTATTTTATGTAATGCTTTTTATGGCCCCGAAGGTTGACATATAGAAATTGAACAATCTGTGCGTCCAGCTCAATTTCTCCACTCCAGTTTGTAGCTTTCTCTTGTTCTGTACATGAATGCAAGCCTTCTAGAAGCCTGTGTCCATGTTTATCCAAATGTCTCTTTCAGAACATTGTTGGCTGGTACAGTTTCCGTCGCAACTCAAGCCCAAAGCCATCGTTTCGTGAACGCCTGATTCATGCTAGCCTTGTAAAGTCGCTGAACAAAGAGGGCCCGCTGTTCACGTTCTTGCTCTGCTCGGAAAAGACCAATAAACCAACACTATCCCTGCACAAACATGACCACTGCTTTCTGCACTGTGTCGCCAACAGGTATGATGTGTGTTATCATTTAGGTCTGTTACAAAAATATCTGTTTCTGTTTCTATTGGCTGGGACCATGTTTATTTCACAACTTAATTTAATTTTTTTGGGTAGAAAATTCCTTTGATATAGTGTCTGTTTCCGTTGATTTTTTTTTGTAATATCTGAAAAAGAGTTTAAACATTTGCTAATGTTTATGTTACTGTAAAGCATCTCAACTAACAAAAACCTTAAAAAACTAGTTTTAAATCGCCAAGCAAATGTTTAATAAAAAAAATGATCATGGACTACATGTGTATCATAGTCTACTTTATTGATGTATATATGTATGATGTTATGTGTGGAAATAAACTTGTGTTCTGTTCTGTGATAGCCATTGGGCGCTTGTTCTCAGGGATGAGTTTGAATGCACAACTCACGTAAAACGCACTGAAACTGAGATCAGGAAGTAGGGTCATTTTCAATATCAAAGGACTATTTCCACTGCAAATCATACTTGCATCGATCTTACCTTGACTATCTGCCATTTTGTTCTTGTGCAGTCATCAAAATTAGACTTTCGGATGAACAAGCCCGAATTCTTATACTTTTGCACGGAATCATATTTTTGAACAAGCCCTGCTATATAAATTTCAGAATTTGAGCAAGCCCGGAAGACATTTTACCAGTGCAGGGCTTGCGGGCTTGTGCTAATTTCGACCACTGCTTGTGTAGTTCTTAGTTTTTCTTGTTGGTAGTTAGTGCGGAATTTTTACATGATTACAACAGTCTCAAGTCCAATTCTAAAAACAGACTCATAAAAGCACTTAATTTATTAAATTGAAAAGAAAAGTCTTTATTCTTTGATGTTTTACAAAAATAAGTTAAAAAATGAAGTTTTGCAATTTTGAACTCAGACTTCAGACTGTTTGTAATCTTGGCCTCTGCTATGTCCCAGAAAGTGTTAAATGTTATCCGTCTTCCAGGCAATTTATCATCTTTGTCTGGTGAAATTAATGTTATATGCTTTTGGCCATGTGACCTTCTATTTCTCAATTGAATAATTTGATCAAATGTTGGGTAATGTTTAAAATACATAACTTTAATCCATTACATCAAATTTTACTCAGTTTAGAACAATTTGGCATGTTTCAATAAGAATGTGACATATTTATATTCTTTTTTTTGCAGTGTGTTCAGAAAGCTCCCAGAGACGGTGATCAACCTTGGTGATACAACGCATACAGAGTATCGCCTGAATGCCAGTCACACCGTGTCACAAACACGGGGGACATACAGCAGTATTATTAGACATTATGAGTAAGTTCATCAAAGATTGGTTGCACTTTAAGTTCTCATTAAAGAGGAGCACAAAGACAGGTATTTATTAATGTCTTTTGCAGAGATGTAATTTGTACTCAGAATGACAAATGTGCTATTTCAGCGTATCTTACGTGACAGATGTGCTATTTCAGCGGATCTTACGTGACAGATGTGCTATTTCAGCGGATCTTGCGTGACAGATGTGCTATTTCAGCGGATCTTACATGACAGATGTGCTATTTCAGCGGATCTTACATGACAGATGTGCTATTTCAGCGGATCTTACATGACAGATGTGCTGTTTCAGCGGATCTTACATGACAGATGTGCTATTTCAGCGGATCTTACATGACAGATGTGCTATTTCAGCGGATCTTACATGACAGATGTGCTGTTTCAGCGGATCTTACATAACAGATGTGATATTTCAGCGGATCTAACAACTCCAGTGACCACCCAAAACATGTTTAAAAAATAAATTGGTTGCGTTTAGTTGTTACTTCATTTGTTGTTAGTATTTACACTCTTCATTTCCTTCAAATTTGAAGTAAGTAGAGTCCTCAAAAGAGCTGCTTTAAAATCCTATTTTGCTTTTGCACAACGGTGCCTCACTCCCTTTGACACAAATTAGCAGCCTTAAGGGCCCCACAAACCCATCGCTGAAATGGTTTCAGCCCTTGACCTGTACAATCATATCCTTGTTTTGCCATTGAGAGTCATTTTTTTTTAGAGTTAAGTTAGAACCATAGATCAGTATTACAAACTTCATTTGCTATCAAGAAGTTTTAAATCCTTACTGTATCTATTGATTGCAACATTCTCATTTCAGAAAGGATGGTTTTAATCCTGTGGATCAAGTGAACAAAATACAGACAATGAATGGTGCCATTACACAGAGACTAAACGTAATTTTATCAAGAATTAAATACAGGCTGCTAGATTTGAATTTCTGTTGGCCATCTTGATATTATACAAGTCATTTTAGCACGTGGCATTTTGTGCTGACTGAGGATCTGCACACAATATCTTAAAAGTGGCACTCATATTTAAAATCAATACATACACATTAGAGCTGCAATGATTCACTGAAAACTCGATTTGAATCGATTCCGATATCAAACATGTTCGATTATTATGTCTCCCCCTCTCTGGGGGAGACATATTGTTTTTGCCCTGTCCGTCAGTCCGGTAGTCCGGTAGTCCGTCAGTCCGTCAGTCTGTCCGTACGTCACACTTCGTTTCCGATCGATAACTGGAAAACCGCATGACCTAGGATCACCAAACTTGGTAGGGAGGTTGGTCATGAGGTGTAGAAGATCCCTATTGTTTTTGGGGTCACTAGGTCAAAGGTCAAGGTCGCGGCGACCCCCAATGTAAAAAACATTTCCGCTCAATATCTTGACAATGGTTTGACCTAGGTTCACCAAACTTGGTAGGGAGGTTGGTCATGAGGTGTAGAAGATCCCTATTGTTTTTGGGGTCACTAGGTCAAAGGTCAAGGTCGCGGCGACCCCCAATGTAAAAAACATTTCCGCTCAATATCTTGAGAATGGTTTGACCTAGGTTCACCAAACTTGGTAGGGAGGTTGGTCGTGAGGTGTAGAGGATCCCTATTGTTTTTGGGGTCACTAGGTCAAAGGTCAAGGTCAAGGCGACCCCCAATGTAAAAAACATTTCCGCTCAATATCTTGAGAATGGTTTGACCTAGGTTCACCAAACTTGGTAGGGAGGTTGGTCGTGAGGTGTAGAGGATCCCTATTGTTTTTGGGGTCACTAGGTCAAAGGTCAAGGTCGCGGCGACCCCCAATGTAAAAAACATTTCCGCTCAATATCTTGAGAATGGTTTGACCTAGGTTCACCAAACTTGGTAGGGAGGTTGGTCGTGAGGTGTAGAGGATCCCTTTTGTTTTTGGGGTCACTAGGTCAAAGGTCAAGGTCGCGGCGACCCCCAATATAAAAAACATTTCTGCTCAAAATCTTGAGAACGGTTTGACCTAGGTTCACCAAACTTGGTAGGGAGGTTGGTCATGAGGTGTAGAAGATCCTTATTGTTTTTGGGGTCACTAGGTCAAAGGTCAAGGTCGCGGCGACCCCCAATGTAAAAAACATTTCCGCTCAATATCTTGAGAATGGTTTGACCTAGGTTCACCAAACTTGGTAGGGAGGTTGATCATGAGGTTTAGAAAACTCCTATATTTTGGGGGGTCACAAGGTCAAAGGTCAACGTCGCTGTGACCTCTAATGTAAAAAAATATTTCCGTGCAATATCAGGAGAATGCTTTGATCTAGGTTCACCAAACTTTGAAGTGAGGTTGGTCATGATGTCTAGTTGATTTTGCAATCAGTTGGTCAAAGGTCAAGGTCACTGACCTTGAGGTGAAGAACCGGTTTCTGCTCAATAACTCAAGAACGTTTACACCCAGGAACTTCATACTTGGTATGCCAGTTAGTCATGACTAGTTGATGGCCCCTATTGATTTTGGGATCCATCATTGATTATTTCTCACCTACGACCACACAATGGGGGAGACATGCGCTTTTTCAAAAAAGCAATCTCTAGTTTTCAATTAGATTCATGTTTGACTTATTGCTGCTATTTAACATTAAGTTGTATATTTAAAGGTTGTTTAATCATTGCAATTGACAGTGTTTCACCAAGAACAATTTTAATTAACAAAACTTCATGTTTACAAAGTTAAATAAAAAAAAAACCATCACACACTTAACACAGAAACTATCTGTTGATAAAATTTTAATAAATAACAAAACATGACATGGTTTTGTTATTCATTTAATTTTAATTAACTGATATTTTGTTATAAATGTGTGGTGTTTTTTCTGTACATGTCGAATTTGACAATTTGATGGACTTCACGTTTATACATCATCATTGGGGTGTTTCCTTTTTAAATGCTGAATGAGATAAGTTGAGCTGCCAGAATTTTGATAACTTACGTCATCAAAGTATATTTTACATGTTGCTTTTTACATAAATCCCTTTCTGAGCCCGAAACATGCCAACTCTCATGATTTTAGTTTTTTAGAAGCATCATTTAAATGTGGGAACGCCATGTTACCAGGCTAGTAAGAATGACCCTCTATTACTGATTAGATGCCAGATTAACTATTAACCAATTGCACACCGCGTAACAAAAGTCGACATGTTTAGAATGCGGATACAACGGGTCATTTTGTTGCATGCATGCTTAATATGCGGATCGAATCAAATTTTGAGGTTCCTGTATGGAATCGGCGAATTTTAATCTGGTTTTTCGATGCATCAGAGCGAATCTTTGCACCTCTATACACATATATATAACAGATATAAAATTTGAGTGATAAACCTTTAACTTCTTAATAAATATTGCATTTATGATTTACCCTTTTTATTTACCAGCACATACAACAATCCTTCCTCGAGAGTGAAAACATTCACTGTGATCTTGAAAAGGAAGTTGAAGAGCTACGGGAAATGGCCATCATGAAGAAACTGGAATTGGAGCATCGCAACAGGCCAGTGGAAGCTGCTCGTGGAACAGGTGGGTGAACACATAGGATTTTTCTTCCATGAATCATTTAAAATGGATACATAGCACATACATATGCAACTCATGCAACAGATTATATGTGGTAGGATTTGTCTCCCTTGTTTTGTTTAAAATTGGAGAATTAGCATGTACCAGGGGTAGTAACTTATGCAACAGGTGGGTATATATGTTGGATTTGTCTCCCTTATTTTGTTTAAAATTGGAGAATTAGCATGTACCAGGGGTAGTAACTCATGCAACAGGCGGGTGTATATGTAAGATTTGTCTCTCTTACTTTATTTAAAGTTTGTGAATTAGCACATACCAAGGAAATTCATGCAACAGGTGGGTTTATATGTAGGAATTGTCTCCCTTTTTGATTTAAACTTGGATAATTAGCACACCTCAGGGGGAGAAACTCATGGAACAGGTTGGTGTATATATAGAATATTTTCCCCTTGTTCTGTATAAGGATCACTGCCACAAGCTTGGGGCAGAAACTCATGGAATTGACTGCCATGAATATAAGGATTTGCCTCCCTGGATTTAAAGTGACTACCTAAAGAAACTTGACCCCAGACCAGAGGGAAAGTAATTCTTGGAATAGCTTGGTGGTGTCTTCAAATAGCTTCCTTTTCCTCAGTATATTACTTTGAAAACAATATAGATTTTAATAATAACTTTTTGCTTTATTTAACACTTAACTTTTTGTTTAAGGGTACTTACACAACCTTAATTCAGCAATTAATCTAGTATGAAACAAAAGAGAGTAGCATAAAACAAATTCACAGACTTAAAATATTTTTTTTTTATGGTAACTGTTTATCATAAAGTAAAAAAAAACCATCAAAATGCTATGAAGTCATCAGTTGCATGAAGATATTTAAAGGTTTGTTTTAGAAATAATGAAATTATTCATTCCATTATATCAGGTTCATCAAAGACAATAAAGCAGCCATCGGTGGACGAGCTTCTTTGTATGGATGATACAGACTCAGACGTGCCTTCACCGAGCCTTGTATCGGGTCACGACCTGATGCACGCAGTGTGTCCAGACACTGAAAATTACTATAATGTGCAATCGGACAAGAGAGATCACTCTCATATTTCCCAGCCTGAAAACAAGCCAGTCTCAAAGTTATCCACCCCTGTCGTACATTTACGGTCAAGGTCATCGCCTGTGGATATCGTAACTAGTCAGAGTCAAGTGACTCGAACCAGGAGCCGATCAGGTGACAGTAAGAGTCACGATGCAAAGAAAACTGAGCAGTGTAAACAAGACGATGCGAATGAATTTGGCAATCAAAATTTTAGTAAATCTGTTGGCAAAATGCCAGCCGATCCTTTTGATTTTGTAAACAAAGAATTGAAAGCAAGTTCTAAATCAGTTGACAATCTTACTAGTAATAGATTTACTGGCCATTCAAAGGCAGGCAATCATCACACTACAGGAAGAATTGAAACTCGAACACATTCAACAAACAAACATGGTGCTTCAGCCAGGGAGGACGTGGTTAACCCTTTGTATGAAATGAAAAAGCAAGTGGAGGGAACCAGTGGTGTGAGTAAAAACTGTCGTAAGGAAGCAACCAGTCAGCATTTGAACAATGACTCGAACAAAGATTCGTCGCAAGACACCTACGATATGGATGTGTCGTCTTCGCCTGTGTATTAAGAGATTTAAATGTTGCCATTTTAATGTTCATTTCACATGTTTCATTTTTTTATTATTGTTAAAAAACAACATGTTATGAAACAGTATTTAGTTGATAAGTATTAACCATTGTTATTTTGTTAATAATTTTTGTTCTGTTTAAGGTAATACATCCATCATTATTACAATAATTTTTCCTCTTTAAGAAGTTTAAGTTTCATTTTAAGTCACAAAATGTTTAGTTTGAATATATTCCAAGTGTTCACAGAGAGCTTTTTTTACATAGAGATTGCGTTATATAAGAAACAAATTAATATAACTAATTGCTATTTTTCATATTTCCGTTCGAAAATGAATGTTTTATTGCTTAAACCGTTATTAACGGTTTAAGTAAAATGCATAAAACATCAAGTTTTGAAATTAAATATAAAAATCTGCAATCTAATTTTTTGTCACCAGTCTTATATCACTGGTTTCCATGGATTTTCGCAAAATCGTTCCATGACAAAAAAACAACAAATGTCAAAATCTTCATTCTGTGAGAGTGCAGCTTTAATATATGAAATCATAATAGTAGCCTTATTATGGTGTTATTCTAAAATATAATTCATTTGAAATTAATATAATGGTTAATCAATATGAATTTAACCATGAAAATAATATCGATGTCAATATATCGAAAATGCTCTAACACATCTTTGCATCCTAATGATGGATGGCTAACCTTAACATAATTTTCAGAGTATTGGTGATTTTAAACAAAAAAAACTGGTCTAAATATTTGTTTTACTTACATACAATTCACATTATATTTTCAATTTCATCAGACAGACTTGTAAAAAGGTGATTTATATTATATATTGGCTATTTCATTATATTGTTGCCTGGAACAGTGTCTAAAACATCTTAAGTCATTTCTTAACCATGTTCCATATTTAGAGTGACACTCTTATTCAAAATCAATACATACACATGTACAAAAAACATCAATTTTGACTGATAAACCTTTAACTACATACTAAATGATAATTTATGAAAACTATTAATTACTGATAACAAGATTGTAACTGTGTATTTAATATCAGAAAGTGCAAAAATGTTAAATAATTGGTGAATGGTAAACGATTTACAGTGGTCTTCTGTAGTCCCATAAGGTAGAAATACCTTGTTTTATGCTAATTTCTTTCAAATTCAACCCGGTATCTTTCATAAGAACACTTGTTTTCGACATTTTATATTAATCATTTTTTGGAATTTTAAAGCAATATTATTAATTGTGGTCAATTTTATCTGGGAGTAAGAGTGCATCTTTAAGTAATTGAAATATCTCACTGGTCATTTGATAAAATACTGGACAATCTCCGACATATACTAAACATTTGTTTTTGACTATTCAGAATTCCTTTAATTTGACAATAAAATATTAAAAAATAAATGATTAAGTTATGAAATGATTTGATATGTTTTATGAAAACTAAACCTATCCTTTATGATTGCTGTCAGGTAGTTTAAAGATCAGTTATTTGTTAAATATGTGTTCATGCATGTTTCATTGATGTTAAGTACAGAATTACATTTTACTTTCACTGTGTTAATCAGAGCTACAGGTGACTTTTTACTTAAAGTATATATTGTACGCCTGTGCGGTATTTCATTAAGTTCAATGTAGGGGTGAACGTTGAATCAATTTAAAACACCTGACAGGGCTGACTTCCCTTTGTACAATACAAAAACATAACTTTCAGCAAGAGAAATCATTGCGTAGGAGTTGAAGTGAATGTACACTGTGTACTGGCCATCTTAGATGCAGTCAAAATTGTTGTTCTCGAAGCAGTCGTAAATTGATTGTAGTAATGGTACGCCCTTATAACAATTTGCATTTGTACTGCTACACACAGATGTTTGATATTATCTGGAAATTAGAACTTTTTAAAGCATATTTATGCCAATTACGACGCTTATCTGTAGCTCTGGCTTATGTGCCATCATTATTGTTACTGTATTTTTTAACTGCATCTTTGTAAGTTTTCAAGAACAGATAAGGACTGATAACTAATAATTATCATATGTTTCATATACTGCTGAGCCATGGTTAATACTCTTTATTTTCAAATAAGATTCTGAAGAAATGGGTCCTTTTCGATTTTGCAACTGACGAGTATGAATTTGGAAAAACAACATTTTTCTGTTGTAATACAATATATTTTAACACTTCAACATCATGAAACATTTCAGCCCATTTTGATTTTTGTATTTTTCTTGGTTATTGAACAAATAATATTTTTCCATTAGTACTGTAAAATATTTGTTTATTTATTACATTGTTAGAATGTACCTGTTTTTTAGTTCGACTATTTAAGAATATGGAGAGCTATACTACTCACCCAAGCGTCAGCGTCGGCATTGGCGTCACACCTTTGTTAAGGTTTTGCATGCAAGCACACATAGGTTAATATCTCAGCAATTACTTGAGGTATTGCATTGAGACTTTATACAATGTTACTCAACCATCCAACCTTCTTAATTAACCAACTTAGATAACTCTAGTTTGCATTTAATGCAAATAATAGGCCTTTATTATTCGACTTAGAAATTCTGATTAAGGTTTTGTGTGCAAGCACACATAGGTTAATATCTCAGCAACTACTTGAGGTATTGCATTGAGACCTTATACAATGGTACTCAACCATCCAACCTATTTAATTAACCAAGTTAGATAATTCTAGTTTGCATTTAATGCAAATAATAGGCCTTTATTATTCGACTTAGAAATTCTGGTTAAGGTTTTGCGTGCAAGCACACATAGGTTAATATCTCAGCAACTACTTGAGGTATTGCATTGAGACTTGAAACAATGGTACTCAACCATCCAACCTACTTTATTTACCAAGTTAGATAACTCTAAGTTGCATTAAATTCAAATTATGGCCCCTTTTTTGACATAGAAGTTCTGGTTAAGGTTTTGCATGTAACTACTTTTTGTCAATACCTCAGCGAATACATCATGTATTGCATTGAAACTTTACACACAGGCTCCCAACCATTTAACTTCTTCTTTAATCAAGTAAGATAACTCTATTTTTCATATTATATAATTTTTGCCCCTTTATTATGCGACTTAGAAATTCTGGATAAGGTCTTGCATGTTAGCACACATAGGATAATATCTTAGCAACTACTTGATGTATTGCATTGAGACTTTATACAATGGTATTCAACCACCCAACGTAATTGAATAACCAAGTTAGATAACTGTATTTTGCAAATAATGACCCTTTATTATTAGACTTAAAAATTCTGGTTAAAATTTTCCATGTAACCATATTTATGTTAATATCTCAGCACATCATGTATTGCATTGAAATCTAATCTAACAGTCTTCCATGCATGTTTCGCCAAAACTTTTCAATCCTTACACTGAAAAGCAGCTGAATAGTTGAGCAAGCTGTCTCTGTGACAGCTCTTGTTATTATTATTGGTTGTCAAAGTTGAAAAGGTAATCAAAGGCCAAGTTACTCAAAGACAAATAACTAACTTGTCAAACATGAAAAAAGATGGCCAAAAGTGAAATTTTGATAGAAATAAACTTACTTTTGATGAAGTATTCACAAATTCTTTGTATTATTTTCAAACAATAAATCATGATTACTGGTGCAAATATTGCGATACATCGTTATACGTTTTTTTCCAACAACACTCAGCTTTTTGCCTGGAAATTGAATGAACATTACATACAGGGATTGCTTTTCCTTTGATATTCCTTACTTTCTGTATAACATTTATATCATTACACAACATATTTCTCTTGTACATGCTTAAGTATTTTTATGTATTTATATTCTTTTGATTTTATGCTGCGTTGTAAATGGTTCAAACTTTTCTTATAAATCACTGAAATCCTTTTGCTATATTCAACATTTATAACTGCAGCACAATCTCTTACATTTAATATACTCAAACTTCTATAGAAATTTGCTATCAGATAATGCAGTATAGTTTGTCAGATACAAATTACCATTTATGTTTAAAAAAATGTTGTGTTCAGTAAGATGGAGGTCATGGAATAAGTTTAACGTTAGTCAAGATCTGTTTACAGTTACAATGTATGTTTAGTAAGTTTTTTTGTACACTTTCTATGTTTTGTTATGCTTAAAACATAGTATTAAATCCTAATAATGTATAAATCTTAGTTATTTCTATGGCGTGAGGCTTCAAACATATGGATTGATGTTTACAATGGATTAATAAAATTCAATCAAAATTATATTGTATACAAAGCAGTATATGATAGATTGAAATTTAAGAATATGCTTAAGTGATCAATATACCTGTACTAAGTATACTTGTGTTTAAAGTGAAAGTAGACCATTTTAAAAACTTAAGACAATCTATAAGCAAATGAGTATTAATTTAAGCAAGACTGTTGAAACCTCAAACAGTGTGTTATATTTATAGGAAAGAAATTAAAAAAGAGAGAAAACTAGAAATTTTAAAATCAGAATGTAATAAAACTTCTGTCAAAATTCAATTAAAACATGGCCATGTTTCAAAAATCTAAAAACCCTTCTAACTCTATGCTCTTGTTTCAAATTCCATTTCGTGAAATATCAAGCATAGAATCATTGTAGAGTGTCTGGATCTGAGTTTGAACAGTTCCTCATTACGCTGTATTTAAGTGCAAAAAAATCCATTAGGAAGTAAACAATTTTTTGCCTCTAATACCCTTCTTGGTCATATTTTAACAAATCTAAAGACCCTTCTACCTCGGTTATAAGCTGTTATACCTTTAATCACAACTTTAAGTCTGAATTACAGGCTGTAATAAGAATAAGACTTTTTGCGCTTAATACTAAAACGATATTAAATTGCTAAAATTTAATATGCCAACAAATGCTGCAGATCATACAGAATGTTATGTAGGGATTATAGTAATGGTAGTCGTGTGTATGTGTTCGTCCTGGCAATCTCGTGCGGAGCATAATTTGAAAATATATTTATGAAGTATTTACTTCAAAGTTCATATACAGATATATCTCATTGAGGAGAAGTGCAAGTGCACAAGAACCACAACTCTAGGTGTATTTTCTTTTTAGTTATTGCCCTTTGTTTTCATATTTTTGTCTGGAGCATTACTCAAAAAGTCATTGAGATATTGACTTCATTCTTCATTTACAGATATATATCATTGTGGGAAAGTGCAGTGCACAGGAACCACAACTCTGGCTGCAGTATTGTTTAGTCATTGCCCTTACTTAATTTTCATACCTTTATATTGCTGGAGCATAACTCAAAAAGTCTTTGCGGTATTGACTTCAAACTTCATATACATATCATTGAGGAGAAATGAAGTGCTCTGGCTGCAGTATTTCATGGATTATTGCATTTGTTATTTTTTAAACTTAATTTTTGTTTGGAGCATTTCTTGAAAAGTTTTAGAGGTATTGACATCAAACTTAATAATTATACACATAGATCTCATTTAGGTGACGTGCAGTGCACGAAAATTATGATACTGGCTACAGTATTTTTTGAGTTATTTTCCCTTTGTTAATTTCATACGTATTTTTTGTCTGGAGCATTACTTGAAGAAGTTTTTAAGGTATTGACCTTAAACTTCATATACAGATAGATCTCATAAAGGAGATTGTTATCCTTTGTCGTAAGGTGAAGTTGATACTGTTTCTAATTACACAGGGTATATGGATAATGACTGCCCTTGTTCAAGGGGTCCAACGTGTTTTGTGTTTTCCGAGTTTTAAAGATGCGCTCTTACTCCCAAATAAGATTCACCAAAATTAATAATATTGTTTTAATATTCCAAAAAGGATGAATACATGTCAAACACAATGGCTCTTATGAAGGATACCGAGTTTAATTTAAAAGAAATGTGCATAAAACACAGTATTTCTACATTATGAGACTATAGCAGATCACGGTAAATGTTTTAGCATTCACCAATCATTTAATATTTTTGCGCTCTCTGCAATTGAATACACGGTTACAATATTATAATCAGTAATTAATATTTTCAATAATTGCATTAATTAGTAAGTAGTTAAAGGTTTATCAGTCAAAATATTTGTTTGTTATACATGTGTATGTATTGATTTTGAATAAGAGTGTCACTTTAAGTTAGGGTTATGTGTGATGCGGAATTAAATGGCAGCGTTCGAAGAGATTTTGGTGTTTTGGGAGGACATTTTCACCTGGTAAGTAAGTTTTATAACTTTTCTCGCAATATAAATACGCCTACCTGGAGGCAACATGTATAAGCTTCTCTCAGTTTTTAGCTCGACTATTCGAAGAAAAAGGAGAGCTATACTATTCACCCAAGCGTCGTCGTCGGCGATGGCGTCACACCTTGGTTAAGGTTTTGCGTGCAAGCACACATAGGTTAATATCTCAGCAACTACTTGCGGTATTGTATTGAGACTTTATACAATGGTACTCAACCATCCAACCTACTTAATTAACCAAGTAAGTTAACTCTAGTTTGCATTTAATGCAAATAATAGGCCTTTATTATTCGACTTAGAAATTCTGGTTAAGGGTTTGCGTGCAAGCACACATAGGTTAATATCTCAGCAACTACTTGAGGTATTGCATTGAGACTTGAAACAATGGTACTCAACCATCCGACCTACTTAATAAACAAAGTTAGATAACTTTAGTTTGCATTTAATGCAAATAATAGGCCTTTATTATTTGACTTCGAAATTTTGGTTAAGGTTTTGCGTGCAAGCACACATAGGTTAATATCTCAGCAACTACTTGAGGTATTGCATTGAGACTTTATACAATGGTATTCAACTATCTGATCTACTTAAATAACCAAGTAAGATAACTCTAGTTTGCATTAGATTTAAATAATGGCCCCTTTTTTATTATTTGACATAGAAATTCTGGCTAAGGTTTTGCATGTTACCACTTTAAGTCAATACCTCAGCGAATGCATCATGTATTGCATTGAAACTTTACAAACAGGCTCCCAACCATTTAACTTCTTCTTTAATCAAGTAAGATAACTCTATCTTTCATATTATATAATTGTTGCCCCTTTATTATGCGACTTAGAAATTCTGGATAAGGTCTTGCATGTTAGCACACATAGGATAATATCTTAGCAACTACTTGATTTATTGCATTGAGACTTTATACAATGGTTTCAACCACCCGACCTAATTGAATAACCAAGTTAGATAACTGCATTTTGCAAATAATGGCCCTTTATTATTAGACTTAAAAAATCTGGTTAAAATTTTGCATGTAACCACATTTTTATGTTAATATCTCAGCACATCATGTATTGCATTAAAATCTAATCTTACAGTGAACCATGCATGTTTCGCCAAAACTTTTCAATCCTTACACTGAAAAGCGGCGGAATAGTCAAGCGCGCTGTCTCTGTGACAGCTCTTGTTTAACCTATGTTTCTAGAGGCATTAACAACAAAAGTTATTGAATGTATAAGCTGAGCGATTGCTTGTTTACAAAGTGAAAATAGAAAATTGCGTGACTTGAAACTGTGTGTTTTAGTCAAAGTGCACCTTTCTTGTTCCTATTTTAGCTATTTTTCATTGTTGTTTTGCCTATTATTTCTTTTCGACGGTAAGTGAACTTACACGGGCACTATACGACCGATTTTTTTATGCTTAAACACCTTTTATGTTGGGCGAGGAAGTTTTATTCCGTTTTTGTGTGATACAGAATCAGAATAAGCATGTGTTAATATTAGTGTAATTAAGACACGAGATGTAAGACAGGTTAAAATTTATATCAAAAGGCAATTTGTTATCCAAGAAGAACGTACCGTGTATTTGTTATGCAAAATTACCTACCAGATACACCACCAACTTGACCTTTGATCTACTGACCTTAAATTAATACGGTTCTTCTGCTAGTCATGACTAATCATACTACCAAGTATCAGGCCCTGAAGTGTTCTTCAAATATTGAATGTAAACCGATTTTCAACTGAAGGTCACCACGATCTTGACCTATGACCCATTGACCTCAAAATCAAAAGTTTTCATATAATGGTCATGACCAACCCACCTAGAAAGATCAAGGTCCCTAACGCCTTAGCGTTCTTCATACATTGATCAGACAGACGATCAGATACTTATATTTCAACCTTTGGGTATAAAAATACAAGATGGTGTAATACTTACAATTACAAAATTAAGGTTTAATGTTTAGTTATGAGTCAAGTGTGACAAGATTTGGATGAATCAGGGAAAGTCCATACTCTTCCAGTTTATAAGGAGTATAATAATAAAAAAAAGAAGAAGCATATATGAAAATAGATATTTAAAGTAATCATGAAAAAGTTGAATAGTATTTATTATGAATCATGAGCATTCATGACATTTAAATAAAGTTCACAAGAATACAATGGTCTGCACAATCAAAATGTACTGTATTAAGAGGTGAATGTTAGAAGTACAACAGGGCCCGTATTACATAAGCATTTTAAGTAAATTTTAAATACTTTCAATTAATTAAAAAATAATATTAGAACTTCAAGATGTTTAACTGCTTTAACATAGAAATAGTAAATTTTGATATTGACAAAGTATAAATGGTATTATTAAAGGACTGAATAAGAATATGAGTGCGTCTGCCTTTGACAATATCCTGAATGAGTTCTTAAAGTATGCAGATAATGATACTTTTTTCATATTGGTTTTGATTTATTCAATATTATCTTAGATTTGGGAATACTCCCAGAGGTATGGAGTAAAGGAATAATCTTGCCTAAAAAGGGGATAGATTAGATCCCAACAATTACAGACGCATTACTATACTTTTTTGGTAAAATGGTTACTCATGCTTTAGACGACAGGCACTAACTAAGAAAACCACAGCTTGCTAAAAATGTGAAGAGCAAGCTGGAATTCGATTGACTTAAATCTTATATTTTCTCTTAAAATGATTGTTGAGAGAAAACAACTGTATTGTGCTTTTGTAGATTATAACAAACTTTCGATAATTAATAACAGTTTGTTCAATTTCTTAAGTTGTCAAGCAGGAGTCTGCCAGGGAGAAAATCTATCTCCAATTTTATTTTCTATATTTTTGAATGACTTGTTAGACTTAATGTCAACACAATATGAAGGTCTGGCTACTATGTCAAAAGCCACTTTCAAAGGTTTACGTGATGAAGGTGTACTTGCATATTTAATGATTTTCATTCTCTTATATGCTGGTCATGTATGATAATTGTAAGATGTGGAATATTAACAAATATTAGACAACAAATGTTCTTTTTAGAACACATTAGATGAATAATGTTCCTGATATTTCTATAATGACAAATAATCACCTACAAATAGTGGACATCTTTAAATATCTTCCTTTATTGTTTAATTATAACAGTAACTTGCTAAAACAAAAAAGCTGAGTAAGCTCGAAAGGCAATGTTTTCTGTCATACAGAACTCAATAAGACTTGGTCTTCCATTATCCCTCTAATTAAACTTGTTTAATGCCATGATTGTCCGAATTATGTCGTATGGCAGTTAAGTATTGGCATTTGGAAGCCTTTATATGATACATCAATTTCAATTAAAATTTTGTAAAATAATGTTTAAATCAAACAGTGTATTGTATGTTGTTAGGCGAACTAGGCTTAACACTTTAATCCATTCAAGCTAAATGCAGAATGCTGTGTAACTTTGGAAAAATATTAAATGCTGGGGATAGTAAATCAATTAAATTATTATATAATACTATGTTAGCTTTGCACAAAAATAATATTCTTATTTTACCTTGGATATCTTCTGTTAAAAATATTCTAGATGAACTTTGGTTATCTGAATATTTCTTAAATCAAAGAGTTAATAACCTTGTATATTTAAAGAAAAGTGTGTATGATATATTGAATGATCAGTTTTTGCAGCAATGGCAAAGTTCTGAAGACAATTCTTCAAAATGTTCAGTTGACCGTTCTTTTAAGAAAGAATTCTGTTTTGAAAAATATCTAGACATATTTAAATTCCGTATATTCTTTGTAAATTACTACGAAAGTTTAGAAATACAGCTCATATTTCACCCATAGAGAAGGGGGGATATTTAAATATTGTACAAAACCTTAGATCTTGTTCTCTTTGTGATTTCATTGGTGATGAATACCACTATCTGATAGAATTTTATCAATTTCATAATGTAAGAAAGGACTTTATACAGCAGTATTTTAATAACCATCCAAACGTGTAATATTATTTTCCATTTGATCTCAACTTTAGTAATACACACATCATTTTCACTGTGTTCTTTATAATGTAATTAATGAAAGAGGTTTTACTGTTTAGTTTAAACTGTTTCAACCTTATTTCTATGTCATCATCTCATGCATATTATATGCCAAAGATGTTAATAAAACTTGAAAATTGAAGTTTCTGTTCAATTTAACGCACCTGAAATGCTTTATAAATATTAAATGGTAATATAAATGTTTGGTATAATTTACGAAATATAACACGCTACTTGTGGCCACATGACCTGGCAGCCCCAAACGTGTACATGGACCGAGGCGTTAGCGAACCATGTAGGCTTTATAATGTTATATGGACCTCAATGGTGTGTGCTATTTCTTACATATACAACTAGACTCTCAATTAAATGTCCCTAGAAATGCACTGTTTAGCAAATAGCTTTGGAATTTCCCATGGAAATTGTATCGAGTAAGAAATCGTATTTTATTTCTGAAAATGACAATCTAGCAGTTGTTTTAATAGTTAAAAGGAAACGCACAACAAGCTGTTCATAGAAATGCACTTTTTAGCAAGTAGTTTCTGCATTGCTCATGGAAATTGAATCCAGTGAGAAAACTCTTTAAATTTCTGAAAATGACAAGCTAGCAACTGAATTAATAGTTTTCCCAACGCATGCAGCTAAAAAGCTGAATTACCAGTAATTCAATATTTTGGATTTTTCTTTCAGACAAAATAAAAGATACATTGAGTATTTGCAAAATACAGGTATAAATCTCTTCACGTATGCTCGCAAAGAATATGTCCCTACAGCTGAATGTGGAGTCTGTTTATTGCACATTTTAAATCGCCATAGACCTTTACACAGTTAAGGATTATTGAATCAAGAACAATTTCCATGTCTTATTATGCTTAAAAATGGTATAAAATCCAGTAAATATGTGTATTATATATTTATATTGTCATTTTCATATATATCTTGATTTTTTAATGCATGACACTTCAAACATGCGGATTGGTGTAAACAATATGCATCTAACTTTAGTCAAGATTATACATACCAAGAAGAAAATAATTAAAAATAATATTTATGATATCAAGTCAAAACGCAAGATATAAATTTGGCTTCAATAATGTTCCATTGTTATTCTTTTGGATTAAACTCGAGATATAAGATACATTGAGTATTCATCATATAATATCAAGTCAAAACGCAAGATATAAATTTGGATTTAATACCGTTCCGTGGCTGTTCTTTTGGGGTAAACTCGAGACATATGATACATGTATGCCGAGTGTTAACAACACCACTTTTAAATGTCATTATTCTTTTAATAACAACATAATGATGTAGTTTTTTTCTGCAAAAGTGATTTAGAATACTACCCGACCCACAACAAAAATAAAATTAAAATAAATAAATAACATAAAAAATAATAATAAAAAAATGAATAAACACCCAAATATGCTGATGAACTGCGTTTGATGTGATTTAGACAGCAGAACAACAATAAGATCTGATACCATTTCATGAACAATATTTATGCTGCTGTACAACCTGTGATAAATGTCATTTTTCTGACATTGAGACATAATATGGAATATAAAAATCGTAGACTTTGATATTTGGTTTAGTTTTTAGTTTTATTTTACGTAACTTGATGATGAGGTACAACCGCCCAGACAACTTGATGTTCTTCGAAATGCACTTATGAGCAAGTAGCCCCTGCATCCCTCATGGAAATCATAAGCAAATTTGATTAACCTTCTGCAAATGACCAGCTGGTCACTGGATTGATTGTTTCCTCAACGCAAAACGGTGAATGAAAGCGCTGAAAGCGTTGAGAGGCGCGACTTCTCTGATTTTACTTTTTTACAATTCTGTTCACAGGCAATAATTCAATCCCTAAAATAACTTTTGATTGGCCCCGATAAGTATCCTTCATTACTTAAAAATAGGTTATTCGAATTTTTAATACAATTGGCTAGTTTCATAACAGTAACTGATTATCCTATATGTACTAGGATATATGATCATTGCTGATATATTGCTAGTGCAAAGTTAATTTAATGAAACCCGAGCAACCGTAGGATTGAAAGTTATATGGGTAATTTTGCTTAATTTTGAAACCTTGAAAATATTGTAAACTGAATGGAATATAGCATCTAACGGAGTTGTAATATTCTTCTAACTTAAGCTGCATGTTGCTATTATAGGAGAATACATACCATGAAGAAACTTCAAATTCTCCTAATGACCGAAAAGCACATGTTAGCCAACACTTTGTAACATGCCACGAATATGGGTTGGTATTCAATATTGATATTACCCTCATTCTAAGACATGCCTCAGTTATTCCATTTTGCCTATTGGTCAGCTAATTATACAGGCCAATCAAAATAATCAGTTTCTAATCTTAAATTTAAGTTCAATCTAGCTGCATATTGAATACGGTTCCAGAATGTCAAACAGCTCTGTTTTTTTGACACCGGAGAGTGCATGTTCGGAAAGGTATACGGAATAAGAGGTTAGCTTTCGACTAGCTACGTGTTTTTGATATGCAATTATACTATGAACTGTACCCGCATGACTGGTAAAAACCTTATTCCATTCATGCCTAAATTTGAAAAAGGAATTAAACAACAAAGGGACGTAACGTTTTATAAAGCAGTCCGTCACCTTTCTGTATCTTAAAACTATCTTTAGAAAATTACGAAAATTACCGACATTGTTAGCACAGAGCCACCTCTAGTAATATGAAGCACTCGTATTAACGAAGTATTGTATCATGTTTGCTAAATTCGGCTGTTCAATATTGGAAACTTAAGCAAGAAAAGAAAGTTAGTCAGGAAGTAAGCTTTAAAACTAGCTTAAATTAAAAGATACATAAGAATGTTATAAAATAAAATGGTATTTTAATTCGCTCTATTTTAAACCATATAACGCCATACGTCCTATTTTTTTTTTAACACCGGCGCATTAATTCTTTTAACATGTCATGTCAATAGTAAATCTGATTTCGAAATGCGGCTCTGAAGTCTATACACCTGCGGCATACAGCATAAAAATTGAACTGCCA
Source organism: Mya arenaria (assembly GCF_026914265.1). Lineage (NCBI taxonomy): Eukaryota > Metazoa > Mollusca > Bivalvia > Myida > Myidae > Mya > Mya arenaria. The sequence continues at coordinate 37,230,353 of NC_069133.1, read as the reverse complement.
GTATTTCAAATTTGAGGGAAATTCTGTCGAACAAGACCTCCCGAGATATATTTGAATTAGGCCAACAACTAAATAGTTTCCTATTTCATTGCCCAAAATATAGGGAAGGTAAGCTGGGATATCTATACCTTTTTGTTTTTGGCTTTGTTTTGTCTCAGCATCATTTTCGCATTAACAACTGTCGCCATTTTGTTTTTGTATATTTACGCATCTTTCCAGTAAAAGATCCTACCGAAAATCTATCCGAAGGGGAGAAAATAGATTAACCGTCGGAATGTTATTGTCTGCTGGTAATAATGCAATAAGGGTCGTGTGCAAAAAAGGGTAGGTCGGGAAACCTGAAACAAACTTTTGTTTTGTAAATCCTTTTCATCATTCTTAATTATATCAACATTAGAAGTATCAGGAAAGCCTTTTGTTGCACATCTTTGACCCACGACCTTCATATATATACAATACAGTCTTACTGTATAGTCCCCAGCATCAAATACCACCCGCTGTCATTTATGTCGCTTACTGTTCACAAAATTGTGTCCATGGTGAAGGAGTGCACCTTGTGCATGATTGCAGAACAACCGAGCGAATCAGGTGGAAATTCCTCTGTGTGGTAGTAGAAATGGGATGACGTATTACTGACGAGCTGCTGTTAATGGGCGCAGAGAGGGTTTACCTCACCTTACTTGGTGCTCCGTGTGAAAGTATCATGGACTGATTTTTACACTCGGATTTCATGAAAATCTTCATCCCTTTTGTGAGAAAATGAAATAGTAACATGTAACCGTACTTGTTTAACTATAAATCACAGCACAAGGTGTTGACGAACTGTTGTCGATTTCAACATACTACTGATAATAAAATTTGAATTTATTCGAGTATTTAAGATTATTGAGACTTGTGTGTTAATAAAACATAAAGAACATTGTGTGTACTGTACGTACAAAACAATATTTATCTTTTTGTTAATAATTCTCTGTACACTGTAAATAATTTGGATGATGCGTTATTGCTAATTCATACATTCATGTTTGATTGCTCCTATCACGTTTTGCATATTTATATTCATGTTTAATAATCATCAATCATTGGTGGAAATAAAGAATATTGAATTAAATTGAATTGTATTCATTTTTTTATTATTGTTTCAGACATATTTAGATTGAAGAAAGGGTCGGATACAAAGACGAGAAAAAACCAGGAGGAGGAGAGACCATTAAAGCCGCGTATAAATGCCACGCAAAACAAGCCACATACCTGTCGGATAGAGCTCACTCACAGGCAAAATATCATTCGGAACTCCTCGGCCATTTTTATCGAAAACAACCTCGGATAGATATGGACGGTTTACAATGTCAGAAATAGGTACACTTTAAGTCCGCTGCAAATAGATCGCGTAGTAATTTAATTTAGCAGTTAAACTTAATGACATAGCTCTTGGGAATCTCAATTATGTTTGCAATAATTCACTTTACTGGCAACCAATTTAAACTTAGATCAACAAATACAAGCCGAAATTTGATTAATGATTTAATTCAATATTTTACGAACTACTTCTACTGATGTACTGGCATACATCAGAGGTTGTTTTCGACAAAAATGGCCGAGGAGCTCCGAATGGTAAAATATCGCCTATTAAAGTTTGGGCACCACAAAGTGGATAAGCAATAATGTCAATTGCGGTAAATGGCCGTTTCGATAATTTTTGGACACCACAAAGTGGGTCAGCAATAATGCCAATTGCTGTAAATGGCTTTTCTGATAGATGTTTGGGCACCACAAAATGGGTTAGCAATAATGCCAATTGCGGTAAATGGCTGTTATGATAGATGTTTGGGCACCCCAAAGTGGGTTAGCAATATTGCCAATTGCGGCAAATGGCTGTTCTGATAGATGTTTGGGCACCACAAAGTGGGTTAGCAAATATGCCAATTGCGGTAAATGGCTCTTCTGGTAGATGTTTGGGCACCACAAAGTGGGTTAGCAAAAATGCCATTATGGTAAATGCCTGTTCCGTTAGATGCTTGGGCACCACAAAGTGAGTTAGAAATAATGTAAATTATGATGAATGCCTGTTCTGATAAATGTGTGGGGAATACGAAGAAGGTTAGCAATAATGGCAATTGTGATAAATGTCAAATCACAAATACATTATTGTAGCAGGACATGATACATGTTTGCAAATCGAGAGTTACTGGTTATTACCGGAGTGTACAATAAACAAGAAAAAGCAACATTTCGTGTTAGCAAAAACTGTTATTTCATGTAAGATCATTGGTGATTACCAATGAACAAGAATAACATGGAAACCGACTTATTCGTCTATCCACAGTCAGCACGGCGTTAACTTTGATTTGAATTACCAAACTTAGTTCCTCCATTTTGATTTACGAAATCTGAGCCGTATTGAAACTTGGCCTTCAATCATGCAAATGTGAATGCAAATTTTTTTCATTCACTTAACAATTAGCAAATTCCTTATATAATCATATAATCATGAAAATACCACAACTGCCATATTTTAATGAATATCAGATTTTTTACGGAGTAACCGCCAGCTTTAAATACCGCTCTTAATAGTTTGCGTACGTTCAAAGTATGTGGTTTAAATATAATTGATGGTAGAGAATGTCGCCATGCTCAACTTTGCTCTCAAATTTGGCAAAAAATAACCTAACCAGCCATTGTTTTAATACAATTTTAAAGAGACTGAATCTAGTTTGACCAATGTTAATATGTTCTCAACAAATGTGTTCTAAAACCTTAAAGAAGTTATAAGTTTGTTTTTAAATATATAAAAATATGTAAATAAACAAAGTAGTTATAGTGTAAATTGTCGTCGAAGACTGTTAAAGCCGCAAGTCGACTAAGGATTAATTAAATAATTAGAGATTTTTTTTATCTTTAGTAGATCATTAATATTTAAAGCTACATAGAATTTTAGGTATTCAGAAAGAGACGTGATATGCAAATTTCGAAATGACGTTGTGCGCGCTAAATGTAGATTGTACTTGGATTATACTTTCGGTTTTGCTGCATTTTTGTAATTGCATTTTTATCATTCTGGGGGTTTAAGAGGAAGAGAAGTCATTTGGATATACATACAGAAATAAGTTTACAGCACTAAACCATAATGGGACTTTAAGCATTGCGTGAAAATGAACCAGTCACGTGACAGGAATCTATATTCACCCCACGCTATACATGAGCGCAGTCTTCTATGGATATAATTCTCGATTCAATTTATTTAGAAAATTATTTAAAAATGGAAACGCGTTAAGCGATACGTTTTGATATAACATTTCTTAAGCATTGTCGACACATACGTTCCCAAAGCTTAAAACATCAATTTGTTTAAAATATATTGTTTAAACTAATGCGAGCTCCTTCAATATGATGTGATTCTTATAAACTGAATACCGCTTACATTGCAAAGTATAGTATATAAATATGAAACTAATCAAATGATATCTTACTTAAACGGCTATGATTATAAGCGTGCATTAAGCAGGAGCTCTGTTCAGTTTTAGGGCATTGGGTTTTTGCTGCAGTTTCCATTGTTTTGGAGCAGCAGCATTGTGAAAACCTATTCTGGTAACCTAAATAATGCGAATACTTGTAAATGTACAAGTAGCATTTCGGAAAATTGTTCAGTTAAACAATATTTAGTTAAAGTGACACTCTTATTCAAAATCAATACATACACATGTATAACAAAAACAAATGTTTGAGTGATAAACCTTTAACTATTTACTAAATAATTCATTTATGGAAACTATTAATTACTGATAACAAGGTTTTAACCGTGTATTTAACAACTGAAAACGCATTTTTTGTTTTAAAATGATTGGTGAATGCTATTTTTTTACTGTGATCTACTATCGTATAACAAGGTAGAAATACCGTGTCTTCTGCACCTTTCTTTCAAATTTAACACAGTATCCTTCATAAGAACCACTGTTTTCGACATTTATTCATCCTTTTCGGTAAATTGAAAAAAAAATGTTTTAATTGTGGTAAATCTTATTTGTGAGTAAGAACTAATCTTTAAGTAAGGTTAACATTGCGCCATCTCTAAGGATAAGTTTATGTTTTTCACCCTCTGTCCTTTACTAAGTCAGGATTCAATATACATATTTCACCGTATTGCGCGGGAAATGATTCTCAACGGATCATGTTTTACTTTCTCCTTGTTGTCTTCCTCAGCGTGTAAGGGATTGTCCTTTCAATGTCTGTACATTATAACATAATAATAGCTAAGACCGTAAACTTTAAACAATATATGAATGTTCATTAACGTGTAACAACTATAAATTATGAGCAAACCTTTCTTTTTCAATTAAGCTTTGCATTACATCTATACATTCTAACCAGTTCTATTTTTAGTAGTTATAAATGACAAAACACGTTTCGTAATTATGAGGTCCCAGGACTAAAAAAACAAAACATTAGAGTATTATTATCAATAGTTAATATGGTCTTTAGCACACATATTTGCTTCGTTATTAGCTGTAGTTTGATAAATGCCATGGCATTACAAACTATAATCAGACAAGGAACATAACTAAACATTTCCGCTGCGTATCATGAGAATGACTGAATATCTATGTGCGAGTATTACTCTTCAAAAGTTATTCGAATCCGCGAAAGCCATCCGGAGAAATGAACGAAAGTGAGATATATAATGAAACTGAGCTACATAACAAAAGTTTTCAGCGGACTTTAAACGAAATTCGTTTAGTGTTACTGATATTTTATTTTGGGGCCTCATATTTTGGAAATATTGTTATACTTATACTAATGTGTAAAGGCCCAAGCACGTTTAACAAAAGATCGAAAACTACAAGTATTTTTTTCTTTGTTCTTGCGGTGTCGGACATTCTTCAAACTACAATAACACTGGTGTTTTTTATTTTCAAACTTTTCATTGATGAACTGTACCCTAATCTTTTACTTGTATCAATTTTCGTGAGATTTCCGACAGTTTTCTTTTCAAACTGGATTCTTGCTTTCATAACAATTGAAAGATGCGTTTGTATTGCTCGTCCATTTACGGTAAAACGGATATGCAACGTGAAATTGGCGACAGCTGTAATTGCGCTCGACGTCGTAACGTCTGTCGGAATGGAGGCCCTAATGCTACATCAAGATTTCAGCTCTCAACTTGGTGTTCCGATTGACAATCTATTTGGATTTGTTTTCCCCTTTTTAACAATATTAATCGGAAGTGTGTACATCGCAATAAGTCTTTCCAAATCTCCGTCGCTTGGACTTCAGAGAGTTCGGCCAAGGTCGCCAACTCTGCTCCTGATCTCCGCAAACATAGCCTTTGTGGTAACAATGATTCCTCGAAGAGTGGGGACAACGATTTGCTATTTCGTGAAGAGTGAATGTGGGATTCATTTGGAATGGAAAATGATTTGGATCGTCGAAGGCTTGACGTACATTGAAATATTCAACTCGGCTATCAACTTTTACGTCTACTGCATTGGAAGCATGCAATTTAGAGAGGAAGTCAGAAGCCTTTTTCAGCGTTGCTGCCTTTGTTTAAACAGGGATTACACTGAAGACACACGGCAATCGTCTCGAGTGGATGTTTCTCGGAATGGTGCAGTTCAAGAAACGGTTTCGCTGTAACATTGTTAATGAATCCTTTTTCATACAATGTTGATTTGACTTCTTCGAAAAAAAGAAACTTCATGAACATTCCGACAAAAATATTGACTCGGTTTCTGATTTCTGCTAACATGGCCTTTCTGATAACAATGAATCTTATTTGTGTATAAATATTACACGATCGCTACCTTAAGGACTACAAGTTGAATCGTCAATGGTTTTACTTGCATGGAGATATTCAACTCAGTTATCAATGTTAACGTCTACTGAAGAGGAAGCGTACAGTTTAGAGCGGGAGTGATGTACCTCTTTCAGCGGTCCTACCGTATATTTTTAACAGGAATCAATCTACTGACACACACTACTATACTTGAGTGGGTGTTTTTCGGACAAATGCAGTCCAAGAAATGGTGCAACATTGTTCATTATTTGTAATTCGTTATTTTTTTTATAAAATGTTGACTACATTGTATTTCGGAAAAAGAAACTTAAAAAAAATCCACCAACTGTTTAAAAGAATTGGCTCGGCCTCTGATTTCCACTAATATAGCCTTCATAGAAAAACATGATTCCGAGAACGGCGATGATAGCCTTGTACTATATCTTAAGATAACTTCCGCGAGTCGTTACATATTGACAAGTTGAACCGTTTGGAATCAACTCCGCTATCAGCTATAACGTCTACTGACTTGAAAACGCGCAGCGCAGAGCGGAAGTGTGGAGCCTCTTATAGTCAGCATATATGGAGAAGTTCTGATGTTCTTAAACTAACAAATATAAACATTACTGCTTGTACATTACATTCATGTTTGTATTTCTTTTTCATATATAAATTATCGTGTTTAGCATTAAAAACCCTTTATTCATTACGAGAGCACGCTAACGTTTTAAACCGTTGTTGACATGTTTTGCTAAAGGATAGAAAGCTAACATTACTGAATTATATTGAAGGACTAGTTTGACCAACGTTAATATTTTATTATAATAACTGTATTTTACATTTATGATAAGAGCTTCACATACGTGTGCTGCAATTGTAAAGAAGTTGTCTTGGATTTCTTAATATGAACGTATATGAAATATTTTATAATTTAAAGTGTCGTTATAGACTGTTCAGCTTTGCGCAAAAATGGAACAGTCATGTGACATGAATCTATTTTTACCTTCCGCTAAAGACATATTGCATTATCAGTGGTTGGCAAGAATTATGGTGATTGAAAAACAGCAAACCCTAGATATCTTGATTAAGTAATTATTCAGCCATTTTCCTTATGTTAATTGAGTTTAAACTTATTCATTTTACAACGATTGTGAAGTTATTACAACATTATATTAATCACTCGCGTTGGCACGATGTAACGCGAGAGTGTGGTCTTGTGATGTGTCCGGCATGGTGACCACAAACCAAACTCACATGCGCCCAGGCCGGGTATCGAACCCTGGTCGCATAAGCGAGTGCGCTAACCACTGCGCTAACCACTGCATTTACCGGACAACCCCCAAAAATATGTTAAATGAATATCCTAAAGCATTGCAATGGTATCAAATGTTCAATATTTGATGCATACCTTTACTTAAAAACCCCCACTTTATTTAAATTTTGTACTCAATTAAATTAAGTACATTTGACATATTGTATCAGTGCAGATATCACCATTACAATTTTGGTGAGTTTTCTTTTTCTATGACCAACTAACCGATTCATGTAATTTCGCTTTTTTTTCAAAACCAAAATGTAATCGGTTAACGATATATGTTGCCATTAGAAACACAATCAAAGCTTACAAATTGAATATTTTAAAAACATATATTATTCAAACGAATACCAGCACCTTTTAATGTCTTGTAGCGATGCTAGTCAAGTTAAATACGTACTTTTATTAGTAATTTGAATGTTCTCACGAATTTAATGTCAAATCTGATGAATTATCTCTTGTTTTTTAGGCAACTAAAATATCGTTATGGTTTTATTTGTGTGTGTACATTACCTCAAAGACAAGGCGAAAAGTCACTGAGTTAGTATATTTCATGGCGTCGTTTTCGAATTTGGTCAGTTCCATTTTACGATTGAAAAATAGAAATAACTGGTTGGAATAGGTCAGTTGTTATGTTCATTTTACCTGTTAACGTACTATATCAAATGTACGTTTCAAAAATGTGGCTAATGAGAGACTGGTAACCTTGCCATTCAATAACATTGAAATATTTCTGAACAAAACCGCTACCCAGTTTAAAGTGTTTGCTTAACTTTAACGAACAAATCGACGCATAAGGATGACAATTTGCATATCCGAAGCATTCATCGGAAAATATTTGCAATTGCCAAAAGGCCGTTCATTACAGAATGGAAGTGGAGGTGTAAATTAATGTACATGTGAAAAGGGTGCCTCGAATTTTTCAAGTTTCTAAAAACCTACGGTATAACCCAGAAATCTCACACCAGCTTGGTATTGAGACTGGTCGATGGAAAAACGTTCCAAGAGAAGAACGGTTATGCGCTACACGTAATAAGTTATAAGACGAATACCATTTCTTATTTGAATGCATATTAAATTATGATATACGAGGTAAATATATCAAGCGATACTTAAGAAAAAGACCAAGTATGTTTAAAACTATTTAGTTGTTAAAATCCAAAAATAAGAAAGACACATACCTAAATCCAGGCCAATTAAGGGAGACCTAAATAATTGCCAGTTTCATTAAAATGTTTATTCACTATTAAGGTTATGAACATTATATTATTATCAGATTTGTATACTGAATTAAGATACAGTTGTTGTCTTATAATTTGTCCATTTCTTTTATAATTTAGTTGATTTCATTTACGAACAATTCTTTCTTAATTTTGATCATGGGCCATTTGCTCTTAATTAAAAATGTATTTACAAGCGGAAGTAATACCTATAATAGCCATACAACAGAAAGATTTCATAGCTGATGTACTTAGGAAAGTATATTGAATTATACAGATACAGATGTTAACGTTGTGATATAGATAAACCTATTCATAAATATGCTCGCCATACATGTATATATAAGCCTTTGTATTACATTAATTTGATCAAGGGTCATATTGGCCTATTTTAAATATGTAGTGTGTTGTATATTGCTTTTGAATAAACTTTCGTCTTCATGTGCAGTTTTAAGAGGATCATCTAAGATGAAAGAAAACATTGGGTGTATATATAACATCATAGTCCTTTAGGAGAAGTCCAGGATGAACAGCAAATTTAAAAACATCGATAATACATTTTGCAACCTATTCGATACCGTATGCATTTAAGTGTGTGATGTTTCGCTATTCATATTGATTGTACATAGGAAAAATGCATTAAACATTTAACATTAAACATACGATTTTGGATATTTATTTTTAATAATTGTAAACAATATCTCACGTTAAAACAATATCGTAAGATTCAAATAGGTTAGTGACTTGTTTTCACAAACAGGAAAGCTTTCAGCAGATCAGTGGAACATGTCTAACGAAATAAGAGCTAAAAAGAAGGACATTTGTAAATTTAATCCAAGACGACATGAGAATTTTAAAATGATAAACATTTGACGTGTTTCTCAAATGCTCTGGTAGATTGTCACACAGTCCAGCAGCAGCGTACCGTACTGCTCTTTCACCATATTGTGTAGACTGAATATCGAAAGCAGCAATGCACTACTTAAGTGCCTCTACACATCATGCAAATAAAGATATTTCCACGAAAATTTGAAGTCATATAGAGACAAGCCAAGTAGCGGAAACACTTCGATCAATAACTGTTTCGCCTTGGAATGGTTTGCGAAACATAACTTAGTTTAAACTTATTTATCTTACAACGATTATGAAACATGTTATTACAACATTATAATTATTAATCACTCTCGACAGCACGATGTTTAGCGAGAGTGTGGTCTTGTGTTGTGGGATATACTGGAGTACCCGAAAAAAAACCTCACTTGTCTGGCCTAGTGAGGCATACCGGACAACAAGACTTTACCGTTTTTTTAACTGGTTAAAAGGTACTCGACCGCACTGTTGTCCCACAAGTTATCAATTGCACAATAAAAGTATACGCCCTTGAATCGATAGCACAAATACGATTTTAAATGAAAAATGTCCCAAAGCAGAGTTTCGGATAACAGCGCTGTAATCATTTTATTTTATTAAATATAGAAGAAGTCCATCGACGGACATCGAGAACAGACCAATTCCATTACATCAATTTCACAAGCCAAACCGAATATCGAAATAAACGTGTAACTTGCAAATAACTCAAAAATTACTGTGTGAACCACATACTGGATTAGCATTGTTCTTGCCTTGAGCCTTATTTTTTCAATTTAAATAATTTACATTGACTTAAAACATACCGTCGTGTCTTTTATATTGAAGGAAATCTTGTATGACATTGGAATATTCTGCTCGATGAATTCAATTCAGTTTACAATCTAATAAATGTCAAAATATATTACGCAAAGGATGCGAACGTGTCATTGCTGGAAAAATCAGTCCATGTTTACAGGGATTCAATAAAGTCCTATGAATGTAAAGACAAAAATGGCTACGCTAACGCAAAACTTGAAAAATAATTCAATAAAAATGACCGGGAGAGGACAGGTACACAAACAAATACAGAATAGTGCGACTGCTTTGAAGCATTTATTATCTGTTCTACGGCTCACTGCCATAACCAGTTTTGTTATAATTTTAAAGATGCACACTTACTCCCAAATAAGATTTACCACAATTAATACAAATGTTTTAATATACCAAAAAGGATGTATAAATGTCTAAATGTATAAAAGAATGGTTCTTATGAAGGATACCGAGTTTATTTTGAAAGAAAGCTACAGAAAACACGGTATTTTTTACCTTATGGGACGATACTAAATCACAGTAAATCTTTTAGCACTCGCCTGTCATTTAATATTTTTGCGTGTATAGCTATGAAATAAACACTTACAATCGTGTTATCAGTAATTATTATTTCCATTAATGCATTATTTAGTAAGTAATTAAAGGTTTATCACTCAAACTTATGTTTGTTATACATGTGTATTTAATGAATATGAATAAGAGTGTCACGTTAACAAGGTTAACCGAGGTGGATGTAGTGCATTTAAATACTTTATAGAACGTTTATAGCATTGCATTAGTTAACGCAAACTAACAACTTCTTCCGTTGTACCATCAGGAGTCTCAATCATATCGAGATAAGTAGAAAATAAATGAATTTTTTGCCCAGATACACTACTCATTCACACGATGTTAATCTCTTTTATCGAGAGTTGGTTCTAATGAACAAATATCCCTTTATTACATCTGTTGTTATCTTCTTTTAAACAACATATTTCAATAGCTTAATATACCAATTTCATGAAACTACTTATCTATCGGAAAAATTGTCAGATAATGTTTTCCTGAAGGCATGTCGTAATACCAGCGTATTCATTTCAAATGAATATGAGATGTGGATTATTATTTCGTATTTTCGCCCGGCATAAGGCGTATTATCGTATTTCCGTATTCTAGCCTCGCCACCTGGTGGATTACGAAATCCGCCACCATATGATTAATTTTATATTATTAAATTGTCAAGCGCAATTATGGATATTCCCGAAATAGCATGTACAATATTTTAATGGCCTGATACAAAGAAAAATTATGCAAAAAGTTGATAATTATATAGGCAATGTCATGGATTTACATACAAAAATACTTTATGTAGAATTTTAAGAATATGATTGAATAATATGTTGCGTTAATGCTCGGTATGTCACATTTCCCAGAGTATCAATAACATTTCCCATTTATCGTCGATACTCGCAGTAATATTTCACATGTCGTATAACTTATTGTTTGAAAATATTTAAAAACATTTTAGGTGATTGAACATATGCTTTAGGATGTTTCATTTACCAGTACCTCATATTTTTTTATATATTATTATATATATTTAAACAAGTGCTTGAGAAACGAAAATACCAAGTTACAGGCCTTAAAAAGATTCAAGTTATTTGAAGGGGTAGTTTATCTTCATGGTTGCTGTTTCTTGTTGTCTTCCATAGATTTATGTTTGATTGTGTGATCTTGTTGAAACCAGTGCAACTTCATCACATAGCAACACAAACTGCTACTAAGGATGGCAAGAGATATAATGACGGATCATGTCGCATTATTTTAAAAACGTAAATACTATGACGGTTGGATATTTGAATCTAGTCGCCTACCAATAGCGAAACGCTTCACCTCACGAAGACGTCAACGGTATAGAGGTACACAGAACTATAAGGAAAAGTGAAAACAAGAACTATTTATATGACAAATTTACATCGGTCGTGAGTTAAATCCTACAGCTCGAGAAAGGCTCAGAGTTAATTTGCCTACAAAACCAATATCAGGACTAAAGCATACACAATCTTATTTCCATTTGGACGGAACTAGATGGTATAAATTTGAATTATACGCCATGCCTTCAGGAAATGATTATCAGACATTATCCCAATAATTTTGTGTTTCATGATAAAGGAAATGTCAAGTATTGTTCTCTCGAAGAAGATAATCATACGTTTCATAAAGCAATATTTGCTCATTAAGAAGTAATCCCTGTTTTCAATGACGGTATGTACGATTGCATGAATGGGGTGTGTATCTTGGGCCATATTTAATTATCTTAAATAAATAATGAATGACACATATTCTCCTTCCCTATGATTCTTTTCTTAAAAAGTTATTTCTTCATCGTATTTTTCATATACCAAAAGTTTTTTTTTAGGTTTTAGAGGGAAAAGTTTAAGGAAAATAAAAAGAGACAAAAAGCCCTTTTCTTTTTCGCTTATCCATGTTTATAGTTACGTAAGTAGACCTTCTGATAAAACATTTTAATGACAACTACTCACAACCGTGACTCTGTTGAGCAAATCTTTTGAATGGATAGATTTATGTTTTATTGTGCACCCTTGTTGAAACCAGTGTTTGGGTTGCAACGTCATCCCCAATGAACACTTTTCATTCGGATTCAACCTAACAATTACCCGTGATTTTCGTTCTGTCAATTTATTCTCCACAACCAGTAGTGCAACCGCTTCCGTAAAATGTTCGCCAGCAATTTCCTTCAAACAGCGCACAGAGTTAAGTTCACTGGAAACAAACAACGAAACGAAACATTTATTGTTGAAGTGATACAAGATGGAATACAACTAAATACTGAATGAACATCGAAAAACACTTCCTCTCGTTGAATTTCACTCTACTCAGAGCCATAACAATCGCCATAACTCAACGATAGTTTGATATATTGGTCTCGTTTTTATACCAGCTAAACCCAACACGAATCGAATCAAATTCTCCGATTTCCAAAGAAATGCTTGACCTGTTAATACAAATGAATCAAAGCTGACCACCTACCCTTTTTTGATCAAAATAAAATGACAGTACCGTCACCGGAACTTGGTTTAACTAGTATTTATTGCAGAACATATTAAACAAAGTAAATAAACAATTGAGCCACAAAAATGCCTAACGTACATACAAAATATGGAGTGATGAAACACATAAACAGTAAAAAAAATCACAGAATTGAAAATTAACCATACTTGGTTTTACTAAGTCTCTCTTCTGACCTTGGCAGAACAATTTTCTCGCTTCACCAGCGGTGACATTTCTAACAGCATTGTGATGAATAAAATTATCCTAATAGAATGACCAAGAAAGCACGCTTTTTTAGGAATTTAGATAAGGGGGAAGTTTGTTTTAATGTCGATACACAGTCAACTGAAATAAAAGGGTTCATATTCAAGAAAAATTGAAAAAAATATTGTTAATTTTAGTACTCAGTATGTTTAGTGAACTGCACATTTTTTTTATTTGTCTAAGATCAATGACATATCGGATACTTTAAAAGCAGCTGAAATGCGAATGAAAACAATACCAGTAAAAGACCATTAATTGTTCAATTGTCACTATTTGTTAAATTATGTTGAAGACTTTTTAAAGTTCTGTTGATGATATTAAATACATATGAAATACAAACGACACCATAAGACAAATGTTATACATTCCTAATTTCAAAGGGAAGAAATGACAATTGTATTGTCATGTATTACTGATATTCTATTTCACATTTGCTTTTAATGTTAAAAAAGAGATCATTCATGACACGACCAAATTACCGTAGCATGCAGTTGCATTGGCATACGATAAGCTGATTTTCAGGTTCGCATGTTGTATGCAGAAACTTGCTCGAACACGCAATTAAGATCATAAAAGGATTATTGAAGAGAAATCAATATAACGGTCATTTCTCAGTTTTATGCATTAAAATTTGGTTATAGCATGTTGATTTGCATAAAACATTTTAAAATAAGCATTATCATTCGTGTAATAATACAAAGGAAAGTACAGTTCAGGGAGAATTCCTGTAGCCACCAATTTATGGATAGCCCTGGTAATAAGCACACGATTCAAGACCAACCAACACTTACAAGAGCCATACTACATCAATAATACAAAGATATACATAATTATACATTAACACATCTTATCAATACATATAAGACTCTTATCACCACTAAGTTCGAATTGTTCTCGAAAATTTTACTTCGGAATTTGCTACTCAAAATTATACTTTTTAGGCTACTATTAATGTTTAATGTTTAAATGAACAATTTTGCTGCTATGAAACGCTTACCACATACAACATATAGATTACACCGAATTTCTTGGAGGAACCTCTGAACACAACGTCACTTGCCAATTCCGTAGGCTCAAAGAAGCACACAATGCCAAAAGGAAAGATAGGAGCATCTACATCTTCCTAAAAGTCCTCGGGTAATATATTTATGTGACCAATAACAGGAACTGTATCGAAGTTTTCATATGAGAAAACTCCAACAGGAACCATGTGTTATCAACCATATGTTTAATAAGCATTAGTAAAAAAAGTTAACATTTTTTTTCGCAAAACGAGTTTAACAAGTTCAACCTTTTTTGGCAACGCAAGTGAAACGTGTGGTCTACTTTCTGTGCACTCCGTCGTATAGTAGGTACGTGTATATTGTGAAGCTAAGAGTGACATGTACGACAGCATGAACACGTGATTCTATTCGACTATCAACGAGCCTACAAGACCACGTATTAAGAAACGATTCGCAAAATACTTTTAATATCAACGGTATACTTTAAATGCATAAGAAGGACTTTTCGCAACCTCTCTTGAAACGCATGTCAAACATCAATCTTTAAATTTTGGTTCGTTAAAAATGCTTTTTCGGAAATCAATGCGCATTGAGTATGGCATGATTTGTCTCGTTTAAATATTTACTTTATATGACGGATAAAGCTAACCACGGATACTGGCTACATAATTTCCATTCTGCAGGAATATTTCGATAGAGTTATACCTTTGTTCCATGTGGTGGTACATAAAAATAAGATTCGTTATTGCGCAGTGTGACTAATGTGATCTGGCACATAGCCTGTTGTGGAATTAGCCTTTCCAAGAAGACTTTCCATAATCTATGTGTCGCAATTCGATTGCGAATGGTCACGATGTTAGTTTAATGTCAGTTCCTGAAGGAACGGATTAAGGCGTATGTGACTTTCAAGGAAAAAAAACAACAGCCTAACTATGTGCTTAAGCTTATCGGACTCACGATAGACAAACAACCTCAGTACGTGTTTATGCGTATCGGACTTACGAAAGTCAAAAACGTCTTATTCGTTTTAAGGCGTATCAGACTCACTAGAGAAATCAACCTCATTACGTATTAATGCGTATCAGACTCACGAGAGAAATCAACCTCATTACGTGTTAATGCGTTTCAGACTCACTAGGGAAAAACAACCTCACTACGTGTTAATGCGTATCAGACCCACGGGAGACAAATAACCTCACTACGTGTTAAGGCGTATCAGACTCTTGAGAGACAAATCATCTCACTACGTGTTTATGCGTATCAGACTAACGAAAGTTATAAAAATCTTACTTCGTGTAAAGGCTTATCAGACAAACGAGAGACAATTAATTTTACAATATGTTGAGGCATATCTACCTCTGGAGAAACAGAGACCGGATGAGACCGGGACCGGGAAATAGTATCGCCCTATTATTAGTGCAATTTGTAAAAAACTTCAAAATTGTATAATTCACATTCATAGATTCGTAGTAGGTTTGCAGAATAAAACAAATGTCTACCAACAAAGTTGTCTGTGATGTTGGGACAAGAATGTCGTTGATCACACGTAAAGGGTGGACGCTGGGATAAGTAGTCTTTGATAACAGGTAAACGTTAAACGTTGGGACAAGTGTGTCTTCGATTACACGTAAACGATAGATGTTGGGACAAGAGTGTCTTTGATTACACGTAAACGATAGATGTTGGGACAAGAGTGTCTTCTATAACACGTAAACGATAGATGTTGGGACAAGTGTGTCTTTAATTACACGTAAACGATATATGTTTGGACAAGTGTGTCTTTGATTACACGAAAGCGACGAATGTTGGGACAAGAGTGTCTTCGATTACACGTGCACAATGGATGTTGGGACAAGTGTGTCTTTGATTACACGTAAACGATAGATGTTGGGACAAGTGTGTCTTTGATTACACGTAAACGATGAATGTTGGGACAAGAGTGTCTTTGATTACACGTAAGCGACGAATGTTGGGACAAGAGTGTCTTCGATTACACGTGCACAATGGATGTTGGGACATGAGTGTCTTTGATAGCACGTAAACGATAGATGTTGGGACAAGAGTGTCTTTGATTACACGTAAAAAATGGATGTTGGGACAAGAATGTCTTTGATTACACGTAAACGATATATGTTGGGACAAGAGTGTCTTTGATTACACGTAAACGATAGATGTTGGGACAAGAGTGTCTTTAGTTACACGTAAACAATGGATGTTGGGACAAGAGTGTCTTTAGTTACACGTAAACAATGGATGTTGGGACAAGAGTGTCTTTGATTACACGTAAACGATAGATGTTGGGACAAGAGTGTCTTCGATTACACGTACACGATATATGTTGGGACAAGAGTGTCTTTGATTACACGTAAACGATAGATGTTGGGACAAGAGTGTCTTTGATTACACGTACACGATAGATGTTGGGACAAGAGTGTCTTTGATTACACGTAAACGATATATGTTGGGACAAGAGTGTCTTTGATTACACGTAAACGATAGATGTTGGGACAAGAGTGTCTTTGATTACACGTACACGATAGATGTTGGGACAAGAGTGTCTTTGATTACACGTAAACGATATATGTTGGGACAAGAGTGTCTTTGATTACACGTAAACGATAGATGTTGGGACAAGAGTGTCTTTGATTACACGTAAACGATATATGTTGGGACAAGAGTGTCTTTGATTACACGTAAACGATAGATGTTGGGACAAGAGTGTCTTCGATTACACGTACACGATAGATGTTGGGACAAGAGTGTCTTTGATTACACGTAAACAATGGATGTTGGGACAAGAGTGTCTTTGATTACACGTAAACAATGGATGTTGGGACAATAGTGTCTTTGGTTACACGTAAATGATTACACGTACACGATAGATGTTGGGACAAGAGTGTCTTGATTACACGTAAACGATAGATGTTGGGACAATAGTGTCTTTGATTACACGTAAACAATGGATGTTTGGACAATAGTGTCTTTGATTACACGTAAACAATGGATGTTTGGACAAGAGTGTCTTTGATTACACGTAAACAATGGATGTTTGGACAATAGTGTCTTTGATTACACGTAAACAATGGATGTTTGGACAAGAGTGTCTTTGATTACACGTAAACAATGGATGTATGGACAAGAGTGTCTTTGATTACACGTAAACAATGGATGTTTGGACAAGAGTGTCTTTGATTACACGTAAATGATTACACGTACACGATAGATGTTGGGACAAGAGTGTCTTGATTACACGTAAACGATAGATGTTGGGACAATAGTGTCTTTGATTACACGTAAACAATGGATGTTTGGACAATAGTGTCTTTGATTACACGTAAACAATGGATGTTGGGACAATAGTGTCTTTGATTACACGTAAACAATGGATGTTTGGACAAGAGTGTCTTGATTACACGTAAACAATGGATGTTTGGACAAGAGTGTCTTTGATTACACGTAAACAATGGATGTTGGGACAAGAGTGTCTTTGATTACACGTAAACAATGGATGTTGGGACAAGAGTGTCTTTGATTACACGTAAACAATGGATGTTTGGACATGAGTGTCTTTGATTACACGTAAACAATGGATGTTTGGACAATAGTGTCTTTGATTACACGTAAACAATGGATGTTTGGACAAGAGTGTCTTGATTACACGTAAACGATGGATGTTTGGACAAGAGTGTCTTTGATTACACGTAAACAATGGATGTTGGGACAAGAGTGTCTTTGATTACACGTAAACGATAGATGTTGAGACAAGAGTGTCTTTGATTACACGTAAACGATAGATGTTGGGACAAGAGTGTCTTTGATTACACGTAAATGATTACACGTACACGATAGATGTTGGGACAAGAGTGTCTTGATTACACGTAAACGATAGATGTTGGGACAATAGTGTCTTTGATTACACGTAAACAATGGATGTTGGGACAAGAGTGTCTTTGATTACACGTAAACGATAGATGTTGGGACAAGAGTGTCTTTGATTACACGTAAACGATAGATGTTGAGACAAGAGTGTCTTTGATTACACGTAAACGATAGATGTTGGGACAAGAGTGTCTTTGATTACACGTAAATGATTACACGTACACGATAGATGTTGGGACAAGAGTGTCTTGATTACACGTAAACGATAGATGTTGGGACAATAGTGTCTTTGATTACACGTGAAATATATATGTTGGGACAAGAGTGTCTTTGATTACACGTAAACGATAGATGTTGGGACAAGAGTGTCTTTTATTACACGTAAACGATAGATGTTGGGACAAGTGTGTCTTTGATTACACGTGCACAATGGACGTTGGGACAAGTGTGTCTTCGATTACACATAAACGATAGATGTTGGGACAAGTGTGTCTTTGATTACATGGTTACACGTAAACGATATATGTTTGGACAAGTGTGTCTTTGATTACACATAGACAATGGATGATGGGACAAATGTGTCTTTGATAACACGTACACGATAAATGTTGGGACATAGTGTTTTTATAACACGTAAACGATAGATGTTGGGACGAATGTGTCTTTTTTAACACGAAAACGATGGATGTTAGGACAAGTGTGTCTTTGATAACACGTAAACAATGGATGTTGGGACAAGTGTGTCTTTGATAAGTCGTAAATGATAGACGTTGGGCCAAATGTGTCTTTGATAACTCGTAAATTATGGATGTTGTACAAGCCTTTCGATTTCAGATCTTATCATATTGACTGTGTATTGACTGAAGGCAATCGATTGTGTGCAGGTATTGTTTACATAATCAGTGAAGTTCGATATTAAGGACACACCGATTTGCAAACGAAAGCTACATTTAGCTACATCTAGAGGTCCGAGAACAGATATGCCATCTGAAACTTAACATGGATATACATGTCTTCTGTTTTGTAGCAACCAAATATATAATCAACTATGTAGTTTTTACTGGCTTGAAACAAATGATAGATAGATGTTTATTTTTGAATACAGGTACAATAAGCCACCTTACCGGTGAGAAAAACAAAATGCACGAATAAACATTTTCAAATGACATAGTAATTGGAGCATGTAAGGATTGTTTAAATTTTACGAACGTTTTTACATGTAAGGAAGGACATGACTGGAGACAACGTAATATTTAAAGGTGCAAGTCCACATTATAGACGGAAAAGGTGTCCATACACCTATAAATACATATAGTATACAGTCTATAGTATACTATGCCAACAAAGTGCAACATAGAAACCTGAGTAAAGTGACATTTTTACACATTATACATAACACATTTCAAAGACAAAAATATCAACGTTTAATACATACAAATCACTGAATAAATTTACAAATACATAAAATGAAATATAACGCAACATAAAATAACAACAAACTGACAAATAAAAGTGGTTTATCTTTGTAAATCTGTTTTTAGTTTGAAAGCCGTATAAACGTGTAAAGTACATAACTTTCTGAGTTTAGAAATATTAGTACTTTCAAAGAGTTGTTTCAGTTTATACATACTAGGATTGGACCAGTAATATTTATGAACGTTTATTTTCCGGAGTTCAGTATATAAATTACATTCTATCACAAAGTGATACTCGTCTTCCAATTTATTGCATATTATACACTTCCTGCCTTGACGAATCATAAACGATATGATTCGGGTACTTATTTTGTTACGTGATACTTTACTCGTTTTCGTTTCTTCATTCATATTTTATAAATTTGATAAGTTATACTCTTTTTCTCATTGACTTAGTTTTCAATATGTTTATCATTCATTCCTTAAATAAACGAAGATTCGTACTTCCTTTACTTTTACGTAAAGCGTCCCTGGAGTAACATCATCGGCCCGAATGAAAGCCTCCGTGTTCTTTTGTGGTCTCAATAGTTTAAAAACAGAATGCCACCATGGTTAGAGGTACCCTGGTTCTTAAACTAACACTGTATGGTAAGCTTTTTCAATATGTGCAACTGTTCCTATTTTGTAAAATTTGAACATGACTCCACAAAGGCAATTGAGTAACACTGGTAAATTAAAAAGATAATCGTTCAGGCATCATACACAATTCACTGACAATCATGGTGCTTTTATGTGGCTTAATTACTAAGGATATCGAGACCTTGCAGGAATAAAAATGTTTTCTCATTCTACCTTTTCAATAATAGCTTTCTTTAATTCGTAAGTAATTGTAGCAGTTCACTTTATTCGTGTGCTATTTGTTAATAATTTCAGTTGTTTTTAATATGCTTATCCCTGGCGAACGTGCATATCTGGATGTTCGGCATGGCGTTCATAGGAAAGCTATTCTGATGCGTGTGAGGTCTGTTTGTGGTGTTTATATTTGAATATGTGGTGTCTATACGTTTGTGTCTCTAGTTCATCGTCGCTTAGGCCCTTGCCATGTTCTTCTTAACAAGGTTATTTTTGAATTTTCGACTACCGAGGTTGTCTATGTAGTGTTCAATTGATCAATGTTGAATGTTCTTGATAACTCGATTTCCAAGAAGTCAGGCCCCAGTTAAACGACAGGAAAATGAAATAATATTAGCTCATTTGACAACAGCATAACCTGCATTAAAATCGTCAATGTTTTACTGTTTTTAAAACTGCAGACTTTTATATTTTCTATTATTATTTGGCCAATATTTCGATGCTTTTGAGTAATTTCTATTTAGGCTTTTTTTAATAAATTGGTTAACGGATCCGCCGCCCAATATTTTCAAAAACAAGTTTTTGTTATTTTTTTTTTTTTAAATATTGAAAAAAGTTAATTAGTTGGTCTTTTGGCCCACATGAAATGATGTAAAACCTGTTTCCTGTTCCTTTGCAACATAAGGATGCAGTTTTAAAAATTGTTTTCAAAATGGCGACCTCTGAATTGAGCGGAGATCATACAAAAAATAAATTCTCATTTTCAACATACCATCTGCATTTAAACTATTTTTTTTATATAACTGACATCAAGGCTGATGTCTGTATCAATGGTAACAAATCACATATAAACCATAGTAATTGATAAAATATATTGTCCTGTGTTTGTCCCAGGGGGCATAAATTGTTAAACAAATTATATGGAGACTACTATTCAAGTAATCAAAATCTGGGGTAACTTAAATTTTGTTAAAGCTGCAGAGAAATACGTATGTTAACTTCAAAAAATTTATTACTGAATATAAAGTCATTTTTATTATTTACATTTCATATTCCATTTAATAAATAATTGAGTCAGTGAAATTTGTTGCGCTTTTTCTGTTGAGAAGAAGTAGTGCCCAGCAATAAGGAGACACAGGCATATTCATTGTAAGGTTGATATGTGGTAATAGTGTTGAAAATAGAAAAACTCTTGCAGTCAGGATGTGCTTCAATAAACATCAACAAAAAGTGACAGTAAAACTGAAAGTTTGTAATAATATTGACTTAAAATGTGACACTATTATAAGGTGGAAGTGTATAAAATGCTAATATAATGATTGCATTAATTGGAAATTGGAGCATATCAATATTCATTATAATATTGAGGCATTGGAGACATTGTGTTGCATAGAAATCAAAACATACTTTTGCATATGTATCTATGAACATGTCTTTCCTGTTTGTTGTTATTTTGATCTTTTGGTTTTGGGTTTCGCCACAAACGCTATGAAAAATACATGTATATGTATTGTAAAAGAATTGGTATGAGTATGAAATCCTTTTTTTTCTTTTTTTCGCACCACCCGTCCAACATTTTTTTCAAAAAAATCCGTTAACCAATTAATAAAAAAAATGGCCTTAGTTTTCCAATAAATCCCAACAACATTATGCTAGTTGAACCTCTATTTGGTCAGTCCGAATAATGTCCATTTTTTATTCTCAATCAATGTGTCAATAGGCCATGCTTCAGTCTCACTTCGTAGGTGTCTGTAAATATCAGATTGCGAGTCAGGGATTAGAAATCTTCCATAGATGCTAGCAGGTTTTGTTTTCTGTTGATATCATATCACTTCCAAAGTCCTGTATTAACTTCTACATGGTGTTTTAAATTTTTTAAATGCTTAACTTTTCTCGCTGGTAATCGTTACCAAACGGATTGCTTGTGTTTTGATAATGATTTATTTTGCGTTCCGAAGCGTTCAGAAACATAATTTTGCAAAGTTTGCATTAACTTATTTCATCAAATGCAACTTGCGCGGAAAAATTAGGCAACTATTACAATACAACTATTTCACTAGTACACAAGAAGGCATATTCGAATAGATGCGTTTTTCCTGATTAACCTTATTTCTTCATATACACTTACACTTAATTCACTTAGGTCATAAGTTAAAAAAAGTCTGTTTATAAAAGTCATTACTGCTATGGATCAAATATTCAGAAACAAATTGACCAAGGCCAAGACAAACATAGTGCTTAATCTTAAGTTTCTCTTACAATTAGCGCGGGATTTGTTTGTTGTTTTAATCATTTTATTGTTCAAGTATTTTAAAGAACTGCTGTAATGTATTTTCCTAGTTCTTCTATACTTCTGATTTGCGAATCCATGGAACCTTTGTATCCTTACAACCATCGATAGTATGGCCAACCGACTTGATATTAATAATATTTATATGAAAAACTACTGAAATAGTAGTCGAAAGTTTAAACATAAACCCCGTTTAATGGCAAAGAATCAACGCCAAAGACATAGAACACAAACACAAACAATCACAAACCAGAATCATGGAACAACAGCACAAAACTACATAAACAACACACTCCCAGTATAAATACAACCGTTCTCAGTCTCTGTAAAACTGAAAATTATGACAACATTAAAAGGAAGTGCGGGGCGAATTTTTACAGCTTCCACACGGCACTCACAAAACTGCTGTAAATATCAATATTTATATGAAAAACTACAGAAACAAGCACAGTAGACGAAAGTTTAAACATAAACCCCGTTTAGTGACACAGGGTGACGCCAAAGACATATATCAATATTTATATGAATACTTCTGTAGTGACACTCAATTACTTCATGTTGATCACCAAAGCGTGTCATGACAATGTTTGACTGCTGCCATGTATTTTTTCTTCGTCCGTGAAAGGCCACAATATAACTTCAAGCTTCATCTCCAGGTTAACTCTTACATTAATTTATCAAAATTGAACAATGTTTCATTGTCCTGCAATGAGGTTGAAAAGATTTTTCAGGATTTATTTCATTTTAGATTTAAACATTTTGAACCGCATTGTTTTTATTAACTTTTGAGTAATTTGACAGTGTTCTTGTTTTCTCATGTTGTGTGTTCTTATTGTCTAATTGGGCATCCAAACATTCCTGTTGTTAACATTTTCTGCATTACAGGTGCCCCTCGACCTTGATTTTAACAAAGCTTTCTGGGGTTCTGTCCCCGGACTGGCCGCATGTGAGTTTGTCTTAATATCTAAAAACGACAGACTTAGAGTGAACTGGTTATTATTTTATTCTTTTCAGCTGTATTAATTTATATGCCATGTTGCTGCGAAAATATTCAATATAGTTTCTGCAATAAGTAAGTTACTTCAAGATATAAAAGATTTCTTACTTTTAAAAATCGTAATCCAACGCAGTTTGTGATGTTCAAATACCACTTGGTAGCCTTATGTTAAACAATCTGTAAACCTTGCGTCATACAGCGATTTATGTACACGATTAGAGTTTTCCATGCAAAACGACCATTAATAAATCACGTATATTTTGACACATGTTCAGGCGATTAAGTATTTGAATTCGACAAACAATCATGCGACATCTGCAGACTTTGAATAGGAATGAAATAAATCAACGATGAAACAAACAGACACATGTGATTGTTAAACGACACCACAGCAAAAGTAAATAACAGCAGTGTAACGGCTGAACAACTTTTGAATAGCTATATAATTATTAACAACTTAATGTGCGCAATAAAAAAAAAGGTGTTTGCATTTGTATAAAGCATCGATCAGTATCATTTTGAACGTTATGCTCAAGTTAGATTTGAAGTACATCAAGATAAAAAATACCCTTTTAGCTACTGAAGGATTTCATATTCCAACCTTCCCTTAAGCATTCAGTATATTTGACATAATAAGCTGGCCCCAATTTTGCGAAACTTCTTAAGTCTCTTATAACAGGTTTAAGCTAAGCTTACTATTTTTGTTTTTCTATAAATGGTGTTATATTTACTTCTTTAAGATTTTTTAGACTTTAGATAGGAATAATCTTTATAATAATTACAAAGAACCATTTTTCATTTATCAAAATCAAATTTTAGTTATTATTTTGGCATTTGAAATAAGCTACTTAAGCCTGTTAAAACTTAAGAAGTTTCGAGAAATTGGGGCCTGACGTTTAAGTTCAAGTTACTTAACGTCGTTTATGTACTTTGTGCAAAAATAATATTTTACTCCAAAGAGTCATATGCTCATTTCAGCATGTACTTCAGACGAAAGAAAGCTTGTCAAAGGATATGACTTCATTGTCGTTTTTGGCCCTTGCCTTGTGCTCTTTAACAGGATTTTTTTTATATTATACTCCGATGAGTTCAACTCTGCATGCTAAAGACACTTACAACAAAAAGGTCTTTATTTCGCGTTTATTTGTATTGAATTAAAGAAATAAACTCAGAAATTATACAAGCAATTTGTTTTTGACATTTCGCGTACTGATTAACCAGATATTTTTCTAGGCAGAAGGGCGTTATTCTTTTTTAAAACATATGATTGTTAACATTATGATATTGGAGTTTCTGGTTATCTCCTTCTGACTTTCTGGTTTTGGTTTCATATTATTCGTTTTCAATTTATAGACATATGCTTAAAAAGTTATGAACCTGACTTTTTATTAAAAAAAAATCGTCTTTCACTTTCGACACTTTCCGCATGCAATACCAATAAAATAGTGACTTAACTTAATATTGCAAACATGCATTTTAATTATATGTTGCCAAACGTTACTAAAAACACGGAATTGTAATATTCATATAATTTGCAGCAGATCCGACCTTATGTAAATAATAAGCTTTTCATGTATATCGCTGTAAATCGCCACCGTTTTACTGTGACCAACCCAAAAAGAATGAAAACGAGTATGCGGGTGTGTTGCCACAAGTCAAACATATTTAAATACGTGACTGTAAGAATTAAACTAAATATATAAAAAATAGTTTTGATTAGAATCAAGATTCGATCCCAAGACCTCTGGATTTTTAGTCTCGGTACTTATTGCTTTTTACATATTATCATTCAATATTGACTGAGGTAAAATATGCCTGATATCTGCAACACTCTAAGTTCAACACCTTCCAGGACCATACTACATGTATTAACTTCGATTACCTTTTAAGAATATGACTACCCCGATGATGCTACCTATATATTTAACGTTAATTGTGATTTTGTTTTAGTAATGTTCATTTATCGAAGTCTTTTAGTAAGTCGGCTTGCATTTCTGATGTTATTATTGGCGCCTCGTCGATACGAAGCGTTTTGTATGAAATCCTAATGTGGAATTGCATCTGGAAGGTCGAGCATAACAATAGTTTAATTATTTTTCATCTTTTTTCGCAAAGCATGTCCCCTTGTTGTGAAAAAAGCGTACCTGGCAACATGTCACCTTTTAACGTAACGCCACGGCCGTTACTCCCCTTTGCCTTTTTCTTGTTTTGCCGACAACAGTCATTCTACACATCTTATGTTTTAATACTTTAATCATAGACTTGATTCGAAAATAAACAGATTAAAGTATTCTTATACAGTGCATCATTCCGTTTAATTTTAGTGTAAATGTTAGTTGCATGTTACATTGCGAATGTATACTGGAAGTTAACAACCATGAATGAAGGTTTTGTGGAAAATTCTGCTGAGAAATGTTTATAATTTACAAGAAATGGCAAGGGTCATTCAAGCTTAAAGTCTTATGAAACTGTTTATATTCTTCATCGACCGTAGCTGTTGTCACATAAAAAAAGGGTCAATAGGAAAAAGATTGACAAATGACTGGGATATATTTTGGTCGTGTTTTTCCAACACGGGCAAAATTTACCAAACCCGCAACCAACAATGTATTATTCAATATACTCGGTTACCAGTAGTGTCGCACCGTTGCCTTTCAATAAATAGTTAAATACTATTGAATACACCTGCAACTGTTATACAATTTCTTAAATATGATAACAGATAAATAAGTTATAAGAATATATGAATGGGTATAAGAAATTAACAACAACAACAACAACAACAACGACAACAACAACAACAACAACAACAACATATCTTAAAGTATCGATATTCATGTATAGTCATATTTATTGCAAAATGTTTTGGGGACGTATAGCTTTTATCTTAATTAATACATTGACTAACGGAAAGCAGTCACGTGGCGTTTATTTAAAAAAAAAACAAAAAAACATTTAATGCGTATCGCAAAAATGACCGCCCTAATAATCAGTGGTAGAGGTTTTGCTTCGGGTGTAGGTCGAGGGGTCAAACACTTGCCGCGTCAAGGACCAACATGTAAATACCACAACATAAAAGCAGACATGATTTCCAATTAGTATTCCAGCAAATGGAAATATATATTGGTATTCCACTGGATTGAATATTTTAAAAAGAGGGATAAAGAATTATGCGGAATATGTGCCAATTTATTTGTGTCAAAATCATCATACAGGAATTATGAAAAAGTGGACTGCTGCACCAGGTCGGTTGATATAATTAAATCTGAAGTATTTCTAATTTCAAATTGAGTTTGTCAGAGTCTTTTCATTAGCACGACATGGTTTGCCGACTCCCAGCGAATTTATAAAAAGGAACGTCTCTGATTGACTGAAAGTTTAGCTGTTTGCACTCAGAAACGGTCATAATAATAGCCAAAGAACTCACATTAGCCCAATCAGAGCCGGCTTCAATAACTAATGTCTTTGGATTCATCTTCTTGTTTCAACACTTTGAGACGAATCCCCTTTAAAAGTATGTCATATTCTGAGAGATTACTTGCAGAAAACTCACTTGCCCATAGATTTAAAAGTTTGCTTAGCATAGCTGCTATCAAAAGCACGAGCAGTCGTAATCAGTCGAGTATTTTGAACTGCTCAGTGTACTTATCGATCGTCAAAGTTTATTTTGGTTGCCGTAAAACGACGATCGGTCGTTCGTCTTGTGTGAATGAGTCTTAAGGTAGGAAGAGTTGACATTGGCAATATTGAAACGTAAAGGCTTTAACCTATTGGCCAACGGCATCATGCTACTTGCAGATTTTTTTAACTATCTCAAATGTATGTGACGTTGATGATTTATAAAAATACATATATTTTGAGTTTGAACAATATCTGTTTGTATTAACCTTGCTTTAGCTGATTTCTTTCAATGCAAATATCTATTCTACACATATATTTTACCCCATCTATATGAACTGCGAAACTTAAAGAACAACAAATATTTTCAGAGTGTTTGTATATCTGGTCTGTTTCTCTTAAAAGGCCAGATGAATCTGCCCATTGTCCACTAATAGAATATATCGATAAATAGTCTGAACCAATCAATATTTTGACACCAGATCAACATATAAGCACATCTATCTTTTCCTTTTTTTGGGGCAATATAAGGCTTAATTTAGGTCTAAAACACAATATATTTTACAGAACCGCAGCACAGCTTTTGTTTAATCACCTTTATTATAGGTAGTATTAAACAAAATTAACATTATTTTTCGCAGAAATACTATGGTGTGTCCCTAGGAAAATCCCTGATTATAGTAGTCTTGTCTTATATCTACTGTCTCTGTAATCTAATATCATCAAGAGCAATTTATCTGCCAGTATGAGAGTACTTCGGCAATGTTTGGACTACTAATGAACGTACTTTATATGAAGAATGTGTCAATCAAAATTGTTGTTTGAGAGGTCAAGTAGTCCATCAAGCCATGTATTGCATACACAAAACATCGGGATCGCTTGATCAATTCTGATTCATTTTTTTAGATTTCTTTTGTCGTTTATTTTAAGTGCAACCAATCCTGCCTCATTTGCATTTCTTGTTAATGTGATGATACCTTATGTAACCCATATAGTATTTCTGACAATTGAAACATGATTACTAAACGGAAGTACAAGAGCACACTTTAATTGCTATTTTAAATTGATTTATATTAAACGTGTTTTGTTATATAAATTCATGATTGTTTTCATTTTTCTGAGTTTAAACTTTGATAATTAATTCAGTTTGAAAACATTGTCTACCTGACTTATCTCTCAAGATTCCATTTTAATGTTGTGTGTAGTACATAATTATGTACCATGAGGCTGTTAACGGATTTCCACATTGAAACGGTTAAAATGGAACTGTTACAACATTAAACCTGAATGAAAGTATGCGCCTGGTGTTCGGATTAAACTATACAAGCTAGCTTGTCAACTTTTTCCGTTTGATCAGCAAATTTCCTTAGAACAATAAGATATTTGAATCGTGTCGCATGCCAATGGCGAAATGCTTAACCTCACGTACACGTCAGCAGTATAGAACGACACAGAAATATAAGGAAAAGTGAAAACAAGAATAACTCATTACAAAATTTACATCGTTCGTGAGTTAAATCCTATTGCTTGAAAAACGCTCATAGTTGATTTGCCTAAAAAAACAATAACAGGAACTAGGCATACACTATCTTATTTCCATTTGTACGGAAGAAGATGGTAAACATTTGAATAATACGACATGCCTCCAGGAAATGATTATCAGACACTATCCCTATAAATTGGTGTTTCATGAAAAAGGTAATGTAAAGTATCTTCTCCCTCGAAGATAATCATATGTTTTATAAAGCAATATCTGCTCATTTGAAAGTAATCCCTGTTTTCAATTAGCGTGTTTACGATCGCCTGAATTTGGTGAGTAACTTGATCCGAATTAAATTAACTTATATATAATACACAATTAAGGTCACATTTTCCCGTACGTATTGTTATTTCTTAAAAGTCCGATACTCCTTACGTATGGTGTTTTTTTACGTTTCAAACCAGTAATCTCTTCATCATATACTTCACTTACCAATAAGGGTTCGTTCAAACTTGGGGGGGGGGGGGGAATAAAAGGAAAATGAAAGGAGACAATAAGGTCCCTTTACTTTTGCTTTTCTCTTTATCATGTTAACAGTAAGTTAAGTAGACCTTTTGATAAACTGTTGAAGGATAACTACTCCAATCCGTGCTACTGCTAAACAAATATTTTGAATGGCAAGAAAAGATCATCTATATATTAACAAAATGTTTAAGTAAATATTTATGTTTCTTTCAATGTTATAGACTGTGTCTTTTTATCTATGTGGGGTTCCATCATTTACATCAATACTGAGTGATCTGCGAATTTTGTCAGACGTATTGATGTCAATTGCTCATTGCTTTAAAAAATGTAATTTAAGAAAACATCAACTGTCAATGAAAAAACTGTGAATTTTATAAAGCATCGTCTATCTGATGTTCAGTAAGTTGGTAGAAAATTAAAATTGTTTCAAAAATGGCGAATAAGTATTCTTCTTATAATTTGTTTTAATTAATCTAAAAAATAAATACGAAATATTGTGTGAATGTTGAAATTTTGTTAAGATAAAATTACGTGCGGAAAAGGAGTATATAGGTGTCTCGTTCGGTGAGTAAATATGTATCCGTCTCGACCTGCTGTCTCGATGGATACATGTTTATACACCGAACTTGATGTGATGCAGGTCACCAAAAAAGCGTCCTATCATAATATCCCCTATATATAAAGATGTCATGTTTTCTGACATCGTTGGCAACTTTGCCATCGTCATCTATGTCGTTTTCGGCAGCACACTTGCTTGCCCGGTCTCTAACGTTCGCGACGAAGTTTGGTCCAAAGCCGTAGCTTGTTCTTTCATCGGGAGTAATGACCCTTTGCGTACTATTGTGTCTAAACTAACCTAACAAACTAATTATCTCATATCATTGTTATTATTACTCAATTAATAATACATCTGTGTCAGCAGTGCCTATTTAAAGAAATGGACGTTCCAAACAAAAAAACATGAAACAAACTACCATGAAAAATTAACACTGGTTCCAATCATTTCCAAAGGACGTCTGTTTACACATGTTATACACTGAAAGTAAACTACTAAAAACTGACGTTAACGTTTAATTGGTTTGTTCTTTTACGTGTCTTTAAGTCCATACCAGCTGCGTTAAAAAAGTCTTATCAGTTTTTTTTATACAGGTCACTACGAAAACAAGTTGAGTTGTCAAGGTGAGCACATTAAAACCGATTGACGTGTCTTTAATGACACTTCAGAGTATAAGTTGAAAAATATACATCAAGCATCTGATCGCAACAGTATATGTTTTAGTAATATTTTTGGGTTTTTCCTACTGGTAATTTTACATATACTAATAAGCGGAAGCGGTAGAATGCACACTTTCTTTCGACTTATTGAGCAAGTTGTGAATGCTATAGAATGTTTTCAAGGGAGGTTAACCAAAGACAGTGACTAAATAATACTATTTTAGGTTGATATCAGTTGTGTCTGTGCCTGTAGTTTATATTGTTTATGTTTGGTCAAACATTTATTTTTATATTCAAATCAGATGTATGCAAATGATAATTTTATCATCCCAATTTTGAACACCTATACCGACAAACCAAACCTAAGTAGATGGTAGTTAAAATATAATGACATACATTAATTAAGACGTTTCTAAAAATCTAAGCTCCCTATAGGCTAAATCCCTAGACTTGAATACTTTACCTATTCACTCATTAGATGTCTCCATACATAATTTATCCGTATCAGTGACCTTTGCACGAATTTCATAAGAAAGGCAATTACCTCTTGGATTACGTCTATGACAATATATAATTACTTTATGTGTCTGAGCGACCTGATAAGCAATCGACGGGAGAGTTACACGCTGATAATAAAGTGTAGGCGTACAATATTTCGTTTCATAGGAATGTTTGTTAAACATTTTTTTTTCAAAATGGCCTGATACTCCAAAACAGCCTACTGATCACAAGATGTCACAAAATCTAGCTCCAATGAATATTTACTCAATTGCATACAAAAGCATAAAAACCAATGAACAGCATCAGAATCGAGGATATAAGATGTCAAAGGACGTTATTATAAATACTACCTGCCTGAAAAAAGACTTAAATGAGGAAATAGTTACAATGGTCAGCGCTACAGTTGAAGTTGTTATTATATCCAAAACATGAGGTAAAATGTCTAGAAATACAAGTAGATGCCCTGATCACTACGATGAGTGATTTAGAGGCTGACTTTGAAACTAGCAACCAGAAAAGCAATCGCCACTGTGAAATACACTACAAAACCCCTAAAATATTAATGAAAATACAGAGAACAATGTTATTTACATTGCCAAAGAAGGAGGACCAATAAGCTGAATGACATTGACATCTAACATAAAGATGGCAAAAAAAACTTGGTGAACGAAGAGCCATTATAATTAAGTTTAAGGCAAAGTCTGCGTTCACGAAATGTATGAAAGAGCTTTGAACCAACAAAAGTATTGTATATATAAATGCACAGCTCAATCCCCGTAGAAAAGAGATTTCTGCTAAATTTAAATGCTATAAAAAGAATACGATGATGGTGATGATTGGACAAAGGCTTTTAAAGTTATTGATCAACAAATCTAATGTTAAGTACTTTCCTTAATTAAAAGGCGATAACTTTCGAGTGACCAAAGCGTTTTGGCTGGTTTCCGCGCTTGACAATATATTATGCCTATACATATTCTGATTAAGTCACGGTTGAACGAACGTTTGTAATGTTATTGAGCTGACAACATACTGGACACAATCCGTACAAACGTCCGCCCGCCTGTACGCCGCAGGTGAAATTTAATACGTCCCGTTTTTTAAATGGGCTTATAAAAGAAAAATATGTATTTGTGTAAAAGATTCCAAAGGGCTATAACTCTTTAAATATTTAAGTTGGAGTTTTAAAACTTTTCACAAAAGAGCACATTGTTACTGTGAATCAGTAAATGAAGATTAAAGTTGATATATTCAATGATTGTAAACAACACAATAACAAAGAACAAATAAGTATTTTGATAATATGGTCCCCCAGGGACATTTCTCTGAAAATATTTTGAATCGGGCCAATTGTTTCTTAAGAAAAGATTTTCAAAGTTTTCCATGTAGACATATAGGGAAAGCTAGACCTGGCGGCAATGTTTTTTTGTGAATAATAATGGAATGAAGGAATTTGATATGTGGGCACCTAAGGAACAAGGCTACCCATATTGAAATATAGTGGTTACTAGCCCTGCCTACTGGAGGTCATGTTCTTACGAATCAATATGGGATGGAGAAGGACCACCAAAGAAGCATTCCTGATTAAATTGTTTCAGAGGTGTATGAGGAAAAATAAACGCTTGAAGGGAAATGTTGACAAAGGACGGACGGACGACCCTTTCACAATAGCTCACGCTGAGTACTCTGTGCTCAGGTGAGCTAAACACAAAAGAGCAAGTATGACCCTTTTGCCTGTATGCCTTGCATTTATTAAGTAGAGAAGAAATTTAGAATTGGGCAATCGGCTTTGAGGAGACGATTTCAAAGTTTTTATTGCTGCATTTTTATCGTACAATACAGAATGATGATACTTCATGAATGGCCATTCTATGCTGTAGTTCAAGTTTCCTTAATTTGAATTCAGATTGTGATTTTACAAGAAGACACTCTCTTCAAAAAATGCCTAGTCTTATAAATAACTGACAAAGGCATTTTCCAACTTGCTTGCCCATAGACGATTTAATTTCAGACACATAATAATGCTTGGCAGGATTTGAACAAATCAGTATGACCAGCCAAATGGAACTCCTCCAGTGAAGGCATTGATATAAATTACCTAAGTTAAATGACATGGTTATTTTTGCTTATGACAACCACAATATGCGTAAATGAGAAATTTCAAGAATAATGGCCTTAGTCCAAAAGTCCACAAAATATGATCCTGGAAATCTAAATGTCCACATAATATGAGCACCTTCATATCCAACAACACTGCAAAATAATTTCCACACATGGTTGAAATTCAGTCCTCACAGAAAAAGATTGTTTTTAGAGATGTTTTTGCACTGGTGAAACTTTATTTTTACCTATCAACAAATTGGCCAGAGAAGATTGCCCCTCTATATCATGCCGGTCCACGCTATAGTAACCACTGGTCTTTTGATTTTTCTCTTCTTTGTATTGTGTTCAAATGCAATAGAAGAAGAAAATTGAAAAACTAGACGATCACTTCGATTAATAAGATTTTATTAACGATCAGTGTGTCATCCTATTTGCAGACAAGAGTGTAACATTAAGTGAACGTTTTGTACTGTTCAAATGTTGAAACAAAACTATTTCAACAAATTAAACATGTACATATCTGTATAATCAAAAATAAATATAAATATAAAAATATAAC
This sequence comes from Mya arenaria, assembly GCF_026914265.1. NCBI lineage: Eukaryota > Metazoa > Mollusca > Bivalvia > Myida > Myidae > Mya > Mya arenaria. The sequence continues at coordinate 37,196,618 of NC_069133.1, read as the reverse complement.
CAATAAATGTAAAACTTTTTGCATAAAAACAATTTTTGCATATATTCCAATTTCAAATCGGTCTCTGCGAGGTTAAAATCTCTCTTTGTTCGACTTCATAAACATTATGTTTTTATCTAAAACGTGAATGATTGACAGTTTAATTTCCTGTAATAAGAAATGAGTTCCTGTTTAAAGAAAGGAAATAACAAAGTGCGAATTATGTTAAAGACATAGAGTGGCAAGACAAGTATATCATACAAAGTCAGCAAATAAAAAAATATGATATTTTTGACAGTTTGACAAGGAAATTCTACACTTAACATGTCATACTGAAAGACGAAATCTGACGATCTGACGTTGTAAAGCCTGGTTAGTGTCAGCAACGCTTGCGACGTCGTCCGCGAACATTGTTTGTTTCGTCCATACTGTCATTTATTTGCATTTTACCACCACTTTATTATAACATATACTCTGTGTTTTTTTGCAATAAGAAAACATATGTCACATTTTGAAGGCATCGTGTCCAATGCTGAAAATGAATGTTTATATTGGCAATCCATATCGACTCTTTAATAACATAATATTTGTAAAGTTATGACTATTCTATATCTATTTTGGGTATAACATTAGTTACAGAAATAAACTTTGATTAAATTCAGTGATGTACATACTAAGTTTGTTTGATACTATAAGGTTCTTTCCGCTTTAATCAGACTACTGTTAATATGCAATATATTGAAACACATCTTGTAGTATTATTTGTCTGGTAGCGTAAAAAAGAGAACCTGTTTAATAACAAGAAAACTATTTGAATGTTGGCAACCTTCCCTGCAATGTTGACGAATTCCGAAATAATCATAAATTATGTTTATAGTGTTAAAACAACTGCTTTCATATCGTTGCTTCAGTGGTCCAGCGGTAAAGACCTCGTCTAGTAGTCTTTAGATCCTTGTGATCCTGCCGCCGATCTCAATTGTTCTTATTTAGTCTTTTTTTCTAGTGCTCTTCGTTATTTCTATATTTCAGAACGTTATTTCTTACTTTTGTACTCAAAATATTCGATAATGTTGGGTCTGATTGGTCTTTAAATAACTTTTGTTGAAATGATACTTTTTTATGACGATTATGAAGAAAGTTATAATTACTTATACAAAGTCACTCCTGTTGTCGCGATGTCATGCGAAGTCTGGTTTTGTGTTGTGGTGGTAACCCGGAGGAAACTTTCTTGTCCAGCTTGGTGACCACAAACCAAACTCACATGTGTCCAGGCCGGGTATCAAATCAGCCAGTGTGCTATTTTTTATATGTTCTTATTCTACATTGTACATCTTCCAAAATCCTTGCCCATCTTCGTCTTGTCTTCTTTATATTGTATCTGAAACCTAATATCAAGATGCAATTTGTTTGCAATTATGAGAGTACTTAGGCATTGACAAGATTGCTAATGAACGTTTTCGTTCTACAAGACAGTGTTTTTCTGAGTTGTTATGTGATAACAAGTATTGCTTATCGCCTTATGTTGCTGAATTAGATATCCTTTGTTTTGACTTCATTTAGAGTATACAAACTTCTTTGGGAGTGCTACCGGCATAATTATATATTGTTTTGATATATTTCATGAATTTTCTACGTTAAACCATTGTTGCTAATTTGCAATTCTAGTTGATTTTGAACACCTTCAACTTTCTTTTAGTCCCTCTAACGATTGAGACATAGATCAACACCAGACAGAGAGAGAAAGACATTTTCAATCCCTCATTTTGAGCTCTGTTTGTTACATTATATAAGGTGTGCTTTTCATGCTTTATATTCAAATTACAGAGGTTTATAAGGCCTTTCAGATAAATTGCGGTCTTTGTGTCATATTTTAGTTTAAAGTATTGACCGTTTTAAAGAGATAGGCCAAAATGTTTTGAGACGCAAGGTATTAATATTTATGACTACTGAAAGTGTTTCTTTGTCTGTTTTGGGTTTTGATTCTCCTGCCATCAAACAGAAACGTAGCAGTAGTTTTAATTGCCTGAATATTAGATTTGAAAAATCGAATAATTTTAAATACAAATGTAGCAAAAGATAATTTCCATGTTTCATTCATATTTCATTAAGCTTATTAGTGTTCTAGTTGTGTTTTATACACCAAAACAAGTCACCCCTCACCCTTTGGAAGCACGGCCGATATTGTTTTTATCTACACTCACACAAATGTCTACGAGACATCTGTATATACGTAGTCCGCAGAGGAAATCTTTGTAAGACTCTTTAAGGAATGCAATTACTTCATTGATTACGTCTCTGAGCTGTATCAATGATTTTTAGAAGCAATCGACGTACGGAAATGACTAACGTGTAGCACTCGGTACAATTCTATTCAGAAAAAAAACAACGTTTTATTAAACAACATTAATAGAGCAGATATTATCATTGAATTTATATCGACCATTCAACAGCTGTGATACCTAATTTTCTATCAACACTTTTTACACAGTTGTCATTGTGGGTCAACTGTATTATTGGTCTTGATAAAAAAACGAAAATGCATATAAAAACTTGCTATATTTTATCTTTTAATTAAAGCTGCCCAAAATGATAACAATACAATCAATCACATAAGAGTTTGAGTTTATTCGCCTCAATATGAACCCTGTCTATCTTTGATGGTTCTAGGTGAATCCTTTTACTTTAATGTTTGAAGATACATGTATATTCTCCCAAACAATTAAAGGTCAATGTAACTACATTCACCGTTTTGAGTTTGAGTTATAATTGTATTTGCTATATTTGCATGTTAGCATGGTTTGTTAACATAGCGAGCATTATATAGATCCACTTAAGACCCTCCGGAGTTTGCACTTAAGTAGGGGTCCAAAAAAGAGATGTGCATCGGTTACATAAATATACATTTCAAAGAAGTTTCTTAACCAAAGAATCAGCATATGTTTTAGTCCAAAGTTTGAATGCATATGTCTTTCAAAGTTTTCATCATCGAAAAGAATATAACGAAAACGCATATTTCTTCAAAATTTCTTCTTGTAAAAAATATTTCTAAAAAATAATTCAATATATAGAGATTGAAAAACTTACATCATTCAGTTTTATTATTGAAATATATAATTCACAATGAATGGAAAAGTTTAATCAACTATCCATAGTTAAAGTATTTTCATATCAATACAAGCACAAGTACATGTGCCCGAGGATGACGGCATGTATGAACACAGGTCTCGTTTCTTATTAATTGCTATATACATTGAATGCAAACTTGAACAGCTATACCGACTTTTTCGACTCTACATATCATACGTGATAATGCCAAAGCATGGTTGTGTTACTTAGGTAGTTCTATCAAACCTAATAACATAGCATTTCACCAAGATGTTGTTTTAAGGCAACAGCATCATGGCTCATAGCACACAAGCAGCGAGAAACACAGCGCTACAGAATTACTATAATCTTGCAGTTCAATATATATTTAGTTCATTTCGCGGTTAACTCATTTGCACGGTTATTGTAAGATTAGTAAAAATTCTTGAGGTCTAAACCGGTTTATATTCACCAAAACCAAAATAACATCCCACCTCGTGTTGAGATATATAATGTTTTTATTATTGTCATATGCCCGATTTAAATAAAGATGATGTTTATATTTTTTTATTTGCGGAGTTCAAATATGCCTATGCAATGTTCTAGCAACGCTGATTTTACTAAAATACCTATTAAGGCTACTTTAGGGTGAATACAGGCCCTGTGGATCAAACATAAGGATTTTTTATGTAAATTGTAATTAAAATTCAGAACAAAAATGCTGAACGAACGCTAACGTATGTTTGCAACATATAGAGTATAACTAAACTATCACACCCAAGGTGAAGGATATTTAAACAATAAACACTAGTTACTACGGGAGCAAGTCTAGTTGTCATTCAATCAACCAAAGCCCTCTTTAAGACTCTCAACAATACAGACTGGCAATCCAAGTATCTAATTAACTTCATCAATTCATGTTGGTGTTTGTTATAAAAAATGTTAACAATCGTGTCCATCTTAATGCAGAATATTATTTTGATAAAGGGCATGATTTCAAATGTTAAAAGCGTTCACCTTTGACTCAATTTAATGGTCAATACATTGTAGGAGTTCTGTTGTTGTTGTTTTTCTGTTTAATGCATGAGTTTTAAAATAACTGTGGCCATAGTGTTGTTTGAATGATGAATTTAAGTTATTAAAAGACAGATTAACTGCCCATACATACCTACTTTCAAAGGTTGAAACATGTGTTTAAATACAGTTTTTGGAATGAACTCTTCACTAATGAATTAAATTATAAAACAAAGGTCTAATGAATTGAATGCGAGCAAACATAGGGATCGTGTATTTTCGTAAGATAAACCCCAAAATGTGTTGCCAATGTGAAAACGATTGACCTTATTAAACTGCCAACATTGTGAAATCAAACAGAAAAAGGACACCAAATATGTTTTATTCAATTATAGGAAAATCTACATCGAAAGAGCATTAACTTCGTATGTTCAATGGAAGCAATGGAATACCTTATTAGCTAACAAGACTTATAACAGTGATAAAATGTACACATCTCATTTGTATTAAGAAGGAAGAAGATGGTATTAATTTGAATAATACAACATGCCTTCAGGAAATGATTATCAGACACTATCCCGTAAAATTGGTGGTTTCATGAAAAGGGATATGTTCTCTCGGAGGAGATAATCACATGTTACATGAAACAATATTTGCTCAGTAGAACTCTGTCGCTGTTTCGATAAAAGATATTCAACATAATGTGACTGAAAAGTGTATCATGTTAAGTTCTTTCATCACAATGTTAATGGTAGGTCTTTCCCGCTGATTTAAGTAACGTTACAGTCGTTTGTGACATTCAACACAGCGAACGAGGGATGATACAAAAGAACGCGGTTAAACTATGATTACAATTTATTTCTTATTGCAAACCCAATTTTTCAGAACAGGTATGCAAAGTTTCATAACCTATTATTGACTATCACAGGAATTTTTTAGAAAAACAACAACAACATCAACAGGCATGGTGGGGTATCCCGAGCACGGCATCGACTTTCAGGACGTCGAGTGGCAACTATCTAACATAAAACTTTATATCCATATCGAGTGTTTCATGTTGTCGCCAGACGATGCCCATTGTAATGGACAAATGAGGCACACCGGAGAAACCCGGCAAGAAGCAAGTTAATATATTTGTTTAATTAATTATGTGCATAGTCCCTTAACACATTTGTCAAATGAGGACCATCTTCGTAATGGAGTCGTCATATAAACCGAGGTCACATAAGGCACTTGAATCATTCACTGTTTTTTCTAGACTGCTCGTCTTGAAAGGTTTTATGCCCGATGTGAATTTTAGGACACATTTACTTTTTTGCAATGCATGCACTTTCCTTCAAGAAGTCTTTTTATTTTTCATTTATTGTTTCAGTAAGGGAAATCACATGTTTATTCTCAAGTATTGATTGCGCATGCCCAGCGCGGTATTGATGATACCAAGATTGTGACGTCACGCCATAGGTTTGTGAGCATTTGTATTCAAATACGAGAATTGCAAGTATAAAGTAGATATGAAATTTGAAATATACATACAATTAAACAAATTATGTTACTTAACATTAGGTTAGTTTCCATGCTGTTTCATGTAAGATTGAATGCGATGTAATATAAGAATTACAATGCATATAAACAATTGTAGTAGTTTGGGAATAAGTGTTCTGCGAGTATTTACATAAAAATCGGTAGTTATATAATCCACGACTTGCATAAAATCCGCATGTGCACACGCATTATCGTCATTGGAGGTCATAGCGGGCAAATTGATAGGCTACACACCAAACCCTTTAAATGTGAATGGTTATGTTCACCAAATGCTTGTTTAAATGGTATTAATCTTTCTTATCATTTCAGTAATTCGTTTTTTTATCGTTCAAGATCCTTGCAAATGTTCAGTTTTAGATAAATAACGTTAAAAAGAAGCCTGGAAAACGTGAATGCAATCCATGACCAGATGTTACACCTCGCATATGCTTGCAATTGTGTACAACGCTCTAATTATCGACATGATAATCAAGCTCAAATAGATTTGAGGCTTTGTATTGAGGAATATTGTATGGATGTCATGGATGTAGGGGACGTTGCAATTTCATTACAACACTCTCTTTTACTTCTTCAGTGGTGATTACAGCTGCTAATATACTATATATAAAGTGTTCTTGCGTTTTGTTCAACCCAGCATGTTTTTATGTTGCCTTTTTGTTTCCATTTTTTCATCTGGCCTTATATTTGTCTTTTGAAATAATCATTTCGATGATATAATTGTAAATGTAAGACATGAATGGTACATTATAGTACAAGGGCATTTGCCTTACATGTTTAAATTCTGTGATAAAATATGTAATCAGAAATATGTTGTTCGATATAAGTATTACACTATATCGATGTACTATACTGTCCAGAATGAGCCACTTAGTGAAGTGTTGTTCTTTGACCGAAGGAAATGAAAGTTTCCAATTTATAAATATCACAATGCTCGTTCCTTATTTTGTAGACAAAAGACTCAATATCAAACATTTACAACATATAATATTATATATATCAAGTGCTTAGTATGTAACTGCAACTCAATGAAACCCAGAATGTTTTTTCCACACACACACACACACACACACACATATATATATATATGTAAAAAATCAGCCTGGGTTTCATTGAGTTGCAGTTACATCCTAAGCACTTGATATGTTGCGTAAAATAATGAATTGCATCAAATGTACAATAAATAGAAAGCACTGTTTCTCTTCTAAACGCACTAAAGCTTGTTCACTAAAGTTAGCCATGAAATGACCGCGTTTTCTGGTCAACATTGTGCTTGGTCGAAGAAGGAGCTACACAAGTGAAAATATTCATAATTTGCGATCGTGGAATCCCGTCTGTGCATGTCTTTATTATTGTAGCCGTAAACAGCAAAACACACTAGTCTTATACAACTTGTCATATCTGTATGGACGAAGTCAATCAAAATCATTCAAATTGGTTAGGTTGCAGGCATGGCCAACGCCAATCCGGTATCATGTGAACGCAGAAACTGTCCATTGTCATTTTCAAGTAAAGTTCTATTAAAATTACTTGCATTGTTTTGGTTTGCTTTAAGGTCATTTGAAGGGATAGTTAGATAACATAATAATTTGAACGCTTCTGCAAGTTTGAATTTGATAATTAAAACTATGATATTAACCTAATTCACTTTACACTGTTAAGAATGTGTAGCCTGCGAGCACCTTGTATGGTAAAATTACTCGTGATCGAGTAGATATAGCCATTAAGTATACAATGATACGATTCAAAACAACCATTCTTAGAGGTAGATCATAAAAAACATACAGCGGAAATAGCCTAACCAAAACGAAGATGGTAGTACAGCACGGGAAAGTGACGTAGTTAATTGACGTCGCATGGAATCGCGACGTCAGTTTGGGATAGGTTTCAATGTTATACCATGTAGGATCTCGTGATCAAAATGGACCAGCCAACATTATTGTTGTAAAATAAAACCATAAAATATGTTTGATAAAAACAACCTAGATTATAAACAAATAATTGCATAAACTGTTTAAAGAAAAAGGAAACATCAATATAGTATAAAAACGTATGTCTTATACTGCTATTACAAACATGTGGGCAAATTTAATGGGTATTTAATATCTTGTCCCCAAGCTCGTAGGCTACGGTTTTTTATAGATTGGTTACGAACCTTAGGCCCCGATTTATCAAAGCTCAGAAAAAAGTTTCGGAGGATATTTTCTTATTTATACTAATCTGATTTTTTATAAAAGGTTATTTTCTAAAAGTCAATAACAATTCATTACTTATAACAATACCACTGCTATAATGTAGGAACAAGTAGCCCAGCAATTACATGGCTTACACGATAACCCGTCAGCCAATCAAATTGCAGGAATTTCGGTTAAGATACATACGGTTTGAGTTTACCCAAATACAAAACTCGTTGTGAAAGCGCTTAATACTCGCAAAATCTATAAAATAAATTGGATTTCGAACAATGGTGTTAAGGTGTGCATTATTTTACTCTTTGATATCGAAATTGCAGAAAAAATACATTTATAGTATAGAAAAGTATTTTGGAATTAGTAAGGTCACCGTTTTTTTTTACAAAAGTAGTATATATTTTGACCTCTTAACAAAAAAATGGATAACATCAAGTGATAATGTCAATCAACCATTCACGCAAGAACAAAGCCGTTATTACGTGATTATTAGCGTTTTTAGCGCTAATAAAAATTGCGGTCTTCAAAGACGATATTTGTGTAAGTATCATCATTGGCTGAAGGGTTCCAGCTTTTGGTATTTTAGTTTTAACACTCATTATGATTTGCTACACTTTATTTCGTAATTAAAAAAGTGCATTTTGCAAACCATGAGCGAGTACCTTTGACTGGCATGAATCATAATAGATATCGTATTGCACACAAGGTTGTTTCTATCATATACACGAACCCAAATAGAATACATTGTGCTATTTTTAAAAATAAATGATATTGTATGATTGTATGTGACAAATTGTGTTTCAATTGTCAACAATATCGGGCTACATTTTATTTGTATGCAGTATGCACTAAGCCAATTTGTTGTTCACACAGTGACAGAACTCGAAAATGTTAGTCGTTAAATAGTTAATAAAAGTACGCGAAATGTTGTACACTGGTACACTGAAGGGGGGGGGGGGGGTAGGCGTGTTAACCAAAAGTCTGCATCTTGAACAGTTATTGAGTTGTAACCCTCCGTTTTGACGCATATAATAGTGAATCCTGATTTACATCTGTACAGCTTAATTTTGAAGATTTAATTTATTTTGCAGTTTTTGTTGGTGGAAATGACCCAATAGAGAGCCATCCGGACCCCGTTCGAGCAGATGGATCCCTAGTCTAAAATAATAGACGTCCAAAACGGGATTCTTCTAAGGATTTGCCATATAAAAATCGTAAAAATACGTCGACGTACAATTATTTGGATTATAGATCCCAGGATGATCGCATACTACACCTGCTTGGGGTCTATTGGTAAAGCGATCAATCATCTCTGGTGTTCATCCGTTTAGGCTTAAACTTTCGACAAAAAAATCCAACAGGTTATGTTTTGTAATTCTAATGTATTTTGAGTACTAAAAGATCATTAAGATTGATCGAACTTGTATACATAGATGCATTTTAATGAATTAAGTTCACCTAATAAAACATATAATATATTAAAGATTTGTTTAATATGTGAGCCGAGGAAGGCGGAGAGGAATAAGGGGTTTCCAAACAGGCTGAAAATTCATTTAAGTACGTTAAGATGAATTCTGAACATTAACAGTTATCACTTTTAAGAACACAAGTGAAGTCAGTATCTGCTCATCATATCAGACTTAAATTAAATGTCTGGCATAATTCTTTTATGTGTGTCTTTACTTGTGTACACAATGACTTCGCAGATATTGCATCCAGTTATCATCAGTTGATCTTGAAACTGTGCACAAAACAAGTGTGTTTCTTTTAAATGAGACTTTGATAAGTAGTACTCCAAAATTTCATTACTTGTCTCATTTTTTGACTTATTTCTTACTGAATATGGACATTCTATTTCAACAATGTCGCTTTCACTATTGTCACAAACGATCGTACCTAGCGTGGCACCGGGAAAGGAAAATGTGCTGTTAACAACTAAACCACATTTTTCAGCAATGTGGACAGGTACAGTATTTGTTATAGAAATAGTGCCACATCTTTGTACAACATCTGGTATAGGTGTCGTTTTTAGGCATGTTTGATATTTAAAGTTGTTAAGTATTTTTCTGTTTTTTAGGGATGAGTCCACTTGATTTGTTGTGATCGACAGCAGAGAACGCTCAGCCAAAACAGAGGGTCGCAACCCAGGATGAACAACAGACACAGCTAAGGAGAGATGTTTCGTCTAAAAACAATGAAATAAAGCAGCTGGGGTCACAATTATGTAGAAAGCAGGCTGACAATGTCTACTTTGTTATGAATAGGAGGGCAAAGTAAAACTTGTTCAAATATCACACTGAATAACATATCCTTTTCAACCTTTTATTTCCCTCCAAATTATAAAGTGACTAATGATAGTGACTAGTGACTTCAAAAAGACAACATACATAATAAGTGGCATCAAAGTACAAAGTACAAAAAAATTCCCCACAACTTTGAAAAATATAAATGGAAAAGAAGTCAAAACACAAAATCCATGTGCTCTAGGTTTGCAATGTCAAATGTACAGTGACTATCAGTCAAATACAACTTTAAAAGTTTTAAATGGACTTATATAACTGGTGGTTCAATGTTTGCTTCAGTCAAACCCAGCATCAGATAAATTTTGCAACCTAATAAAAAATGGAATGCAGTTATCGGCAATGGCTTTAGAGGCGCGGTTTCAATTTTTCCTGTACGAGTCTTTCGATTACAAATATCATCATATTGACTGTGTATTGACTAAAGGCAAACGCTTGTGTGAAAGTATTGTTTACTCAATCGGTGAAGTTTGATATTAAGGACACAACTGTTTGCAAAACATAGCTACATTTAGAGGTCCGAGAACAGTTATGCCAACTGACACTTAACATGGATATACATGTCTTCTGTTTTTACTAATTCATTTTCATACGAATAAATGCTCAACTATGTAGATTTAACAAGCTTGAAACAAATGAACGATAAACGATTCCTTTCTCAAACCAAGAATTTTAACATTATTTGATCTATCGTCAGGGTTCGACTCTATTTTTCACAAAGTCAAGGTTAGAATAAAAAGTGGAATTGAAACTGCTAAGTCCGAGGTGTCTGTCTCTGGTTCTATTAAACAGCAACTCCTCGAGGCAATCGTATGCCAGGGGATGAAACTCCTGGTGAAACTTGTTCACGAACAACTTTTTACTGTCCTTCATGGGAGGGAGATCGCGGGCGCTATGGATACAAACACTATGGAGATACTTCCCATGACACTCTAGTGTGTCCCAAGACCAATTTATGTAGCGTGCTAGGAATGGCTTAACAACCTCGTCCGTCTCCGGTATGCCTGAAAGGTAGTTTGACAGTTTAAGGTTATATGAGTTACTTAAAACTTAAGATAGAGAGGGATGAAAGACACGAGAGAGAGAGAGAGAGAGAGAGAGAGAGAGAGAGAGAGAGAGAGAGAGAGAGAGGGGAAAGGCGAACAGATTTTCCTACTTGCTCTGGTCTTTGAAAAGTTGAAAATCATTTAAATTCTTTACTAATATACTGTACATAAATTCATATATTGTATATATTACAGATAGAAACATTAACCTCGGTATGATCCTGGTACTCCTAAAATCGGATTATGATTCAAAGTCGTGAAGAAAGTCTCATCCGGGTGCATAGTCTTTCGCGTCCAGTTCAGGAGTTCAGCGGCGCGGGGATCGTGAAGAGCGAAATCAACAAAGCCCCGGCTTGAAATAATTTGAACGCCACCCTTTGTTAAAGCAATGTCTTTTGGCGGAGGACCTGCGTTGGCCCAGCGGTCTGGAATAGCTCTGAAAGCAAAACCGATAAACATCAGCTTTAAAACTGAATAATAAAATGTGGTTCTATTAATGTTTACTATGTTTATTTGTTTTCCTTAAAACACAACATGTTATTTTTCTTTATATTAAGCCTTCCTAATTGCGTTCGACAACGATGAACGTTTGAAGATAAATAAATTATCATTATCACTGTGAGCTTATATTCGGTCCGTTCTGCGACATAACATATGAAGTGACTAAAATCAAATTTCAAAAATGGATATTATTAAGAATGTAACGGTTACCATAAAAATTAGCATTCAAAGTGTTAGACTTAGGTCGCAAAAAATGAGTTTTCTTGTATTTCGAACCCATGATTACAACTCAGCTTAACATGCAACAGAGGTTATATAAGCTTTTTACTACTTAAGATTCATGTTAGTTTGGGCAACTGTTGTAAGTTTCTCTCGTTTGAACGACGATGCAAAACGTGTTAAAATCAAACCATCAATATAAGAGGTGTAAATATTTAAAAACTTTTAAAACTCTAAGACCGACCAAGCAACTTAATTACAAGCCTTTTAATAGTTCCTTCTATGTCGTTTGAACCATTGTAGGCATGCAGAATACGGACTAGTTCGTAGTTGGTTTTGAGCGGAAACTCCATTCCAGTCAGGTTTATAAAATATTTCCATTTGGCGCTGCGGTTCCAAACGTACTTCATACAAAGTATTTCAGGTTCAAGCACGGACATGTGGCCCCATTGCACATCTACGCGTTTTTCCAGCACGTGTACATTGTCAAAGCACTCGGCTATGCGCGACATCGCATGATACAGGTCAATTCCACTTTTGGAGTCTATATGGAAACAGTATACGTTTTGTGGACGATATATTGCACGAAGTAATCGTTCAGCCTGTTCTATCGCAGTATACATAAGAATACTAAAAGCAATTGGAAATTCATTTTCGTCAAGCGAATCAATAACGTATCCCCTTTCCAAAATAAACTTTGAACAGTTTGAAGTCATGTTTATGTAATCAATTGGTTGTAAGAAATAACGCTTGTCTTCAGAAGCCAGGCGCTCTTCAAGCGCAGTTTCATTTTCGTCACCATCAAAGATTGCAGCGCAGTTAACCTGTTTCACCTTTCTGTCCTTAACGAAATATGCCTTATCTCGCTGGAACGTTAACGGCCGCACAGTTGGAAAAAGGCTGAGCATTCCCGTCACGTTGGAAGTTCCTTCCTGGTCGAATGCAGATGACGTTGCACAAGGCAAGTAACGATTGTAGTTCAAAAGACAGAACGTAATTCCACAAATAATTAAGAGAAGTAAACCACGAAAGTTCGATCGGAATGAACGATAGATAAGCCATGACATAATGCGTTGGAACGTGGTTGTTGGTGCAAATCTTCGTTGTCTGAATAATGAACACCTGGGAAACAGTCCTGAAGCATAGAATAAAGGGAATACATTATTATCAATATACGTTTGCATCTAAACATGTGTATGTATGCTTATGTTAAAAGTCCAAGCCCAATGGGACGATGATCCTGTTTTAATTGACATTGCAATGTATATTTTTCGTCATTAGATGGGTACTTTACTTGTTTTGCTTTAACAAAATAGACACATACTTTATATGGTATAGGTTGAAAGAACGAATTCCTTCGGATACTTATTTTGTTCCGTGGTCCTTTTCTTGGCTTTGTTCCTTTTAAATTAATACTTGATATATTTGATAATTTATTTTGTCTGAGTTACTTAGTTTTCATTATGTTTGCCATTAATTCCTTAATGGAGATTTGTTAAATTTGTTCTCAAGTAAAGCGTCCAAGATTAAAGAGAACTTTTGGGTTCTAAATATCATTGATTTGATAGACCATACGGTTAGATAGTCAATATAATATTTCATATATATATAAATATCAATAGCGCACCGATCCTATTATATACGATATTACATACGATGTTCCACCGTCCGTTTTAGTGTGCTTTCAGTTCGATCAGTTGTGACACTTATCTTGAGCAATCTCAAAAACACACGATTTACTACTCAACGGTTGCTAACGCTGCATGAAAGGTTCACTTTGAGGTTTCCGTTTGTGCAACGATGATACCGAAATATACTATGGCATGTCACTGGCATGGTCATACGTAAATCGGGAAGAATCGTGCGCACTTTTTCCACGTACTGAAGGGTAACAAATTCTTGTTCGCATCGTTTGTGTAATTGTTGCAAAAGGCAATATTGGTCTGAGGCTACTGGGTGAACATTGCAAGTTTTATGGTAAATCAAATTTAACATATTTGAAAATTCAAAATTGGACAAGGTCAAATGAATTTTGAAAGGTCAAATGTAAATATGGGGTGTAACGGAATTTGTGTGAAAACATTGTGACATTATATGAACTATAAACACTTATGGATCGGTTAAAGTTTCTGCTATATGGTATAACAGTCACTACTTACAACTTGTGGTATCCGTTTGGCTTAAAGCGGAAGACTGCCGATGGGTAAATAAAGCTTTAAATCTCTGAAATCATTACAAATTCAAACAACTTGCAATCTTAACGCTGAAGTGCTGTATCGTTTCTAATTCTTTTTTTAAATTTCCCGGAATCGACTTAGATTTTCTTGGTTCTCCGAAAAGCGATGTTTAGGAATCGAAAATGATAAAACTTGTACGAAATATAGATCGATTTAAATGTAAGACGTCTCGAGCCGTATGTATAACGCTTCTTAGTTAAGATTTTCAAATTAATGATTTTTTACTTCAAATTTAATATAGTGATTTTTTTCGTGTTCTAAAGAACGATGTTAAAAACATCGTTAGTTGGCTTTGAAATTAACTAAGAAAAATAAACGTGTTCCCACTAAGATGAATAAGAACAAGGTACTTTATGAATACTGCGCTAGAAATAGTTTTGTAGGAAGAACAGAAAAATCGTATATAACTTTAAAATGAAGCCCGTTTCAAGAATAAAATTCGCAAATATAAAACGGATTCAAAAGTCCATTCCATTATTTTGCATATCTCTTATTTCTCATAAAAATGTAGATAAAACTCTATAGCACTGAGACGAATGTAGGTTTATAGGGTATATGCCTACTAAAGATATATTTTAAATAACATTTTGCCTGCATGCATTCAAAGCAATTTGCAAATTATATCATTTGCATAGGCTAAAACACTACATTTATTGCCAGTAAATCAAGATGTTAGATCTTGAGGTAAAAATATTCTGTATGTAGAAGAATATAGTAAGTCATTTCAGCTAGGTTAAAAAACTATTTCATTTAGGCTAAATTGAATAATTATAAATACATTTATCAACAATGCATTGTTATTGTCTATTTTCTGGAACCAATCTAAACATGACAAAACACCGATGTAAGAAAACACCATTATGCTAAATCGTATAAAAGGAACAGTATGTATAACGAAAACATTGGCCTATAAATTGAGTTAATAAGTTATAACAAGGAAATATTATTACAATACACTTGACACTATTAACAATAGAACAAGGTTCTGTAGTACAATTCATGGAAATACAATAAAAATAAACATGATACGTGTTCTGGGATATATAAGAGCAAATAATGCTCATTTTAAGAAAACATGCATGTGTTCCGACCTCTGTCTGCATTTGTCACTGTTAATAAGGATTCATTTATTTATTATAGTCATCATAAGGTTTCAGAGTCACGTCTTTGAATATGTTTGGGGTGTACGTTTATTTAACGACTTTTATGGTCTATCAAAAGGCATCGGCCCAAATGAGAGCCTCCGTTTGGTCTTGTGATCTTACATAATTCCCAGCCAGAATCTAACCATTGTTTGGGGCACCTTGGTTCTTTAACTGAATGGAAAGCCTTTTCAATATGTGCAACTGTTTCTATTTTGTAAAAACTGAACCGAAACATTACTCTTCATAGGCCATTAAGTAACACTGGTAAATTGATAAGATAATCGCTCTGGCTACATACACAATTCACTGACTCGTGGTGGTTTTATGTGGATAAATTATTATTGGATAAGAATATCCAGACCTGGCAGGAATAAAATCGTTTTCTCCTTCTACCTTTTCAATAATAGCTTTCTTTAATTCGTAAGTAATTGTAGCAGTTCACTTTATTCGTGTGTTATTTGTTAATAATTTCAGTTTTCCTTAATATGCTTATCCCTGGTTTACCTGCATTTCTGGATGTTCGGCATGCCATAGGGAAAGCTATTCTGATGTGTGTATGGTCTGTTTGTGGTGTTTATATTTGAATATGTGGTGTCTATACGTTTGTATCTCTAGTTCATCGTCGCTTGGGCCCTTGCCATGTTCTTCTTAACAAGGTTATGAGTGAATTTTCGCTTATTGATGTTGTCCCTGTTTTATTCATTGTATCAAAGCTGAATATTCTTGATATCTCTACTTTCAAGAAGTCAGCCTCCAGTAACACGAACAAAATGAAATAATGTTAGCTTATTTTACGACAGTATAACCTGAATAAAAATCTTCGATGTTTGATTCTCGTTAATACCGCATACATATATAGATTTTATACAATATTTGGTCAATATATCGATGGATTGGAGTAATTCTTGTTTTATGCATAATAAACATCCTTATTTGAATCCGCATTACGATGTAGAATATTGATAATATTTACAATATACATCTAAATATGAATTTTAAGCAAATATTTTCATTTGGTTGCCATTATTCACTTTTATATAACAATTTTACTCATTTCAGTTCAATTCTCAGTTTGTTTGAGCTTCTTGGGTGTTTATGTAAACATAAACTCAATATCCGAAAATTAATTATTATGTTGCAACCATTTTGTCTTTAGTGAAAATAGGCATCCTTATATCAGATTGTGAGTCAGGTGTTTGAATTCCCCCCTAGATGCTATCAGGGATTTTTCAGTGTTAACGCTCATGTTCTTAAAATCAACGTTTTCTGTCTCATCGAATCACTTACAGCGGCCAGTATTAACGTCTACATTGTGTTTTTCATTTCATTTCATGACTCTTCTCGCTGTTAAATATTACCACACGGACGTCTTGCGTTTCAGCCGTTTTAAAACTGATTTATTTTGCCTTCTGAAGCATTCATTAAAATGAGATGGGACGTTTGCATTCACCTATTTCAGCAAATGCAAACTGCACGAATAAAAAATAGGTTAATATAAAAATACAGTTATTGAACTAGTGGACAAGATAACATATTCATATGGATGCGTTTTTCCTCATAGGTTACCCTCACTTCTTCAGATACAGGTACACGTTCTTTCACCAAGGTCATAGGCGTCGGTGATTCTCGTTCCGATGGCCATAGTGCCGCATACATATTGCTTGGCATTTACAAGTCGTAGTCAGATCCTCGAAGCATTTTACAGCTGTCATTTTAACAACAACAACGACCACTAGAACAATAACACTTAACAGCATTTATTGCAATAGCAATTAAAAAAACCAACCGCAAACACGTCACTCTCAATGACAATTGAGAGTAATAATCAGTAAAAAAAAAAACAGCGGCAGAAATGATTCTAACTACTTTGGGCTTAGAAAAGTCATTGCTGCTGTTTCATAAACGGTCAAAAATAAATTGTCAAAGTCAAACAAAGTGTTTAATTTTAAGTAACTCGTACAATAAACGCAGGTTTTTATTTTTCTTTAAAAATCTCATATTGCATTTTTTTAATTGCTGTAATGTATTGTCCAAGTACTTTCATTCCTCTGATATGTTTATCCATTAATTTATGAATCTTTACAAGCTTTCGATATTATTGCCAGATGATTTGATGATAATTATATTTTGTAGTGAATATATATTACTTCCTGTGTATCACCAACGCGTTTCATGATAATGTTGACTACTGCCCTGTATTTTTTTTTCGTCAGTGATAAGTCACACTTACACGACGAGCTTCATCTCAAGGTTTACTCTCGAATTTATTCAATTTATTAATATCTGACAATGTTTCATTATCATACACTGAGCTTTCAAAGATGTTTCCTGATTTACTTCATTTTAGTCTGTACTATTGGAAATGCATTTTTAATTTCTTTTCTGTGATTTGACAGATCGTTCATGTTTTATCATGTTGCCTGTTCTTACTGTCTTATCGGCCATCTTAACATTTCTATTGCTCTTTCAAAAAAACTTACAGTACTTTGATTAATTTATTCAATCAGGGTCCCCTTCCCGATAACAAATATCTTTAAAGAGTTTTAACAATCAGAAAAAGGATCCATTTGTTCATATTCTAGCGACGTTTTACCTTTTGATCATCTTCAGTATGTCATGATAATACATATCTATTACCAATCTCTTTCGTTCACGTTAAGCATGTACCGCGTGTGTATGCCTAATAAAGTTCTTTGTAGGCTTTTATTACCATTGCTTCCGTAATAAAACAATACAATTACAAGGACATACCCTAGTTGCCAAGTAACCAAGACCGATAAAGGTGTCAGGATCAGAACCAGCCGAATAGTTGAATGATTAGAGCACTTATTTCTAACAAAGGTGCCTCGGAGTCGATTCCCGGCCTGGGTGCATTTGAGTTTGCCTTTACCTTTACCGAAAAGTAAAATAATTATTTGAACTGGTTCTTTCTTTATTTTGTTTTAACTGTATTAATTTATATTCCATGTTGCTGCAAACATGTTCGATATAATTTCTGCCATATTAAAGTAAGTAATTTCAAGATAAAAAACATGCTTACTATAAAACATCGTAATCCAACTCAGTTTGGGATGTTCAAATAACACTTGGAAAGCCTTATGTAAAACAAGCTTCTGTCCTTGCGTCAAAGAGCGATCTAACTCAACTGTTTCCGTTTTCCCTGCCAAAACCACCATGAAAACGTTTTTTTAACACATGTGCAGGTGGTGAAGTCTTTGAATCGACAAAACCTTAGGCGACACATGTATAGACTTTGAATAGAAATGAAATGGGACTAAATCGACACGGCAAAAATAAGTAACAGAGTGTAGCGGCTGTACACGCTTTGAATAGCTATAGAATTAAGTAAACAACGTATTCATTATCAAGATTGAACTTATGACCGGACGTAATTCCAAACATAATATGCCTAAACAATTGGTATGTGCGCAATTGAAAGTGATGTGGGGGCAGCATCTGTATAAAGCATGGAACGATAGTATTTTGAACGATATGCTCAAGTAACCTTTGCAGTAAAACTATGTAAAAAATATCTTCTTTCACCTACTGTAGGGTTTCATTTTACAATCTTCTCTGAAACATTCAGTATATTTGACATATTAAGCTGACGTTTAAGTTTTTTTTTACTTAAACTCGTTTATGTACTTTGTGCAAAAAATAATATTTTACTCCAAAGAGTTATATGCTCCTTTCAGTATGTACTTAACACGAAAGAAAGTTGGTCAAAAGATATGACTTTATTGTCGTTTGGGCCCTTGCCTTGTGCCCCTTAACAGTAGTGTTGG
Organism: Mya arenaria; assembly: GCF_026914265.1. NCBI lineage: Eukaryota > Metazoa > Mollusca > Bivalvia > Myida > Myidae > Mya > Mya arenaria. The sequence goes on along the minus strand of NC_069133.1, from coordinate 37,177,580 downwards.
GAATCGGTTGCAATTTTACTATCGATGATCGGTTCCACTCAAGTAACCGATTATCGATAGTACAATCGGTTTTTAAAATACTAGATAGTACCTGAGTTGTAGTTTTATTCAGGTACAGTATTAAACTCTTAATCATTATATGCATATACCTTATGTCTATGATTGAAGTTATTAAGTGTTGTTGTATAAAAAAAAGTTCATTTCCTTGCTCATTGTGGCTTTCATCAGCCATATTGTTAAAGATAACATCTGAACACTTACAATATTTTTTTTTTCGATAATCGATTTTAACTAAATACTATCAATTGTCGCCGATTTCATGCCCAACCAATCGATTATCGATTATAATCGATCATCGGAACATCACTTCTTAACAGGATCTATTTTTGAATTTTCTACTCCTTGGCTTGTTTTTGTTTTTTTCTTATGATAATAAGAGGTAAAGCAGTCATTTCATAAATTCATTATATTTATTAATAAAGCGCGATCATGTTCTGCCCGTAGTTAATGTTCTGTCAGTGTCTTGTTATGTATGTTACATGTATGTTAATGTTTAAGTTTGTGACGTATGAAAGTAGTTGGTTCAGTATGAGTGATATACCTATTTATAGATTTATAGAGGGCGCTTTAACTAATCAATTTACCCGTGCTAACTTTCCCGGTCACTCATTCCTGTACTGAACACCGCAACCAACGGACCACTATTCATTGTTTACGTAAAGTGTTTTATATTCTTGCAAAAGAGTATTTTGCTGCCGGTAGGTTAGATTGTTATTTCATATTAGATCGAGTGTATTGTTTTACTATTATTCATTATCTATATGCATATATTGTGTAATTATCATTAATTATTGTGTTATTATTAAATACTACTGCAAAAAGGTGATGAATCATCTTTTATATTGCAGGCTTCATCTTCAACATCTACAATAAATATATATTCAAGACCTACAAAGGCGTTATATTATACCCCCGGTTACAGCAGTCTCCGACGAGTTCAACTATTATGCATGCTAAAGGCATTTAAAATCAGAAATGTATTTACAGTGCGTGAATTTGTACTGAATTAAAGCAAGAAAAGGCGATTGAAGAGAAACAGAGTCAGATATTATACAAGTAATCTGTTCTTGACATTTCGCGTAATGGTAAACCAGATATCATTCTAGGTAGAAGTGTTTTAATTTTTTTTAAACATGCCTTTATTTCGATAAAATTGGGATTAAAATGATTGTAAACATTATGATGTTAGAGTTTCTGGTTACGTTCTTTTGATTTTCTGGTTTTGATTTCATATAACTTTCGTTTTGAACTTAAAGCCATATGCTTAAAAAGTTATTGACCGGGCCCCAATTTCTCGAAACTTCTTAAGCGTAACACACTTTAGTGTCTTATTTCATTTAGCAAAATTACCTTCTGAAATATGATTTCATAAAGGATAAAGTAGTTCACGTTATTAATCTCAAATATTATTTCCTTTAAAAGCCACAAAACGCTTTAAGTAGAGAATATTACGCAATTGTACCAAATCAAAAATAGTGTGCTGAGCTTCATCCTGTTATAAGGGACTTAAGATGTTTCTAGAAATTGGGGCCTGACTTTTTTATTTAAACACAAAGCCGACCTTTACTTTCTACACTTTCTGTTTGCAATACCAATAAAACAGTAACTTAAGCTTCACTTTAACATCGTTGGAGTTAACTGAAAATTTAAAGAGCTTGCTGATATGAAAGATCAAATGAGCAAAGGAAATGAATAGTATTTCAACAGTGCAATTATATTATAGTGAAGTGTTAAGGATCACACAATAATACAAACATGTAAAGAAAATATTCCTTTACACATAAGAAGTTTTTTAAAATAGTCTGAATATCGGACTATTTTAGAACGTTTTATCGATATAGTTTCGTGATTTTCGCCACTGAAATAGAAGAGGCAGTTCTAAAATTAATTGCCAAAATTACATGACCATTGTTTTAGTTGTTGATTAATTGCTGCATTATTTAAAATCTGCAAGGCAGAAAGGGTATTAATTTACTATGATTTTAATTAATGTACGCCATTAAAAAGCTGCACCCTCACAGATATACCATTTTTACAACTTTTTAATTTTTTGTCTTGGAAAGAGCATTTTTTTGCATATATATCTGCAAAACAATGATATAATATTGCTGCCAAAAAATCAGATCGTAGATAATCATATTTCCGCTTGAAAATTAATTACTAACGGTTTAAGAAAAATGCATAAAACATCAATTTTTGAACTTAAATATAAAAATCGGCGATCTTATTTTTTGTCAGCAGTCTTATTTAACTTGTTTCCACTTGTTCGCAAAAGGGCTCATTCCAAGACAATAAATAAAAAAAGTTGTCAAAACGTTTAATCTGTTAGAGTGCAGCTTTAAGCTTTATAACAATTTTTATAAAAAAATATTTGCAAATGCATGCGCGACGATATACCTTTCTTTGCAGAAGAATAACTGTACCTTTACAATTTTGTTCATATCGCTCAAATAATTATTTTAATTTGTAAGCAACGAGTTTTGTTTCGAAAACCTTTACACGGCCAACTTATGAATATACCGATGCTATTGAATAAAATAAAATATGTAAGATATGCGTTAAAACGAACCATACAACGATGTCAATGTTGTTTACGCCTCAGATATCGTCAAATAGCAACTTTGCAAAAAGGTTTTTCATCCCTCGAATGCAAGTATATTAAATTGTAATTGCAATGAAATAAAGTTCAACTACTTGGAGTTTGTATTAAGAAATGCAAATGAGGCCAGATTGGTCATACTTGAAAACAAAAACATCACAAAAGAAATCAAAACAATTAATCATTATCTATTTAGCACTCCTGATTTTTTGTGTAGGCAATTGCTTGCTGGAATACTTGCTGGAATACTTGACCTCTCAAACAACAATTTTGATTGACACATTCTTCAAATAATGTACGTTCATTAGCAGTGCGAACATGGCCGAAGTACTCTCATACTGGCAGACAAATTGCTCTTGATGTTATTAGATTACAGAGACAGTAAATAGAAGACAAGTCTAATATAACCAAGGCTTTTGCTAGGGACGCAACACAGTACTTCTGCGAAAAATAATGTAACTTTTGTTTGATATAGCCTGAAACAAAGATGATTTAACGAAGTTTGTGCTGTGTTTTTATAAAATACACTGTGTTTTAAACCTAGATTTAGCGAAAACTCTTGCCCAAAAAAGGAGAAAGCTTGGACTTTCCCTTTTTAAAAAGATGTGGTTTTATAATAATCTGGTTTCACAATATTGACTGGTTTAGGCTATTTGGCGATATATTCGATTAATGGGCAACATGCAGAATCCTTTGGTCTTATAAGAAAAAATAAAACGGATATACAAACACTCTAAAAATGCGTGTTCAATTATTATTTCTCTGGGTTTCGCCGTTCATGTAGATTTGGGTAATATGTATGAGTAGAATAGATATTTTTTAATTCATTGAAAAACATGAAGTTAAAGCAAGGTTATCACAAAGACATATAGTTAAAACTTAAAACATAAGTATTTAGTTTTAATCACCAACGTCACATAGATTTGAAATAGTTCATAAAATCTGCAAGTTCCATAATGTATTTCACCTATAAGATGAAGTCTAAACGTGTCAACATTGCCTTTGTCGACTCCTCCGACCTTAAACCTAAGTCATACAAGAAATACGACCGATCTTCTTCTTACGGCAGCCAAATAAAACTTCGACTATCGATAAGTACACTGAGCAGTTCAAAAACTCGGCTGGTGACGACTGCTCGTGCATATGATAGCCGCTGGTCGACAACTGATAAGCGATTTACCAGCGTTAGGAATCACTCTGCCAATAAGTTGCCGATTATTGAAAGGTGCCTAACAAACTTCTAAATCTAAGGTTATGTCAGTTTTCTGCAAGTTATCTCTCAGAATATGGTTTTACTTTTGCTATTATCATGACTGCTGAGACATATGTGACGCATTCTCGTACACTAGAGCGATGATGCTATGCATACAACACTCTGGTTTAATCGCACAGATTCTGGGTGCAAACAGCTAAAATTTTAGCCAATCAGAGACTTTTCGCCTTTTCTATTTTTAGATTGGCTTGAAGTGGGCAAACCGTGTCTAGTAACCTTTTATCAATGGAAAAGAGCGCTACGAACACGATTTTAAATTAGGAGAACAGATTTTATCCTGTCAATAACTAACCTGATACAACAATCCACTTGTATTCTTCCTATAGGATGATTTTGACAAGATTTAAGTGGCACATATACCGGATATTTTGTTTTCTTTCATGCTTTACGATGAAATATGGGGTTTTAACAGTGAAATAACAACAGTGAAAATATCAATTTGATATTTTCACTGCAAAATAAGGAGTGAAAATATCAACTTTCAGAACAACTTTTAAATTCCTATGTTGTTACATGTACTTGCCTTGATAATAACAGAACACTGGACTTCAGTAAATTATATATAATTGGAAATTAACAACTTACCGTTTACTACCGGTTATCCCGTTTATCAAACATTTTACTGATCTTTGAAGCTGAATGTTCGAACATTTGCTTTCATACCAAACAAATTACAGACAAAAACAACTGTTCGAACATAAATAAAATTTTATATCATCGTTCAAATGTATTTTGAACTGTTAACCGCTGTAGTACGTAAAATGAGCTTCACACAACAATTTACAGATAGATCCGATATTTTTTACCCCACCCACACCTCAAAATGTGTCAACAAACTAGCGTGGCATTTACTCTTTATCTGGAAAACAAACATTTTAAAGCGAAACAGACTGGTCTCTGACAGTAAGATGACTGAACATTTACTTACTATAAAAACACGCGTACATGCAGTCTTAAACTAAGAAGAATTGTTAAAATCCAATGAGTATCCACATTTGTTTTGCTAACACATTTGACCTTCCAAATTTTCATTCTTTAAATAGCGGCGTAGTAATTTGGTTATGTATTCATGCCCATCTTAAAATAAAAAGTGTTTTCATTATTTGTTGGAACATATGTGCACTAATAATCCTTCATTGTTTACTGTTCATAAAGCTTTGCAATAAAAAACGAGCGAATATTAAGCTATAAGAATGAATAGCAGAGAACTATTTCTCAGCAAACCGAAAGTAGAAAAGTTGACAGCTATATTTATGCATGAGGGGCGCCCCACGGGTTGCTGCGTAAAGCCCACCCTTTTTTTAAAAAAGGGGGTAATTCAGAAATAAATAAAAAAACCTCCGAAAATAAGCATAAAAGAAACAGATTTTTTTTTGTTTATTTCAGTGTAAGATCGTATTTTATTTCACTCGTGATCATAAAAAAAACTACATTTTCACTCGTGGCTTTGCCACTCGTGAAAATATGTTTTTCTATGACACTCGTGAAATAAAATACGATCTTACACTGAAATAAACAAATATCCTCTATATCTTTCTTTTTTATGCTTACTGTCATGTTTGAAAATGTCCATAGGGAAAGCTATTCTGATGTGTGTGTGGGCTGTTTGTGGTGTTTATATTTGAATATGTGGTGTCTATACGTGTGTGTCTCTTGTTCGTTTTCGCTTGGGCCATCGCCCTGTGCTTCTAAACACGGTTAGTTTTGAATTTGCGACTACTGAGGTTGTCCCGTTTTCATTGTATCAATGCAGAAAATGTCTGATTATATCTTTACTGAAGTCAGGCCACAATTAAACGAAAAAAAGGAGGCAAATATTGCAATACAGCTATTTCACTAGTAGAAAGCATATTCGTATAGATGCGTTTTCCCTGATAGGTTACCCTCACTTCTTCAGATTCTTTCTGTCACTAAAGTCATAAAAGTCGGTGACGCCCTACTTATTGCTTTGAAACTGTGAAAGATGTAATTGGCATACACCAGCCAAATAAATCATACGTAATAAAGCATAGAGGAATATGCTACTGTTCACTTGACAAGGCAATTCTACATTTTACATTGAATCGCAGGTCTTTTTATTGCGTTATCATTTATAAAGTCTTGAATATGCTATGAATCTGTTTTGGATAAAACTGAGTTTCGAAATTGTTGTTTTTTCGTATTTTTGTTTGTTTTGTGATGTACATTTTATTTGTTAAACAGCTTATGCTGTGTATTGTTCATCAATCTCCCGCGAACTCATTGATTATTGCATTCTTGTCTTCTTTCTATTATCTCTGTGGTCTAATAGTATCAAAATGCAATTTGGAAGCTGTATGAGAATGCTAAGGCCAAGCTGAGATTGCTTATAAACGTATTCTACTTCAAGACTGTGCCAATCAAAACTGTTGTAACGGGAGTTCTTGTACTCTCTTGATGACTTTGAATTTTCCCTATGAAGTATTTACACAATCCATTGGGAAAACTAGAAGGATAGTGATTTATTATTTAGATTGTTTTTTTCTTCAAGTATGAAACGTCATGCTTTCTTTTGTATTTCTTGTAAATTCAAAGATACCTAATATGCCATTAAATCCCATGACGATTGAGACAAACACTTGACGGTAATTCAGAAACACAATTGTATATTCAAACAATCGACATAGCAGATATTGTCATTTGCAACCTGTTTATGGTTTTACATGCTACAACATTTGCGCATTGCAAATTTTAATCGTGATATGCCTTAAATAAAAACATGATTATCTCGTTTTAACATAAGTATGCACCTTTTTATTAGTGAGTTTAATTTAAATCACTATTAAACAGTTAAAACATTGCCTGCTTAGCTCATGCTGAAGATTCCATTTTTCTATTTTGTCAGACATTGGTACAGTACATATGCCACATGGAGCAGTAAACAGGATAAATAAACTTTTACGTTTTTTTTTTGCTTTTGTTGTTAAATATTGAGATAGCTGGAAGCGTTGGTCCAACGCGGGACCTCCACCACAAGGTATTGTTCCAACAAAGGGTGGCGTTCACATTATTGCATGCCGGGGCTTTGTTTATACCGTGCTTTACGACCCCCGCGCCGATGTTCTTCTCGACCGTGTATCATAATCCGTTTTTAGAAATGCCAGGTTGAAACCGAGGTTTCTGCTCCTACGTGTGGTTTTTTAGTTGTTGAAACATTTAAATATAAAATTTCGCTCCTCTTTCAAACCCTCAAACTTTCCCGTTCACTCCCACTCTCTATCACTTCCTTTCTCTCATATAATGCCTATCATCCCACATCTATCTTACATAATCTTGAAACATAACTTATATATACTTAAACTGTCAAACTACCTTTCAGGCGAACCGGAGACGGACGAGGTTGTTAAGCCATTCCTAGCACGCTACACAAATTGGTTTTGGGACACACTAGAGTGTCATGGAAAGTATGTCCATAGTGTTTGTGTCCATAGCGCCCGCGATCTCCCTCCCATGAAAGACACTATAAAGTTGTTCGTTAACAAGTTTTACCAAGAGTTTCATCCCCTGGCATACGATTGCCTCTAGGAGTTGCTTTTTAATAGAACCAGGGACAGACACCTCAGACTTACCAGTGTCAATTCCACTTTTTATTCCAATCTTGACTTTGTGAAAAATAGAGTCGAACCCTGACGATAGATCAAATAATGTTAAACTTCTTGGTTTGAGAAATGAATCGTTTATCGTTCATTATGTACAGTATATTAGTAAAGAATTCAAATGATTTGCAATTTTTGAAAGTCCAGAGCAAGTATGAAAATCTGTTCGTCTCTCTCTCTCTCTCTCTCTCTCTCTCTCTCTCTCTCTAGTGTCTGGCATCCCTCTCTATCTTAGGTTTTAAGTAACTCATGTAACCTTAAACTGTCAAACTACCTTTCAGGCATACCGGAGAGGGACGAGGTTGTTAGGCCATTCCTAGCACGCTACACAAATTGGTTTTGGGACACAATAGAGTGTCATGGGAAGTATGTCCATAGTGTTTGTATCCATAGCGCCCGCGATCTTCATCCCATGAAGGACACTAAAAAGTTGTTCGTAAATAAGTTTCACCAGGAGTTGCATACCCTGGCATACGCTTGCCTCGAAGAGTTGCTGTTTATTAGAACCAGGGACAGGCATCTATGACTAATTTGGTTTTGGGACGGATCATGTCATGGAAGTATGTCCATTACATTTGTATGAGTGGTGCCCGGGACCTCCCTTCCATTTGTGAAAAGAATCGTCTATGTTTCATTTGTTTCAAGCCTGTAAAAACTACAGTTGGAAACCGCTATTCCCGACGTCGTTTATCCGAAATTATCGTTATTTCTAAATTAGTTTTTGGTCCCGATTTTATTCCGTCTTTGTTAAACTAAAGTTTTAATCGTAACCCGAAATCGCAATTTCGAAGTAAAAAATACCATCCCAATTTAGCATTTAGTATATGACACCTTTTTCGAACTCGATCATCTCATATTTTTTCACACAATACTGCGAATACACTCGGGCATCAGCATGAGATGACCATGGAGCACAATTAGCGTTTGATAAAAAATGGCATTGAGCACACTTATGTTACAAATATCGATGTCAGAAAATGGGCAATTCATTTGGGTGATGTAGTGTGTATATAATTGCTGGTAAACACAGCCTGTAGATCATTCGAAAACGACACCCCATCGGTGTACAAAGGTGATTATTTACTTACATATGTATACGCTCGAAAAAACAACGAATAAGTATAATAATAATTTATCCATGTTTCAATTGACATAAATGTTCTCTTAATTTGTTTTCTTCAGCAAATTTAATCCACTTTCTCTTAATTTAGAGATGTAAAGTCTTATTGTTGACTTATTAAAAAAAAATTCCTTTAATGTTTATATTGTTTTAATAAACATATTTTTATCAATCTAGTAAACCAAAGTAATGTATAATATGCATTTAGATTATAACATTTTATGATATAATGACTTTTTATCTTAAGAAAATGACTTCAGTAAGGAAATGACTTAAGATGATTAATGAAAACCATGCCCTGCACTTGGGCATTTAGTATCTTTAGATAATTTATTCGACATATATATGATTCGCGTCAGGAGAAAACCTGCTTTAATGACATTTTTTACGAAATTATAATTTTTACACATTTAGAACAAGTATTTTTTTCTGAGCTTAAACATATGAGTTTAATTTGTATGCGCCAATGTTTTCTTACACAAAAACGCATTCAAATGAGCCAACCGTATAGAAGTTTCCTGAACGTTCTCTGTTCTACAACGTCACGTTTACAGCGTTAGATGATCGGAGTCTTTTCTTTTAATCAGGCAGAAAAAAAATAAATTAAAATGTTGATCTATCATTACATTACTATCTTCAAAGAATTGCAGATTCAGTTGAAGTTTGATACATATCAGTATGACGTCACTTGGGTTGCTAGGCAACTGTAATTGTTCTTATTTACTCAAGTGTCGTATTCCAACGGCATGCGCAGTTTTAAAGTGTTTAATTTTAAAATAAATCAAACAAGATTCACAATCAATATTCTATGATTTACAACAAAAGAGTGAGAACACGGGTGACAGTCAATATAATATATTACATTTGACACCAAAGTACAAACATACATAATAACATGAACGTTATATAATAATCGTGTATGGGGTGTTCCTTTCAATATTTTTTATGTAATGCGTGTCTTCAAATACAATGTTTAACGACTATTCAACAAAACATGTATTTGGAATAGTGTAAAAACAAGAATAAAATATTATATATTTTAAAAGCGAATGTTTGATTTGCAGAATGGTATAAAGAGGGATTTAGAGATTAATGAAAAAAAAAACAATTTACGAGCGGATTTTAGTAAACATGAATAGAGAAGTCCCCACAATATGATATATTTAGTAGGTCAAAAAATATTATTTATGTAACCTGATAGGGGAATCGTCTGTATTCAGAAACTGCTAATAAGGATATAGGCCACACCAATCTGGTGCCTTGTTCATCGTACTTTTTCCTGAAGAAATGGCGGCAAGCGTGACAATAGATACAACTTAACATCATTTTCGGTATGATGCATGGTTTTTCTGAATAAGCGATCAATCGATTCAAATCAAAAGTCTGCTCTTCAAGCATCAAAATAAAATTATTGCATACCCATGTATATAATTTATGCTTCAATGGGCTTAAGACCAGATGGTCGCAAAATTGTAAAATTCCACAAAACTAATCTAAAATTGTCAATATATAATGTATGAGGCCGATAATATATCATTTTACATGGTGAAATTATAGGCACAACACTCCTGTTGCTGTCTCATCTATGTTGCATCATTCAGATATAGCTCACAATGGTTTCTTAGGTTAAATCATATCCATTTATAAATACAGCTTAATATCTTGACTATATTTTAAAACTTACTGGGATGTACGTGGTAGACAACCCTAGTAAATTTTGAACTGGAATCAAATTTTCAACACGGATAGTCAAAAGGTGTGTAAGGACTTTATTAATGAAAACGGAGGCACAGCTACAAAAAATTCTTCGTTGTTGTATCACCCCATTAACCCCATTACTATGTAATGGACCTTTCGAACATGTTGATATTGTCACAGACAACATATTTACTATGCTTTATGTCAATACATTGAACACAATTATTATATACTCTATGTGTGGTATGGTGAAAGCAACAGTGTTTTCTTAACCACACAACAAATTAAATCAAATCACATGATGTGAAAAACTGTTATTAAATAACCTATGAACATATAAATACCTAAGCATGTTCTTTAAGAAGAGCCAATGTTATCGTTTTCAAGAACACGAGGCCAGCGCTATAACAATTCTAGGACTTCTTTTGAAAGAAAAAAACATTGCAGCATTGATCATTTTTTAAATGTAAAAGACATTTTCCTATACTATCGATCATTGGCAGACTGGAGATTGTTTGACAATGAAAATATACAATAATGTACTATGTTTTTTCCATTTTGGAAATTAAATGAAAGTTGTATTCAAAATGTTTAAATAGCTTACTTTTGTGTATAGTTAGTAACAATTAAATTGAAGTAAATTCAATTCAACAAAAACAGTGACTTGCCAATGTAGGATTATAGCCCTGAGGCATAATTATGTTTCATCAAAAATGCACAACAACACTGTATATTTCAATGTTCAGTATTAATCTAGAAAGCAGTGTGTCATTTTAAAACGGCTCGTTTACGTTTTATGGCTTAGACTTCAAAATAAGATGTTTGAAAGTTAACAAAATGAATCAATAGTTGTAAACATTATTTAAAAATGTGACAGAATTGGCTTTATTATGAGAGAGTTGCTACTTACGCTATTGCATATTGACTTATTTTAGGCTTTGATAAACAAAATTTGGTTTAATTTATATATCCATCAGTTGATATTGATTTTTTCTTCTTAAATAAAGAAACATAAGTCAGGTTCAATAAAGTAAGTTACCAATGCACAACTTCTCAAAAATGCTGGCATAATTTATCTCCATTAGCAGAGAAACAGTTCTTAATCTTCATTAGTATGAAAAACATGTATTGTTGCAACCATCGATTTGTGTAAATGTAAGTTGGACCAGATATGGAATAATAATTTGGCCCAAAAATAAGTACGAACATTAAAAACGGCAAAAACTGAAATATCGTAGTCATGGTTATGGCTCCTGTGCTCTTAAGCTCGCTGCTTTTAAGGTTTGAGGAAAATACTCCTGACAAAAATTAGAATGAATATTAATTTAATATAAAGTATGCCGATATGATAACATTTAATATTAAACAAAATAAAGAATTATCAAGGGTGGTCGAATTCCGATATATCAACTTATCAACTTCCATAAAGACCTGCTTATTCCTAACGTATATACATTTTTACACACTTACTAATGCATAATTATGAAAGCTTAAAGGCACACTCTCTGTTTTGACCAGAGAATGTTTTTATGTTCACAATCAAAGATGCAATCATTAAACGTCTTGGAAACTTCTTATTTACCTTTAGTCTTAATATATATGGCGATATATGCCATTAAAAAGGATCATTTTGTTAAAAACAGTTCCATATATACAAATCTCAATGCAGTGTCGACAAAACTGCAAAAAAATAAAATGAGCCTGTAAATTTAATCAAGCATAAGTTATTTATCTGACAACGTGGAATAAGTGATACTGTCCCCGCCAGTAGACCAAGGAACAAATGCTACTTGATTTGTCCCTTAAGTTTCATAAGTATTATCACAACAAATCAAAATTAGTTTTTGTTAATGAGTTTATGGCTTTCAAAACATAATATCCTTAAATGAAGACCAGCGCTGTTATCGACAGAAAAACAACAACATCGTCTTGTGAAGATTTTAAAGAATGTATCCAGGCTTGTTGTACACATTCAAATACTTTTAAACAATTTAAAGTTTCGGTCGTTAAAGCATTAATTCATCGATCACAAAAAAAAACAAAAAAATGTTCTGTACAGCTTTGTTGGCCTTTTTTAAGAAAATGGTCAGAATAAGAACATTCGAACTGAATACAAAATTTACACAAAGAAATATTGTTCAAGCCAAAAATATTTATCATTAATATTAAAGATGAAAATATAAGCCATATCGGAGATAAGGCTCTTAGTCATTCCTTTTCTATGTTTGTCTTCATCAAACGCAACTTAGCCCGATTGTAAGTGGTAATTAAGGCACAATCTGATATTTGCTCTCCATTCAAACATTTTATATCGCGTAATTTGCCTTGCCAATTGATATATTTAAAAAACAACAGTGAATATGTTTTCAAAATTCTGTTCATTATTCCTAATTTGCTTATATCATGTATGACGTGTTTATAATTTTACTAGTAATATAAAGCAATGCTTAGAATAATAGTCACCGTACATATTGTATTAATGTGATTTATCAAATTCCAGTCGGTAAAAATAATAATTCTGCAAGGCAAAATACAATTAGCTCGTATTGGTCTTTAACCAACAGTTACATATATTACACAAACACAGCATAGTATTACCTAAAGTGATAAACCACCAGTTTCACCAAAACTCAAGCCGCCATTGGTAATGCATCGTTAATGGATTCGCCCCATACAGCGAGTATCATATATGTTCATCTGGTGTTACTATATTGATGGGATTGTATTCCATTAGTGGACAATGGGCTAAGTTATCTGATCTTATAAGAGTTTTACCACGGATATACAAACTCTTAAGAGCCTTTTTGTAAAACATTTTCTTTGAGTCTCAAATACATTTGGTCGAAGATGAATAGATTCTTTTAAAAGTTGAAATTAAACACGGACACAAAGCAAATTTAGCAAAAGGAAATGTGGTTCAAACTCTATGCAAAGGTAGTCTTATAAACAATCTAATACGAGCTATTTCATATTATGTGCAAGTCATATATAATTTATTACCAAAAGAATGAAGCCTTAAGGTGTCAAAATTACCAATGTTGACGCTTCTTACCTCCTTCGACCATAAATAACAAAACTGAGCATGTCAAAACACAACACTTATATCATGATATTCTGCAGTGAATCCCTCGGAAAGAGATTTGTTGTCATACTGGCTGGTGTGGCGGGCCACGTCAGTGGGGTGGTTGTCAAACTTGCTGGTGTGGCGGGGCACCTCAGTTGGGTAGTTGTCATACTGGCTGGTATGGTGGGGCACATCAGTGGAGTGGTTAATTATACTGGCTGGTGTGGCCGGGCACCTCAGTGGGGTAGTTATCATACTTGCTGGTGTGGCGGGTCACCTCAGTAGGGTAGTTTTACTGGCTGGTGTGATGGGGCACATCAGTAAAGATGTTGTAAAACTGGATGGTGTGGCGGGGCACCTTAGTGAAGTGGTTGTCATACGGACTAGTTTTGCGAGGAACCTCAATCAATAAACCGTCAGTGAATGTCAATAAGATGTCAGTGAATGTCAATAAGATGCCAGTGAATGTCAAAAAGATATCAGTGAATGTCAATAAGATGCCAGTGAATGTGAATAAGATGTCAGTGAATGCAAATAAGATGACAGCGAATGTAAATACTATAAAAGTGAATGTCAATAAGATGACAGTGAATGTCAATAAGATGTCAGTGAATGTGAATAAGATGCCAGTGAATGTCAATACGATGTCAGTGAATGTCAATAAAATGACAGTGAGTGTCAATAAGATGTCAGTGAATGTCAATAAGATGACAGTAAATGTCAATAAGATGTTAGTGAATGTCAATAAGATGACAGTGAATTTGAATAAGGTGTCAGTGAATGTCAATTTGATGTCAGTGAATGTCAATATGATGTCAAGCGATCAAAATAAGATGTCAGTGAATGTGAATACGATGTCAGGCGATCAAAATAAGATGTCATTGAATGTTAATAAGATGTCAGTGAATGTTAATAAGATGCCAGTGAATGTCAATTAGATGACAGTGAATGTCAATTAGATTTCAGTGAATGTCAATAAGATGTCAGTGAATGGTAATAAGATGCCAGTGAATGTCAAAAAGATGACAGTGAATGTCAATAAGATGTCAGTGAATGTCAATATGATGTCAGTGAATGTCAATAAGATGTCAGTGACTCATAGATGTCAGGCGATCAAAATAAGATGTCAGTGAATGTGAATAAGATAACAGTGAATGTGAATAAGATGGCAGTGAATGTCAATAAGATGTCATTGAATGTCAATGAGATGTCAGTGAATGTAGTGAATGTCAATAAGATGACAGTTAATGTCAATAAGATGACAGTGAATGTCAATAAGAAGTCAGTGATTGTCAATATGATGTTATTGAATGTCAATAAGATGTCAATGAATGTCAATATTATGTCATTGAATGTCAATAAGATGTCAGTGAATGTGAATACGATGTCAGGCGAACAAAATAAGATGTCAGTGAATGTGAATAAGATGTCAGTGAATGTGAATAATTTGACATTGAACGTAATAAAGATATCAGTAGATGTCAATTAGATGACAGAGAATGCCATTAAGATGTCAGTGAATTCAATACTATGACAGTAAATGTCAACAAGATGTCAGGAAATGTAAAAAATATGTCAGTGAATGTCAATAAGTTGTCAGAAGATGTCAATAAGATGACAGTGAATGTCATTAATATATTAGTGAATGTCAATAAGATGACAGTGAATATAATTAAAATGTCAGTAGATGTCAATAAGATGTCAGTGAATGTCATTAAGATGTCAGTGAATGTCAATAATATGTCAGTAGATGTCAACAAGATGACAGTGAATATCATTAAGATGTCAGTGAAGATCGATAAGATGTCAGTAAATGTCAATAAGATGACATTGACATTGACAATTAGATATACTCGTAAATGTTTGTTTTTTGAAAACATCGGTTTAATAAATCTGTAAAAGAATGTCCTGTATTCATAGGTCCTGAGTCTTATGGTAACTTATGTGAAAAACTACAGAAACAAGCTCAGTAGCCAAAAGTTTAAACATAAAACCTCAATTATATCATTTCGGGGCAGAGGCTACGTTCGCTAATCTGCATAATATTTGCAGCTGATTATCGTCTATTAAAATGTCTGTGACCTCATCATTATTTTTTGTACTCTCCATAGGTAAGCGTTCTGTGTAACAGTCGTTACTTCTTAATTAATAAATGAACTGTCCAATAGTTTCAGAATTGAAGTCTTTGTTAACACAATGGATAGTCAGTAGAAACAAAGTTGCAATGTCATCTAAGTAGAGTACGAAACCAACAACACTGAATCAAGTTTCTGACATGTTTCAAGTTCAAGCTCAAGTTTACTCATATTGTATTGAATTTAATGTTTCACAAATGCAGCCGTTTTGCGAAGCTATTTTTACTGTCATTAATTATTCTTTCAACGAACATTGCTTTATCAAATAATTATTTTGCCGCTGAAGTAACGGTGAAAGGCCTAAAAATGTCAGACAGTTTGCAGCGTTCCACTAACTTAATACATGTTAATACAGCGTTTATGTTGTAAAAAACATTGCCCTTTTCTCAACTAGAGAAAGACAGCCAAGAAAGATATCTTTATTTGTATCAAAAAAGTTAGGTACAAAAAGTTAATAAGATATATTTAGAATATGTATTTATTTCTTATTGAAAACATAGTAAGTAATCATTTAACCAAAAGAAGTTTGGACCCAATGACTTTTGCGAACAGTTTTTTAAAGAACCCAAAACGGGAGTAAATTTTTGGTGACTTTTTTCACTGTTGCTCAATAAGAGTTTAAAGCATTTTTCGAATCTTTCGAACTATAACTGAAATAACAACATGGAATCGAAATGGAATTACTTTTGTTATATGAATTTCAATTTAAAAGTAAGTATCATCAAACTAGACTAATAAGGCCCATTTACCCATTGAATTTGTATCACGATATTTGAAATATATCTGTAATGTATCAATTGTTCATTTGTGTAGGCTGTTAGGCTTAAGTTTTGTGAAACGGCGTTTAAATTGGATAAATAGTAGAAAATAGAAAGTAGTGCGTGACATAGTTTAATAGTATATAGTACAAAAAAACCCATATTTGACTTCCCATTGATGTTTTACTCTACGGTATAGGAATACTTATTTAATCCAATAGCTTGCGTTGCATCAGTAACAATACTTCAATGCTAATATTTCGATAACGGGTTAAAACCTTCCGATGTCGATCCCCCGTCATTTAGTTTCAAACCGTTCTGTCTGCCATGTCCATGATTGTCAGTTAAATTTAATGTAAACGCTATCCTGCGAAGAAAAACAAACTGCGAATTATAAAATTGGCATAAACCAGACAGGTTAAATATACAGAATAAAGCACTAAGGAATACGCTACAGCTCACAACATGAGTAGGAAATTCTGCAATTCACATATAGTTTTATTCGGTCTTAAATATACTTGATATCTGTTTCGGATCAAAAGCAAGTTTCAGATGTAAATATTTAATATAGAACTAACCTTGTTTGATAATATTCGTGTTATTTAAAAAATAACAACTTTGTTGTGTTTCGTAAATCAACTCCCGCCAAAAAATCTTCCTCACCGGAGATCTTTTTTATCTACTGTCTCTGTATTCTAAAAATATCAAGGTTCAATTTGTCTGCCTGTATGAATGTATTTAGGTCCTGCTAACATTGCTAATCAACGTAATGTTTTTCTAGAATGTTTCAACGAAAATGTTTTATCGGAGTTAACGCATTCCATATTACCAACTATTGCTGAATTTGCTTAGATGTCTTTCGCATTGACCACTTGGAGAATATACGTTGGGAGTAGTAGATAACTAATGATTTTGTTTAGATTGTTGATGTAACGTATAACCAATCCTGCTTCAGACATATTTCTAGTCGATTTTAAGATACCTGTCAAGAATACGCAGTAGCAATAAATAAGTGGATATGTATTTTACATAATTAAACATTATATTCAAGTACATTATTTTTTTTTCATACAACAAAATATGACAATCCACCACCGCTCGAGAACACGTCCATTTTTGCTTTGTCTCAAAAACCTATAAACACACAAAATCCTCATCGGTAATTTGGACACGACTCTCATAAGGAAGGCAATTACTTATTGAATTACGTCTGTGAGAACACCGAACTACAGAATCATACCAATCAAGCCAGGGAAAGTTACATTTCATTGGGTAAATATACTTATTAGATACATATTGACCATGATATTTAATTAAACAGTGAATTATGTAATTGCATAACTGTTCGTGTGTGTTGCAGTGATTCGTAACTGTATAATTATTATCGACAGTAGAAAAAATAAATAAGTATGCGGCGGTATTGCTTCCGAGTCAATCATTGATACAAGCATGACAGTAATATTATATGTGTTCGAAATCTAAAAATAATTAATAAAAACTGAAATAAATATACACCAAAACGTTCCTGTCAGCATCAGCATTCGATCCCGCGACCTTCGAGTTGTTATAAAACACTATATATATACACAAATCATAATTGTAGCGAAAGTTCGAAATATTTAAATTCAAATAACTGTTATACGTTTACATTTTAAGGGAACATACTTTATATAAGGAACTTTATCTTTTTTAACAACACGTTTCTCTAACATGCAGGGGCATTATAAGAAGTTTAAATGGAGGCCTAATGGAATCATTTATATACTCACCAGTAATGTTACCATAAATGAACAAACCTGAGATGTATCGCTACTCGCATGCCCATTAAATTTGACAGTGTTGTTCATAGTAGACGTATACTATGACGAAAAACATGTTGCTTCTTTGTGGGTTTCAGTAAGGCTAACGGTTAACATCACGCAATGTGATTCGTACTGTAAATAATGTATTTTCACTCTTTTTACATTCTACTAATAGATGACAAAACAACATATCAAACATTTCACTTAGCTGGTGTAAACTATAATGTGGGATTAAATAATTATATATGCATTTATTTATTTACATGTAAGCATGCATTCGAAAAGAAAACTATTGTTATAGGAAATTAAGAAACATGCAAAAACTCCACCTGCTCTTGATCATTGTACATAAGTAAGTACTAGTCACCGTTTGATCGACAGTTGGCCAAGCTCTCAGCCAAGTATCAACAAACAAATCAACTACGTAACCACAACCCTCTCTGGCCTTAAATACCCTCAAAGACGGTTAACAACGCCACAATACAGAAAAGCTAATTTGTTGTGTAATTGCCCTTGAATGGTTAGCGTAACATAACTCTACTTGGGGTTAATCTATCTTACGAGTACTTAATGTCACATGGTTCCCAGCATTTATAATAATAGCGAAATAATCAGAATCCCAACAATCAGAGCCGGCATTAATTTGAACACAAGAAAATGCAACTGAAGATATCATATATAGTTATATATTAACATATAATAAGTTTTTCAAGGAATCGTGTTGCGATCGTTTTTGAAAATGGTATGCATCGGTTATGCTATTTCTATGCGTGTGTGTTCTGTTTGTGATATAAGTATTTGTGCATTTCATGTTTGTACGTTTGTGCCTCTATTTCATTGTCGTTTGAGATCTAGACTTATGACACTAAACAGGGATTGTTCGTCTACCGATGCTTGCGCATGTTCTTATAACCAGGATTTCTTGCAAAATAGCATTTACCACTAGATTTAAATATTGCCAAGGGCACTGCCAACATCGGCAACTTATCGTACGTGATGACGATCGCTGTTAAATTGTTAATCAGAAGACGAACAGTTGCTGTCATATGTTCTTTCAGACACGCCACCATTCGTGTGATTTAACTTGTTCATTGTTGGTTTTGATGGACGAAGCTTATTTAAGTTGCCGAATGACGACGATCGGTTGTTTCCCTGGTTTCTTAGAGACCGTAGGTAAGAATCGATAATAGCGGTAATGTTGGCACATTTTGATCATTTATTTTTAGAACTTGCAGATTTAATGAAATAACTAATACCAAGGTCATGATTTATATATTATATAAGACTAGTCAAGTTTTGAGTTTGAACCACGTTTCTTTGTGTAAACTTGCTGTGCGTTATTCTGTTTTCAATAAATCAAAGAATATATCTATCTCCAAATATACCAAATGTACATGTATGTCGAAACATAAAGCAAACGCCTAAAAAAGCCTCTTCAGAAGTTGTGTATATCCGTTGTGAATCTCTTATAAGATTAAGGGAATATACTCCTTGGCTACTTATGGGAACATCGCTAAAGAGCCTAAACTTATTCATATTGTGACACGAGATAAACATATATGATACTCGCGGTATGCGGCAAATCCATAACCAATCTATTAGCATTTAAGTGCAATCTTAAACAGAAACAGGGACTACGAGCACTTATTGATAAGGCTTGTATGTTTGACTTTGATATCATTTATAATTATGGTGCACATGTGTTAATGAGAACTCGTGAACCAAGAAAAAAGCAGTGAACCATTTCGCTGACTATTTTAATGTTGTGACTACCAACATTTATTTAAGTGATACTCGTAAATAACAAACATACATGTTGAGTGATCAACCTTTAATTACTTACTTAATAATGCATTTATGGAAAATATTAATTATAGATATCAAGATTGCTACCTTGTATCTTAAAGCTAGAACTCATAAATATTAAATGACTGTTGGGTCCTTAAAGTGATCAAATATCGTCTCGTAGGGTAGAAATATCGTGTTTGCGTCACCTTTCTTTCAAAATACAACACAGTTTTTTTCCATAAGAACCATGATATCCATTCATCCTTTTCGGTCAGCAATTGTATAAATCGTGGAACTGCTTATTTGTGAGTAAGAGTGCTTCTTGAATGAATATATTTTTAAATGTATTATGATCTCTGTCTTTGTTGTACTGCGACGTTGGTTGCATCTCGAAAAGTGTCGAAAAGGCATTGAATTCTGGGTCTTTTAACAAGGTTATCATTAATATGTAAACGTATTTCACTGCATCTGTGAAAAAAGTGTAACCCAATGGTTTCCGCACTAAAAATTGCTGAACTTCCCACCTTACGTTTCTGTTTAATATATGACGTTTTTAAAATGTGGTATATTTCCATGTGTATTGTTTATGACACTACTCAAATTGTTGATTTGTACTCAACGGCATAATTATATAAATCACAATTCTTTTTATCTTGTTTTTTATTAAAACTAGAGAGCCTGGTCTTGAGAAAAGAAAGCGGCTTGAAATAAAAGGAAAAAAGGACTTGAAATAAAATGTTGTTTCCAAGAGAGGCGATGGATAAGGTATGACAAAATATTTCATGCAAAAATACACAAATTGCAGACTTCGAGAAATAAAATTATATTTCCAGGAGCGGCGATTGTTCAAAATATTACCAAATATGTTATACAAACATACATTTGTTGTAGAAATGTCATCCAATTCCATCAAAACACAAACACTATCTTAGTTCCAGTAGTGCTTCCAGCATGAAATATCACAGCGTGTCCAGACCACTTTACTTTATATGTGAACATAATTTTGATGTATTTTTATTCAGACACGTTTAAGCCGGATACAAAAGTACAACGCTTTCACACTAAGATGTGATGTGGTTTTATTTTTTATATTGACTGTCACACGTTTACGCGTAAATATCAGCAAGGTTTGAGGTAAATTAAACATATGCCGTATACGAACTCTCAATGCGTGGTAATAATGCATTTACTTTTATCGCATTGTACAGCTTCTGGAATTTGTGAAACTCCACGTAGTCGGCCAGAAAATTATCCGAAATAATAACGCATCTTATGTTTCTGTTTAAAATATGACGTTAAAACAAAGTGGCAAGTATATATAGACTCAATGCTGGTCAGAATTGGTATATCATAGACTGTTTTGGTGTTACTTATGACCAAGACTACCATGATGGACAAGCCATAATTGTTATTCAAACATGCAGTATTTGTGTAAATTACTTTTCTGGGTAACGTTGCCTTTTTTGAGGAATTGATTATTGAAAAACGTTCCCATTTAACGACGCCGTCATTGCTTTGTTTTGACTTTCATTAAAACACTTGGCATAAATGTTATTTCTTTTTACTTGTCTTGTCAGTATTGGCCATTTCTCTCTCAAACACATGACATTAATGAGACGCGAACACTTACAAAAAACGCCGTCTGACTGATTTGGAAATACGAGTCACAAAACAGGTTTTTCTTTAACCTCTGAATGACCTTGCACCAAATATATCAATCCGTGAGGAATATGACAATAACTTTGCTATTTCATTCTTTTCCCAAACTCAAAACCTTAAAAAAGAGCATGCAATGTGCAGAAAACGTAACTAGTTCCATATACTGGCATTATCGAATTTACATAATTAAAACAATGTAACTTTAAAACGGTTTTTAATAAATATCAATATCTTTATATACAAATCACTAATACCAAAATCATAAGCCAATGGACTTTAAAGATACAAAGAAGGGCCACATTTATGTAAGGTATGATATTACAAATCAGTATTTGTGGACTTTTGTCTTCGAACCATTAATGATATAGTCAAAGCGCAAAGTCGTAAATAAACAGATTAAAGCATAAACACTAGTTTACAGTTAGGATGAAGCAGCCGGTACAAGGGTTTTCTGTTAACGACATTTATTTCCAGGAATCATGAATCTAGTTGCATTTGGGCCTCATAATCCATACAGGGCAACGGCTTATTACGTTGTTTATGTTTGCAGTTGTGGAAATATTTGTGTCACGTCATCATTGTTCACTGTGTACTCCATACAATATGTTTTTACTAAATACCTGCTCGTTTAAGACTGAATCGTCTTTTTTAAACAATGGACAGTCCATAGTAACACCTTTGTTGAATAACTTGCATTGAGTACAATATTTGCAATATAACAGGTTAAAAGATTTTAAGAATCGTGATATGAATGGGTTGCAGATGTGTTGTTAAGGGAGGTCATATTATGCGTGCTTACACATTGCGTATTAAAATAATATTACTAAATTGCGACCGTTACCCAAAGAATGTTTCATAACATAACGATGAACTTTAAACCAGCAACCCATTTGTTTCATATCACGATATTTAAAACAGTATGTAACTTCGTCCATTGTTATTTGAGTACTCTATGTAGATTATACTTTTATCTACAGGGGTTACTCTCGATTATCTTCAATCTATATATTATATATTGACAATGAGTTGAACACAAAATTTGCTTTTCCCAAAATATAAATTAAATAAACAATGTATAACATGTTTTATTTATAGAATGCCAATATAAAACAAATACCTCTTGAAAAACCGAAATCTACACAGTATTGAGTTATGTATTAAAAAATAAATATTGTCACATTTGGACACCCGTTCGCAAACATCCAAATTATGAATTTGCCTTCGTAAAATCATGTTGTGTGCAATGCTGTGCGCAAATAAATATCCAGTTCAATGAAGAGTCATAAGTTTCAACTCCGACCACTTTTTATTTTATTTTATTTTAATGATTAACATCGTGTAATATATGTCTTCTGGTTAATAGAGGTACGTTATATATGTATTTTCGTGTCAGGATTGCGCAATCGGTGTTCTATCTCTTTGTCTAAAGGAGAAACCCATGTGATATAATCTACCGTTGCTTCTACTGATTATACTCTTGCTGATCTAAACGTTTCGTTAAACAGAAAAAAATATAGAATGATACACTGTCCAACAATTTAGAGTTCAAAGGATTAGAAATGTACATGTTTTAATGTGAACTAACTCTATATACACTCGGCTAAAAACACAAATGATTGAACATAAAATATACTCTCTGTTATCTCTCTTTTTTTGTAAAAATTAGCCCAAATAAAGACACCGGTACAGGAATGTTGTTCTTTTAAATATGGGAAGAAATCAAAATACTATATTTATCAACACAGATGAACGGAGTGTATAATATTAAATGAGTCTCAGAGACATAATTAGAAAATGCTAGAGTAAATAAAGAACTGTGTAAATGATATACAATCCATATTGAAATTATATGATAATAAGTTTTGAAATTGTAATATCCTTACATGGACACCGTTTATACGCCTTCACATATTATTATGCATATTTCTCCCTCTTTTACAGATACACAAATTAAATCAGTGTCAGTATGAAGAGAAAGGTCAATGCAAAATTATTTGCGGACACTTCTTTTAAATTATTCGTACCGGGACTCTCTCACGTATTTAATTTTGGTGACAAATGTTGTCAAATTGAGTTGTTTTTATTTATTTGTACTAACAACGCAGTCAGCAACTGGCAAATACTCATTCCACTTCATTTCGATAACTCATATTGCGGGTCCACTAGCTGTAACAGTTGGTTGAATAGTGATAAAACAAGGTGTTAACACAACATTTGATACAGATACATTGTTCTTTATACAACGGTAATTTTTACCGTTGAGTATCAACTACTGGGTGTAACAACTTCCTATGGAAAATTTGAAAAAAGAGATATCTAATGCTTTAAGTTAAAAGGTTTTCTTAAACGCGGCATGTCCATATTGAATATACGAGAAAAAGTCTTTATGCTCGTAAACATTTAATTATTTAGCATCGTTCCGAAAGTGTTTATTTTAAAAATAATTTGAACATATCAGTATTAAGCAGTATTCATGCGTCATCAACGGACATTATCGTCGAACGACATGTTAAAACCAATCTCTGATTGGACTAATTGTAGTATACAGCGGTTAAGAAATAAGACCAATTTTAGGCAATATTAAATTAGGCATAAATTTAATGCAACACTGCGTTGCAACTTTCGGTCTTCGTCTTGTCACTATTTGATTAATTGTGACACGGCAGTAGGATTACAATATAAAGGTCTTTTTTAGTGCTACGTCATCAAGGTATGTTCACTTCGTATACGTTTAAGCGTCTATTCAATATCAAGAAAACATTTGATTGCCGTTATTCAGGCCTCGGTACAGAAATCATATCTACAAAATAAAAAGGAATTCCAAAGGGTTATATGCGAGAGTCGATCAGCATACATTTTAACTTTTCTTGTACGGGTCTCATGTATCTCATACAAGTGATAGTACAAGACAGTGAATGCTTTGCAACATCTCAATAATGTCAGTATATGCCTGTACATAACTATGAAAGGCAAGTTTACTAACCGGAGCTTCCAACGCCCCTATATATACACATTTGGGATACACTTGTATTAACCTGTTCAATGTTTTGATGAACATACACTTACGCCAACGTTATAATACATGATATTAATAACCGGAGTCGCTGTAAATGTTGTCAGCAGAAATAAAAGATTCCGATAACACGATGGCATTGCATGGAATACCTGTCGAAATATAAAGAATGCAAACATACAGTGGTTCAATAGAATTGATTTTAAGTAATAAATTATTTGAGGATAAATAAACATTTAAAATGTACACATTTAAAGAAAGTTTATATTATGTTTTGTTTTTATTTGAAAAAAAGGGACAGCTTCTTTGAAGTAATTTAACAAGACCTCTTGTTTGAACAAATTGTTATTAAATTCTTTGAAGGGACTATTAGTCATACAGCAATTGATATGTATTGTGTTCGCAATTGGACTTCTTACACTTGTCAATGTTTTCTTGGAAGAATCAAATGGTATCAACATACGTGTTACAATTTACAAGAAACTGCATGATTTTTGATAGCTGTAATTAACTTAAGAAAATTGTCATTTCTTAACACCTGAAACCGAAACCGATTACTCAAAATCGGTGTTTTTGAAATCTGAAATGTTATAATAATAGATATCAACATGATAGATAGTTTTCAATTTTGTACCATTGTTTGAGCGGCATTGCCTTTTGAAAAAAGAATATTTTGAGTTGATTTGATAGTCTATAAATTTGTATGTTTAAGGACAAACAATGTTTAAAAATATTGAATAACATTTTCCATTCTACTTTGAATAATTATTAAATGGATAGATTTAAAAAAATCAAATCATTTTTCTAAACGCTATAAATGTTTAAAAATACCATTGTGCAGATTATTTTGTGTAATCAATCGACCAAATTGCGAAAACGCATGAGATAAAACAGTGCTACAAAAAACATTAGAATAAGGCTAAATATATTAATTTATTAGTTTTTATGTGTATGATTTTTTAAATTATTTTATAAAGAACACTATTCTACTTTGAAAATCCAACACTCGAAACGTTTTAATTTAAAGAACGCTTCTGATGAAATCAATGACTGAGTTAGAAAACCAATTATTCAAATTTTTGTTGAAATAATTAACCAACTTATGTAAGCACTAAGTGATTACAGTGTGAATAAAACTAGAGCGTATTGTGCGGGATCACAATTTAAAGCTTAAGTCCATTAATTGATTAACCATTTTGCTGAAATCTGTCAGTGATCTTTGAACATGTAATGTTTTATTGTGCTTGATGGAAAATTTTACGAGTAGAAAGGATTTAATTGCGTTTAGTTCGTAGTATAGGAAAGATTAATTAGTTTAAATTCCTAAGAATCTTAACATAAAGCCAGTACGTTTTTTATTTATTGTCCGCTGATACCATCTTTACCATATTTCTCTCATCTGTTTTCCCTTATCTTTAAATTAAAAAATGTCACTGGCAATGCGAAGAAAGAGCAGAAATTCCTATGGATGAAAGTGGTGGCACCAATTGACTCAAGAAAAATCAATTCTTAATCTACATTAATTATAAGTACTTTTCTACCGGGACTCTCTCGGCATTTACTTCCGGATCAGAAAGATCAGTCATAAAATTATCCAAACCTTCGATTGTTTCCAACACTATTACTGCTACCCCCTAGAATTCAACAAAGTATTTATTTTATGGCATCCTGTTTAACTGACATTGACCCAGATGTAAGTACATCCGAACAATACTTAAATGCCGAAAACACCATTTTCAATAAATATTTTAGTTGCGAGGAAAGATTACGATAACAATTTTGTTGAATCAATCGTAAAATTAGAGAAACATTTAGTGCTTACAATATCTAACGCATTTTAAAATGACTGCCGTTGTTAGATGATTGCTTAATGTTAGAAAAAAAAGACTTTCGCGTGATTAAACCAAATAAAATGTTAAATGATGAACTGAGGATCAGATGTTGGAGACGGTGGGAATTTTCTGTTTAATTTACGAGAAGAGGATGAATATAATTTGGGATAAAGAAAGAAGCTGATCTTTAATACTATGCATCTGGGCTTATATGGAGGTTTATAAGGGCACAAGAGTATTGTGATTATACTAGATGAAAATATAATAATGGAAGTGTTAATGAAATGCCAGGAGCACTTACACACTTTATCCTTTTTTCTGGATATCAAAGGAAACTTAACATATTATTACAAGTGAATTAATGTACACAGTAGATAAATGAAAGCAATTTGCTAAGTCATTTCTTCTTTATCTAACAATGCTTTATTTAGCTTATTTTCTAGTTTCGATTTCCAAACATATTGAATGAGACCAAAATATCTCAATGTTTACTTATAATTGCATGATTATTGAATGTGAACTAACGATTTCTTAAAATCATACTGACAATTCTTTCAAAAGGTTACACACTACATGAAATATGTAAGTACACTTGCCTTAACAATGCAGAAAAATAATAAGTCTACTCATACTCAATTATATTTACCTTTTATATTTTGTATGATTATAAAATTGAGATACTTAATAATAAATAAGATTATTTTCACATAATACTTATACAGTTAACCACTCCATTGTTCTTTCCTCTATTTTCAGCTGGGTATAATTTGAACTTATTTTTATAATAAAATAATGAATTATAGGTAAACATTTTTGCTTACAGTTTTTTGTGTTAGGTGCCATGAGTCTGTTTTATAACTTCCCTGTTTTTGTTGCTTTTGCTGCTATTGCTGTTGTTTCTATTGTTGTTTTCATTGTTGCTATTGTGATTGTCTTTTTGTTGAATTAATTATTATTGTTAAAATTATTAGAGTATTTACAAGTTATTTCCATATGTTATCAAACATCAGAGCGGATCAAGGCTTAAACATTAGAGGGAGCGCACTTGTGACTTGTTATCTAGGAGGCAAGCCCGCTTCTCAGGAACAAATGAACCCTAAACTTGTTAAGGCTCGAGGTTGGTGATGGCTGTCCCCCAGAACAAATTTTGCTAATATAAGTATAAAAAAAATCAAATCAAATTCATTGGTGTTCAAGATAAGTAAAGCTTTACACAATATTGTCAGCAACATTCTGCTTTCTCAACCTTCTTGCGATTGCGACCTCGTCGACTTTAGCCTGAACAACTGCTCTCTCGCTCAAGTCTGGTAACATATATTGGGTGAGCCGATTTAAACAAAACGGAAATAGTGGTCAGAAATGATCCAATACAGGATCACTCTCGGACTTTTTGACGATATCCCGCTCTTTTCCATCGGGTTCATAAATATGTTTCTTTCCAAACATCGGACATTTAATGTCCAAAATGAAGGTGACTGATGTGGGAACAGTGTTAACTATGTCTTTATGGCATTTTTGCTTGACAATTTAAATCCTGGAACAATGTACAAATGAATAATCACGAATTTCTGTTAAAGTATATGTATATTTTTGTATTTTTTAGAATAAAAAACGTTACAACATGATGACTGAAAATGCCCATATTCTTCAAAACAATCCGCTTAAAAATGTAGTTTTTTTAATAAATTTTGAGTATTGTTTTCTTATATATATATACATAATTTTATATTATACTACATTTTTCTGAATAATATTATCATAAACTTGGCTTTTACCTAGAAAACTTCCTGTTTAGAGTCAACCAGCGAATCCCTGAACAGCCGTTTCCTTCTTGCACAATTGCACCAAGCTTTGTTGAGCTTTCTCCATACTCTTTGGCAGAAGACACCTCTCAAATAACTGTCAGTAACCTCGTCCTTATTGTTTCTTCCATTGTAGTCTCTATACGCACGAAATCCCATAGACCCTGAACTCCCTGTATCTCCCAAGGTACTGACCTCAGTAATAATGTTATCCCATGAATCAGGTATTTCATATTTTTTTGGCTTGGCATAATTGTTTACAAAAATCCTCATACTATTCATTTTTGTCCCACTGACAAGTGGAATTCACACATCTTCTTGTTTTAATAAGTGACTGCATAGTCGGTTGTTTTGGGGGGAAAATAGGCTCATTATTGGTTACCCCGGTAGTTGAATTGATCGATTAGTAAATTTAGCGATTTTTTGAAATCGTTGCAAACGAATGAATTTAAATGACTTGTCTAGTAAAGTAAGGAGGTAATATAACGATATTTATTAACGATTCGTTCAAATATAGCAAATGAAAGTACAACTGTGCCACAATGTGTCATAAAAACGGATTAATGTTGTTGTTTTTTCATAATTAATTTTGAAATGATGTTGTTCACTACTTTGGACATTACGATTAAAAAATATACAGGAAATGACCAAAACTAGAATTATAACTGCTCTTCATTTCAACTGACATTCTTTGGAATATTTCAAGGCCAAAAATGATTGCTTGTTTCACACCTATCATTTGAAACTTAAAATAATATGGGATCACCAGGCACCGAAAATTCACATATTTGTCGGTCGGATACCTAAAAATGTAAGGAAAGTATTGTAACTGTCTACAAGAAATACGAACTATTATCTCAGTTTAGTGTGACTGGCATTGCTTTGTATCCTACGAGTTATATGTATTTTGGTATATTGTCGTTCTTTCCTTATAACATACTGCAAATGGAATACTATCTAAATCAACTTGTGGGTTTTAAAAGTAATCAACATTGACAGAAAAAAAAACGCATCCATAAAGTTATGTTTATCACATAAATACGTTCTTTATTTTCAGAGAATCGATCTGGTACAGTGGAAAATCGTTAACTTCGTCAAATCGCTACATCAGATGCAATACATCATTCCCAGAAATGCACCATATTCCATCATTTATGAAAGATGTTCGTCAAATTTACCCGGGAAAACCTCAAACCCAATCCAAAACGCGGGAAATTACCCCTCACATAAACATCCTTCTGCTGCCCCAAAGCAATTGGCGGTCCAACGCGTCTGGTGTTAATTTATAACACTACCTCTTGTTTTTGAGAAAAGCATACTAGAAGTGACGTTTATTTACAGTCATTTCTAAAGGTTAGCTCGACCTCTCTACTACATGTAATAAAGCAGAATTTACTGATATGAAATGTACAAATTTTCCATCCGAACCGAAAGTATGTGAATAAAGAATTTACTTTAATCGGTTAATTAACATAACCTTTTAATCATGGTTCATATATTCTCAAACAGCTTAATATATTTAACGTCATAATAATCGCTTGTAAGCGAGTATGAATATCATTATCAATAATAAACAGTATGACATAAGAGTGTACACAATAAATGTCAAAACTAAGTTGCAAGTAGATGAAATCGCTTCACTTTTATTTGACGAAATACTGTAAGCGTCTGGTCTACTCATTAAAACTGGAGATGTTGCCTGAAACCCGAGGAGCGGCCATAAGCCCTTCACATTCAGGGTTTTCCGAGTTCCACTTTCGGTGGGCCATACAGTAGCATGGCCCATTGGGACAATTTCTGCTGCACACTTGATTTTTCCGCGATGATTTGGCTTGACTTAAACTGGCAAACTTAGTTTGCGTTAAATAAGTTGGTTCTCGTTGCAAAAAGATTCCCTTTGGCTTAATATGCATTGACATAGAATCCGATTGGCTAACGGTATCCATCTTATCGTTGGCATGGTGATCTCTCGGATATATTCCTACTTCCATAGGACAACAACATCGAAACACTGCTCTAATCTCGGCCCTAAAGGCTTCATTTAGCCAACAGTATATGAACGGATTGTAACACGTGCTGCTAATGGCTATCCAATGACAAACGAAGAAAGCCGTTGCATTGTAATGAAAGGTTTCCGTGTCGGGGTGTAGGTCTGTTAGAATATGGTATAGGTTTAATGGCATCCAACATATTGCAAACACGATGACAACAATCAGAAGCATTTTGATGCTTTTCTTCTTGTTTTTAGATCGACTTGCGTGTTGATTTGCCGTCACCGCCCCAAGATCACTCCGTTCCCAAATACGACGCACAATTCTGCCATATGTTACGCTGATAACTGCCAGAGGGACAACGTACTGGATTACAATTGTAAAGACAGTAAGAAGCTGTTCAAATAATTCACTCGGATAAAGAGAGCTACAACGAAGCTTTTTGGCATACAATAAATCCACTTCTCGAGTGCCACTGAAAATACCAAATGGTAATGATAGAATGATGGATACTATCCAAATAACAGCGACCATAATAAGTCCTCCCGATTTTAAAATCCTTGGTCTTAATGGGTACAGCAGCACACGCTGTCTGTCTAAAGATATGACAGTAAGCGTGAATGTTGAAGCATAGACAGAAGCTATCAGTGACATATTAGTTATGACACACATTGCATTTCCAAACAGCCACTCGTTCATTAACGTTTTAGCAATATTGAAGGGAACATTCAAAACAATAATTATCAGATCGGAAACGGCTAGATTCGCGATGAATATGTTGGTAACTGTGCGCATGCGTCTTCGACTGAAGATCACATGGCAAACCAAAACATTGCCGAACAGCGCAACAGCAATTAGAATACCGTATAGCACAGTTAAAACGAGGCTTCGCCCTATAATTGCTTCCTCGGCATCAATAGCCGGTAAACTTCCATTCGCATTTTGACTTGAGCCGTTCAAAAAATCATTCAAAGTCTTTCTCTGTGAGTTGTTGGCAGCCTCAAGCATTGCAATGAACTGTTCGATTCCAATATCTTCAGCCGAATCCATTCTAGTGGTTATATGAGTAGGTTTGTCGGAACAAATTATTATGTTATCATCACATTATTTATGATACATGTCACTTTATGTATTGTCCAAAGAGTTATAAATCATAGAAACCAACATCGATTACCATGTGTTTATAATTGTTGCCAGCATTTGTTTTGAATAAAGCGGAAACGAATTGTTAATATATTAGGAATCTTAATTGATCAACCTCTTTTGATATTATTTTGCAGTATCTCACACTCTGTACTGATGTATGTTTCGTTTATTCGCTACCATGGTAAGACGTTGGACTATCGGGAACTCCTGTAAAAACAACAAACACTAATCGTTATACATAATTATGAAATACATAATTTTAATGTATCTTAGCACAGTATGAAGGTCAATTGCAAAATGGTTATAGCAGCTGTGAATGGTACAGCATGTCATTATTATACATAGGTTTTAAGTTGTAGGTCATTTAATGAAGTATTTATACAAAATGAAAATAGTTTCGAAACCTTTTTTTTTATAAAAGTGTGATAGCTTTTTGATAAGTATGAGTGTGCTAGTTTTGCTAATCTGGATTTATAGGTATATAAACAAATGCTGTGCGGAAAGAACAAACTGCATTTGGAAACATATGGTTCCCCTTTATTTTGTAATAGAACATAACCATACTTATTTGTGTCATTAAAGAGTGAACGTCCGAAAATGAAGTGTAACCAATGACATTTTACAGACCGCAAAGAATAACATGAAAAGCGTGAATATAGTAGGCTCGATATTTGCAACTGCAACGAAAAACTGCAGAAAAATGATATTGCCGTTGTCCAGCTGCTATCACTTTGAAAAAAAAGCTAACAGAATGCTCAATGAATTGGTCCGAGCATGTTTGGAACCAATGTTTGCCTTAGTAATGCATTCGTAGTACTATCGTATTGACTGTTCAACCTTGAAAAAAATCGTCGTATAATCACGGCAGATTATCCTGGTGAATCATACGAAGGTGGTAGGGCGTGCGTATATACCATTACTTATACGTAATTGGTTGTACTAGAACGTAAGCCATTCCTTACTTCTTTCATTTAATTGTTATTATAAAGATCGACGATGGACTACGAAAACGTACGAATTTCCACATATGTGTCTTGTTAAGTTTTTAAGATTGGTATAGGATCTTCCAGAATTACCAGGATCCACAACGACTCACCAATTCATAAATGAATGAGCTACGAATAATTTGACGAGTTTTCAAGAACTATAATGATTTTCTTAATCGTACCGAAAACCGCGATCTTAAGCTTTAATATTGACGGGTTACATATCAGCATATTAAACTTGACATTTAACCGGTTCAAGAAATCCAATCATCTCGTTATTCAAGTAATGATAGCAAAACTGTTCATCGTTAAACTTAATGATCATTCTTTAACTGAGCTTAAGTGTCATTTAGGCAGACATTCAATCAACCAGTATGATTATTTTTCTGCCAAAGTCAGGCACTCCTGGCCTTAAAACCTAATGCTTAGATATTGCCCACAATAGGACTTTCAAAAAGTGAAATATGTCTCAGTTTTACGACGCTGATTGTCATTCAACCATGATTCAAATATTCATTAAATGAGTAGTTCGTCAATAAATGATAGTGCATACGAGGGATGATTCAAAGTAGCGTTTACTTTTTCAATTTAATTCACATATGAATACCAACGGTATAGTTATCATTGAAAATCATAGACTGAAACTATTTTGAAGATAAAATGATAAACCTTAACTTAGAAGTAAACGTTTAGATTAGCCGTCAAATCGTATGCTATTGTGTTTAATAATATAATCTTATTCTTAAACACAATTCAACCATGAATATACTCGAAACATTTTTTGTTGTTTTTGTTTTAAAATATAGTTCTAACTACATGGTGATATTTGATAGCATATTTTGACTTACTGATATTATCTGTGCTCACCTGACTTTCTTGTAGGGTTTCAGTTTAATCATTAGATATGACCTTCACATATTATTCTTGGTATTATAATTAAGAGTTCTTGACGTCTTTGATAAATAATTAAGGCCACAATTTCATAATATTTAACTGTGGTTTAAAATAATTAACATACACAAAATAAATTTCGAAATTGTTGAATTAAATCAAGATTCAATAGAATTAGTGAGCTAGCCTTATAATAAAAAAAAACTACTTAAATGCTCTGTTTCTTTTCCCACCTTTTTTGTTCAGTCTGAATAGCGCGCTCAGCCGTAGAATTTGATTATAATGAACTTAGATTAAACTGAAGTAATGATATATTTGTTTAGAAAAAGTATTGTAAACATTGTTGTGTAGAAAATTAAGTAGAAAAACAACAGCTCATAACCGTATTGAAGCCTAAATAAGGTAAATGTTTACAACGTCGAACCTAGCGTGCGCCGAACCGTGTACTAAGATTATTTAACAACTTAAACTTCAAAACTGATGATGATAAAAGTCTGAACTTTGCTCAACATAAGACATGACGCTGTGATATGCAGTATAACTGTAAGTGCTTTATAGACGTATATGTGCAGGGCTAGGAAGGTCTTCGTTATTTTAGTATCCACTGGTATTTGTATATTTCATTAGATTTTGTTGACGCCTCTGGCAAGAGGTCATGCCCACATTTGGATCATGTGTATTTAAAAAAGGGATGGATGGACAGACTGACCAATATAGTATGATAACCATTAGGTCTCACTGAATTGCGTGAACAGTTTTGTGTCTAAAGAACTATTACAAGTTCATGACCTTCCCATAACATTGCGTTTTGTCGATGTTCGTGCATAAGGTAATAAACAATATTTTCTCACACTTGCTTGTACGAGACAGACAGCATGGCTATTTTTTTTGTCATACGCGTTAAACACGCACTGTTTTTATCTGACTAAATTAGGTCTATAAGGAAATTACTTCTGACGTCTGAGAATATATTTATTGGAAGTAGGATTAGATGTTTATGTGACACATACTATGTCATTTCCCTTTTTAATAAAGAATTGTAACTGAAACTTCTTTTGTTGTTGAAAGACAATTTAAATGAATGGAAACAAAAAATTTTCATCACGCTGTGCAGGACTGTTAATGATGATTGGCATTTGTTTGGAATGCCATCTAAGCTCTTGGCCTTTAAACTTATGTAAAACAAATGCATAAATTAATTCTAGGATGGACAACTTTGAAGCAATCGATATAAATAACGATTAGTTATTGAAGATCGTGGAAACAGTAAAATCGCCTATGAAAAGCGCTACATGAACTCCACTATAATATTTCCTTGATCTTATGAGGCTTACAGGTTAAACTTTGTAAATGTTCGTTAACGTTGGAACAAGGTTTATAATTTGTGCAAAAAAGCTACTTTAAACTCACAGGTAAACTCGCGGTAATCCTGTCTCTTTTGTTCATAGACGTTTAAGCGCACACCTCGTGCCTCTATTCAGATACATTTCTGACTTCTGTACCTGTTCCAGTAGTTTTTATTGTATCATCCGTATTTTTTCTTATAATCTTATTAATCAAAGTAATTTTAACAGAAGCAACTCATTTAATTTTGCTTTTTCGGAGCATTGTCACTGTTAGCAATTGACAGATTTTCATATGATTGAACAATAGTGGTTTCTATTGGAGAGGGAACGTAAAACGATGTCATTTATTGTCCAAAGGCGTGTTTTCGTAGAAGGTTGAAACTATTATAATTGTTTTTTAAGATGATGTTTATAATTATTTTGCTTTAATATACTATATATTTAAAAAGTAGTTGACTAAATGACTTTAAGAAATGGCTTAATTTGCAGAAAAGATCAAAGAAACGTGAAAAGAGCGCCACGGATCTTGATTTCGTGCAGCCCTACGTTTCTACTGTTTTGCATATGATGCCTTCAGCACTAAAGTATGTTCTCTAACCTATATTTTATATAAATAAATATTATTTAATTCACAATACGTTAAGAAAATAGATTTGACAATATGTTAAACATACGGACATCACATTTTATTATATTATCTAAGCATAAACAAGTTTAATTGGCAGGGACGTCTAACGTTGAGCCAAAGGATATTGCCATGTTAACTTAATTTTGGAGTGGTCCTGTTAAATGTCCCTTAAAAATCAGGAAAGGATTGCATAAGGTCTCAGCCTTCTTAAAAGTCAAACAGCTTTTTAACAGAGTTCTGCAAATTGTGTCGAACAATAGAAATTTTTTACATATTAAAACAAATGACAAAAAAGTTACATGTAAATGATATGAAAACTTGTACCGGATTTTAAGCGAATATACATTGTACGCATGAAGGAATAGCGGGCTTTCGATAAAGTCAAAATATCTTAGTTTTTATATATACTTATGCGAAAAGTTTCAGGTCAATTTTTAGGAAACGCTTTCTCAGCTTCGATATTCAGATTTTAAGAAAATCCAGACATATTTGTAGTTGACAGAAGAGTAAACACAATTCGACATTGCTTCCACTGGTAAATGATAACAATTTATAACTTACGTATGTATTATTGAATGATTAAATATAACAATTGCTTTTTTGTTCGTAAGTATGTGTATCTCAATTGACATTCAGTTTTCTATATAATGTTGATTGTGAATATAATCTGAGTGACATATGACTCGACCTCATTTACATAAAATGCTAAATTGTGCATATATGTAAGGCTCTTTTAATAACAAAATGAAATAGCAATCACTGAACTCATCTACTTCCTACATTTGCAAGGCAAAGTAGCCGCTGGATAAATGAATTATGCAAATGCGTATTCCAATAAGAAAAGTGTAACTTGTGTCATCAACACCTTATTCCAAAGTGCACAGCAAATATTGAAGATTCCGTACAACACTGCAAAATATTTTTCGTGGTTCTGATATGTTGATTAAGCCAAGAAATTTGACAAGCTACAAATTCCATTTGGTATTACTCAATAATTTTTTTGAAATAAATATCTAAACGTCAATTTTTCATTCGCCATTAGAAATCATGTCTAGTCTACCGCTGAAGGAAAAGAAAATGATAGGATTACAATTACAGGAGTTGGCAAACTAGCTACATGCACAGTTTTGAACACCAATAAACCTTTAATGAAGTGAATGAAATATATAATTTTGTTATCTTACCTTTCAAGCAGTTTGTAACACTTATCTACATTTTAAGATATACATTGTATGAATAAGCTGATGAGTACATCACGCTGTTGGTGGCAGACTAGCTTACACATTTGACTGTCAACTTAGATTGTATAATTTTGTTCTTTTTTCTACTGAAATCGGACGTGAAATTACCTATTTTGCAATATTACGAGGCAAAGAAATCTTATTTGTAAAACTTCCTTTGTTTAATATTTTCTTTCTTCTCAAACAATCTTTTATTATCGTACTATACATATAGAGTAACTAGGTCTGCAAAACTAACATAACTGAGAATCAGACACCTTCATTTTATGAATCAGATTGAAAATAAATGTCCCTAAAACTAGAAATGTTTTTAAGGGACTCGCTCATGTTTTGGGACAAAAACTACATTTTTTATTTTATAGACTTGTAGGTATGAGTTTGAGATCATTAAAATAAGTCGTTCAAGTTGTCAATCTACTGTTTTTACTGTGAATACGTGATATGTGACATTTTTATATCGTAACTTTAAGTTTTGGTTTTAAGGCGCAAAATATAACAAGTTTTGTTATAAACATCGGCATTTAACATATTACAAGATAGAGGGGCCCGGGCCCATGATAATAAATACTATCATATCCACGTGTCATCTCAGACTCAACTCATTTTTATTCCATTCATTTTTTTTTCAAAAATTGTGAATTGTTAAACAATATGAATTTTAATTAAACTAAGCCAATTTAATCATTTGCTTAAGTTGGTTTTACTTTGATTCAAGCGTATCCAGATGAGAGTGACATCTTATTATAAGCTTAAAGTTTTTTTTGCAATTCTGTCAAGACAGACATCTTATTATAAGCTTAAAGCTTTCTTTGCAATTCTGTCAAGACAGACATCTTATTATAAGCGTAAAGCTTTCTTTGCAATTCTGTCAAGAAAGAAATCTTAAAATTTTCGTGAAGACAGACATTTTATTATAAGCTTAATGCTTTCTTTGCAATTCTGTCAAGACAGACATCTTATTATAAGCGTAAAGCCTTTTTTGCAATTCTGTCAAGAAAGAAATCTTATTATAAGCTTAAAGTTTTCGTTGCAATTCTGTCAAGACAGAAATCTTATTATAAGCTTAAAGCTTTCTTTACAATTTTGTGAAGACAGACATTTAATTATAAGCTTAAAGCTTTCTTTGCAATTTTGTCAAGACAGATATCTTATTATAAGCTTAAAGCTTTCTTTGCAATTCTGTCAAGACAGACATCTTATTATAAGCTTAAAGCCTTTTTTGCAATTCTGTCAAGACAGACATTTTATTATAAGCTGAAAGCTTTATTGCAATTCTGTCAAGACAGAAATTTTATTATAAGCTTAAAGCTTTATTTACAATTTTGTCAAGACAGACACCTTATTATAAGCTTAAAGCTTTCTTTACAATTCTGTCAAGACAGACATTTTATTATAAGCTTAAAGCTTTCTTTACAATTTTGTTAAGACAGACATTTTATTATAAGCGTAAAGCTTTCTTTGCAATTCTGTCAAGACAGAAATCTCATTATAAGCTTAAAGCTTACTTTGCAATTCTGTCAAAAGAGATATCTTATTTTAAGCTTAAAGCTTTCTTTGCAATTCTGTCAGGAGAGACATCATATTATAAACTTAAAGCTTTTGTTTGCAAGTCTGCCAAGAGAGACACCTAATTATAAGCTAGGCTTTCTTTGCAATTCTGTCAAGAGACACATTTATTTATAAGCTTAAATTTTATCTGCGATTCTGTCAAAATCTTTATTTATATTCATTTATCAGATATATTTCCTCATTTCAATGCTTCTGATTTGTATTCCATAATTTTATTTCTTCTTTGCACGTTTTTTCATTACAAAAACTATTGTTCGAACAAATCGAATTCATACATAAATTACGTTTATGACCAAAGAACGATACAATAAATATACAAATACGTTTAACCACATTCCAATAAGATGTTAGAATCTCAGGCAAAACATGAACAAATTTGGTTACAATAAAATATAATTTCATGTCAATTGGTATTATTCAGTTATTATTCAAAGTGGAGACTAGAGGTAGCCCACCAGACGAAATTAATTGAGTAACGCTTCCTTGCGAACTTAAAATATGCAAATGAAGTTTCTTATTGTGGAGAAATTCAATATTTCATTTCTTAAAAAAACAAAATGATTCTTTATGGAAAATTACATTTAAAAATTTGGAATCTTATTACACTTTTATATTTCTGGTGAAGAAAGCGAAAAATGTTATATACATATATTTGAGTTCAGTTGATGAACCGATTCACTTTTGTTATTTTAGAAGTCTTATTAGTAAAGCAGCTTCTGTCATTGTGAAAATAATCAGCAAAAGAAAGGGAATACAAACGATAAAAAAGATTTCAGAATGAAGCACAATGTATCACGCTTCAAAACGCCAAATGTAAGTTGTACCATCCAGACACTAGGTTTCCTTTTTAATTTTATTTAAGATTGATAACGCTGGATGATATATGTTGCATACAGCTTATAGAAAACTATCCTCAAGGGACGTAGCTCTTCTAATACGTTTCAATTTTCTTGAAAATTCGATATGCGTATCTAGGTTGTATACTGCATGCATCTGTGACAGTTCACAATGATTGTACCACTTCTATCCTAAGGTCCGAGAATCACAAAAATTATTTTCTCTTAAAAAATAAACAAAAGGTCATGTTTTAACAATTTGATAAGAAAAAAAAGTTTTCTTATTTGACATAAACTTTCTGGATATGAATTAAATGTATAGGCATTGTCTTTGTGTTTTGGCGTATAAACAACCATCAACATACCTAAGCAAAAACAAACTTTATATTAAAATGTAGTTGAACTTCTAAAACTGTTGGTGTTTTAACAAAAATGTGTTTGATCACAAACACTATCTGACCAAACAATATTTTCTGTTTCTGGAGTGTT
Source organism: Mya arenaria (assembly GCF_026914265.1). Lineage (NCBI taxonomy): Eukaryota > Metazoa > Mollusca > Bivalvia > Myida > Myidae > Mya > Mya arenaria. Next base: position 37,138,240 of record NC_069133.1, on the reverse strand, counting down.
GGTGGGATTGCATACAATGTTGTCTTCATATTGTTGTACTAGAATAAAGTGAGACAAAGACAAACACATTTATCGTTCGAATTAACTACACAATTATTGTCAAAAACTTGTTTTACAACCGAAACTACAGAAACTATTTTAACTAATCTATGCCCCTTATTAAAAGCAAATACCTCAGAGAGTGGATGGCATTATCTGTGACAGTTGATGGAAAATTATATAGCAAAAAAGACACATATCAAGAGACTTCGTTGATTGCATAATCTGTAATATTTAAATAAAAAGACAATATCTTAATGTCGAAATATTATTTTCTAAAAATGCAAACATAATGTTAACAACTCTTGGATATAAAATCTTTAAATAGGTGCATCTCCATTTAAATAGAAACGTGTTGCATTGAATGAATCTTACTCGAGTAAAATATTGTTCATCACAAAAATAATAAATAAATAACAATAAAACTTTTTAAAATTATAAAATATGATTTCAGTAATAGAACGGTTACATATCAACCCGTCCCATTATGTTTTTTTATCCCTATGTCGCATTTGTACGATTTCATTTCTTCAAAGCGATGGTATCGCAGTGTGTTTTTATGCATTGCGTTTTGTATTTGTTTTATATTAATCGCGAGACCACCATGTGTAAGCCGCAAGGGTACCTCAGGACTTTCCCTGCACTCCGACGCTTTATGCTATTTTTACATACCGTACGGGACTCTAAAGGGACCACCTTGAATCTCATGTTGCTCGTACAATGTTCGTACAAATCGTACGTTGCTAAATGGTGCAGACTAAATCGTGTGTTCGGGCTTATGGCCAGATAAATTTCTACCATACATCGTAAATATTTAAGTCCGCGGCAAAAGTTCCTAATCCCCTGTACCACGAGGGAAGAAGATTATGGCACTCGTACGAGATTCACGATACCATGGCGACCCACGAAAGAATTTGCAATTGTTTCTCGAACGTATTTCTGAATTTGTACATTGTGATGCATTTCATTCTCATTTTTTCTTCGAATTTGACATGAATATGTTGACATGGGCAATTTTATCCGCTAAAAATATTTGGCCTGAACATCTTTCGGTAGTCTTTATAAATTGTTTAACGACCAAAAATTATCACAAAACTATTGATTGATAACAGTTTAAAACATTCTAGTTTTATATCAATACATTGTAATAAGCATTCTTCGGTCGCCTTCAATATAATTCTCCTCAACGTTTTCATTAAAATACTATGAAATAACATTATAAACTTTTTTGAAACAGACAAAACAATACGAGTGATAATCAGTATTTAGCGAATGATACAGTAGATCAATATTAATTGATAATGATCGCTAATAACGTATATGTCAATTTTCATAATAATACAGGTAAATGATAATGTTCGGGTTTGTTGTCTACAGCTCAACTCACTGTGTTTATTAAAACAGTATGGTCCTTCATTATTTACAAACTTCATTTAGATTGTATGGTAAAAGTTTAGTGAATCCAATATTTATAAATGTTTATAATCAACGATTTAAAGTAAACAAAGTTTTCGTGTCTCAACAATCTATCAAAATTGTTTAATAGTAATCGCTTGTAAAATGTTTTTTAGTTAAGCTGAACGAACATTGAAAAATTGTATTGTTAAGGTTTGCTAAAAATATTTAAAAATAAATAAATAAATATCCTTACCTAGAAATTTTTTGTCTTTTTTATTAAACAAAAACAAATTCCTTAGAAGTCTATTAAAAACAATCAGAGATATAATTTAAAGTTAACGTTGAAGTAACAACAGGTAGCAAAATGAAAATGTACACCTTGCATATTAAATTGTTCGTTAAGTTCTTTGAAAGAGTAATCAAAGTTGAGAAAACAAAAACATTTGATGATCTTCCTTCATTTCTATATCATAGTGTTATTTGTTGTCCATTTAAACCACAACTTAGGTAGACTATTGCAGTTTGTTCAGTTTAAATATTACTGTATTATAATTTATTTATATATTTCTTTGATTTTTACTGATTCTTTAATTAATTATAATTACGCTAGACTACAAAATATACCAACCGTCGCATACTTCCAAATGATCAATATAAATTAACTAATCGACAGGCTTATTAAGCTCTCAAACAGGAAACCTTGTTATTCGAAACACAATGTAAACCATATTCATCGTTGGAATTTTCAGAGCTGTCCTTTTAGGCTGAATGCGCGGCTATATTTGACGTCCTAGCAATGTAAATCTTTAGTATTGGCGTCCAATACTGATAACGTCAGTGCCTTCTATAATCCGATATGAACAATTCCACATCTCTGTCAAGCTATGAAGCTTTTTCGACATTTCGATACGAAAATTGAAACTCTAGGGAACTGTTTGAAAATAAATGCTTGTTGAAGGACGTTTAGAAAATGATTTTGAAATAATTTTGTTAAATATGTTTGACGTATAATTTTCGATGATTTTAGTTTGGATGCAGAAGCAATACGGAGGGCTTTGCTGCAGACGACATTGCGTTGGCAGTTATTGCAGACTACATAAAGTTTGCATGCAATCTATATCTTGCATATTTCTTAGAAGTAATGATACTTAATACTTTCTTACAAGATTAACAGTCTATAGTCACCAATTATACAATTAAAACTACAGGGTCTAGCCAAGTAGCAAAACTTAAAAACAAAAAATGGCTCAAGGCAAGGGGCTTAATGACACTTTTTTTATTAAAGACTAAATTGTATAATCACAAAATACACATGTTCAGACTCAACATACACATAACACGCATCAAATAGTTTTACCTGTAAATGGTCGATATTTGATCAGTTTCTATGGATATTGGGACCTTTTGCGTCTTATAAATATTTTTTCCAAACGGCAGAGGTATGATATAATTAAATCACCCATTACCTTCTACAGCATTGGGGCATCAGCCAGTAACTTGAATCGTGTGTACAGTTCTTAAAACAAGTATTATCATATGTAATCAAAAAGTTTCTTTCCATTCAAGACGTGAATTTATTGAATGCAATGTACAACATACGACCCAGTGTTTATGTATATATATGTTTATGTATTTTAACTCAGATCTGTATTGCTCAATTATCTAATTCCATGGTTCAGTAGCCTAGATTCATTAACATACTTTTTGAACGTATCTATAAGGATTTGTTTAGAATTTAGAATTTTCTAGATATTCCATGCATAGGGTTTATTATACCATTGGGGAGTGACAACTCAGTCTGACATGTGTTTCTTCCTTTAATATTAACAAATGACAGTGAATCAATGTATGGTTATAACATATCAGACAATTGGACAGTTTCTATCTTGGTGTGTTTTAAAGTTGAATGGTTTGTAATTTAAATACTTGTTTTGCTTTATCTACATTTTATTTTGATTTTAACCTTAATCCTTGTACTCATACGCGGAATTGCGCAAAATTATCAAATGCATAGCATTTGCGTATATCCGCGTTTTTTTCGTTATTATTCGAAACTATTAGTTCCAGTAAACTCATACATTACTGACCGTTCCAAGGCGGTAATCCCAGCATGTAACGGTAAAGCAAATTTGATAAGGGTATGTTTTGTTTGTGGTGTTTGTTATTGTGAATGTGAGATTAGTTTTCTTTTAGTGTATGCATTTGTGTATGCGATGTGAATATCATTGTGTGTATAGTTCATTGTTATTTTTCATTGTTTTATCAAAACTACAAATCCTCAATTCATTGTTATTTCCCTTTAAGTGAAGCATTGCTGGTGAACTTTGCTGAGTTGTGTTACTATTTGAATATTTTACTTATACATATATTGATGTTTCTTTTTAAAAATGTTTTCCAAGTCTTAATCTTGACTCGCACTTGAGACTAATCACGGGTCCAGAACCTTTTATTTTATAAGGCAGACTGTGTGTGATGTTTATAGTTTTAAACAATGACTGCATCGTATCTTTGAATTTCTTTTGCATTAGGTGCTCTAAATTGTATTCCTTGTCTGCAGATGGAGTTGGGATCTCTAATCATAGAAGTACTTGGGGTTTACCTATAAGTTTGTTATTATTTGTTTTATTGTTAAGTTTCCTCAAGTTAATGCATAATTTAATAAGATTTACCTTTTGCGTTTTATCTTTATTTAGGATTGTTGGGATAAGAGTGAGGTTTGTGCACATAAACTGGTTTAAACCCCCAGTAAATTTACATTTTACTGACCGTTCCAAGGCGGTGTACCAAACAATCCTTGATACACATACCTAGTTTTTTATATATAGTATGTGTGCACTGTGATGTTTGTGGAGTTTTGTACTGTTCTTCCATGTTTCTTGTTTGTGATTTTATGTTCTATGTCTTTGGCGTTTACCCAGTGCCATTAAACCGAGTTTATGTTTAAACTTTTTGCTACTGAGCTTGTTTCTGTAGCTTTTCGCATAAATATTAATTGCGAGATTGTAATAAGGCACTCAGTTCAGGACTTATTTGGTTGATCGTGGACATGAATACCCTGAAACCATTTTTTAAATGATAGCAAAAAATGTATGAAATGTATTTTTGCACTCAAACCGAGAAATAATAATGACCCGAAATCGTTTGATTCTTTTTAACATAAAATGCGTCAATTTAATGAATAGCCTAGAAACATTTGCCTAAAAATATGGCAAACAAAAGTTCACAAGAAGCTTTTGTTTGCTTTAAGCGAATATCAAATTTCAAACACTTTGCTTTCTAATGAAACTTCAGATCTTTGAGAATAATTTAGCTAGGATCAGTCGGACTGTCACACTTCACAGAGACAAATGCGCTTCTTTTTTGAAATTCATTCAGTGCGCACAAGTGTTTCACCACAATTCAAGGTATCTTTAGGATTCCCAAGAAATGGACAAGTGTATATGCTATTAAAGAGCGGCTATCAATCTAGTAATAGTCCTATTGTTCTCTCCTTGTTCTAGAGACTAATGACAAAAATGTAATAGCTGCTATAGCTGCTCCATTAACTGTTAATCACATTTCATAGAACTAGGGAACTTTTGGTTGTGGCTGATTTATTCTGTTATCCTTCTAAGAGGTGTAAATACAGAGATGTGTTTTGTTTGTTCAAATCAAATTTCATTTCAAACATTCAAGAAAAAAGTCTGAGCATAATCAAATGACTTACCGTTGCAATTAAACAGGAACAGTAGACATTCGAATGATATATTCATACCACAAAAGCATCACGACAGAACAAAGAAGAAAGATTTGAAGCGTTTACTATGTCTAGCATTTGCCACTCGGGTAAACTGTTTAATGTCAAGACTGTTGTGTTATGTTGACTACATATACTGGCTGTAATATGGTGGTACTATATGTGTTTTGGTGAATATACATATGAAAGATATGCATTGGAACCTACTTAAATGACCTTTCTTCAAATCAGGGTCTGTATTTATAAAGCATATTAGTGAATATATATTTTTTAACTGAGTGAACATTTCGTAAGTTTTGAAAACGAATAGTTAAAATACCCTTTTCTTTTTAGCAGATTTATTCATATGCCTAATTATATTACTAAGTCTATTTTCTTGCTTATTTTCACATTTTTTTGTGAACAAACATTTTTCGTTTTCTTAAAATGGCAATTTTCCAGTAAGTTAAAAAACACTAAGATGCTTAATGAATAAGGCCACAGAGCGCATACTTACTAGAAATAAAACTTGGTTTTAGAAAATATACTTTAACATTGCCATTTAGGTAACCAAAGACAAACGTTATATTGTAGATACGTCTTGATATCGTGTTTGCTTATAATTTTAATACGTCAACTTCTTCATATTAAAAGACACTATTTTTATTACAGAAATGTAAACGTTCATGATTTTACAGTACGCGTGCGCACACAAGGTTTTCATTTCTTTTAGAGAATTCCTCAATCGTAATCTGGAAAAAAATATGCTTTAAAATATTTGAAAAAAACAACAAAAACAATACAAATTAATTGCAACTAATTAGAAAAATATAATATTTCAAAATCCTGTTTCCCTGACGGTCCAAGGTGCTACTCAGTCACTCAACATATTAATCTATTTACTGAATACTAAAGATGTAACATGTCGGTGTTTGTATTGAGTGGTGTGTGCACCCCGTTTAGTGCAGGTAAGGCCATACATTTGTGCCTTGAATTTGTTTAGCTAATGAGCTTGTCATTAAACTTCCCTTCGTTGTATCATCTATTTTGTTTTGTTTTTCTGTTACGTACCTATATGCTTTCGGTAGGACAAATAAGCTAAACATTTTATCAAATAACATCGTGGACTTTCTTATGAAATCGTACAAAATTACATGACCGTCGGTTTAGACATTGAACAGATGGAAACAGATATACACTACCAGTATTCTCGCTTATTTTCAATTTAAGCCAATTAAATGTCTACAACGAAAGTAACTGTATTGAAGTGTGCACGTTTTTGAATATTATACTGTGTCTACACGTGTTGTCTTTATTTTTTCTCTATGTAATAAATCCTGTATCGGAACTGCAGCGATAGACGGAGCTTACACGTTTAGTTAGCTAATGAAAATGCTATTCATTTATACTGTACGCAAGTTATTTAGCATCGTCCTTCACAACACGGCACAAGCTTCTACATATGTGAACTATTTTAGATTCTTAATGATGCAATCCTTGGCCAAAATGCCAACTTGTAGATGCCTGTACTTTAAGAGCTAGACCAAGACCAATTTGCACTACACTCCAACAGGAGCATTTCTGGTTATTCTGCGAAATGTCTATGTTGCAGCAGAAAATTTACTTCTATTACCAATTCACATTAAATTTCCGTTTCCCGCTAAACAAACTCAAGATCGTCTACTGAAAATTGACACGGTCAACCTTTTATAAAGCAAATCGTAATTTAATCACATATTCTTACATGTTTGTGTCAGACAACAGCACGGTCGAAAGCTGAAAATATAATTTTTAAGACAGTCGTCCAAAATTAAATTAATTAACGTCATCTACATTTTTTTATAGTCTTAAGATCATCTTGCCAATTCTAGTTTAGTGTTATTCCTTTATTTACCATCGATAATATACTTGGCGAAGGACCACCTACAGCTTTAACTTTCATGTAATTATACTAAGTAAACTAATGCTGTAGACATAATAAACTGGCTTAGCTTATACAAAGCTAATGAGTCTGTTTCTTAACTAAATGTTAAAGAATTACCAGATGTTTATCACGAGTCCAAGAGTACAACTTACATGAGAGTTATGAAACTTTTATACTAATCTTTCTGTACAGTATCGTTTATGTCTGACAAACGATTTTAAAAATTGCTTCTTTTCGATATATTGTATTAGAAAAGTTTGATATTTATCTAGAAAATATTTGAAGACAGATGGTTTATATCATAAATGATCATTGTGTCTAACAGTTATTATCTAATAACTATTGATAAAGTGTAAAATATCAGATAGGTTGATTGATAGGCGGTATTCTATCATGTTTATGAGCTTTGCACAGGCAACTCGAAGTGATTCAACCCACCAAATCAATCGAATAGCATTTTATTTCCTCTGTATTACATATCGCGGAGTTCTAAGATATTTAAAATGGTAAAAATAATATCGCTTCACCTAAGCAATACAGTTGTTAATACCCATCGGTTTATTGTCTTATCTATATTATTAAGCATGCACCGGTTACCAAATCTTCTGCGATGACAGAAAGTGCGTGAGTCAAAAATCAGAAAGTGAATCTATTTATTCCCATATTGACAGATTTTATGAAATGAAGTTCACAATTGTTCTTTCACTAGGAGGATAAAGCCTTTGTGGATTAACAGATACCGGTATGTGATTATATGCAAAATTCAATGTTAAAATAGTATGCTGTCTACGAGTCTTGGAATGTCATGTTTGAATTTGTTTCCTTACTTTTGATGTGGTACTAGAATCTGGTACTGATTCAATTCAATTCAATTCAATTCATCAATATTGCATCGTTGTATGAATACATATTCCTAATGTGGGACGTTGGAAAGAAGGATAATCAGTTAACCAGAGTATATCATTTCAGTGGATGTAACGATAATGGATAATACATAAGTTGCTAAACACGAAAAGGTGTAAATGCTGGCTTAAGTTTTCACTCTGTCATAGAGGTTTGTGAATATTATACAAGTTTAGAATTACTTGAACGGAAGCATGAGGAAGTGATTTATGCGTGTGTTTAAGTTTAAAGTTATAGAAAGACACTCAATGATTGATTGTTCTGATAACTATTTATTTTGTCTTGGAACGGGACATTCTTGCGAAAATGTTTTTAAACCAGTGAGAAAAACTGCTGGCAAAAGATCAGAACACATTTTCATTTCACATTTAGGTTCAAAATTTGATGTATCATGTCTAAAAACGTTACTAAAGCTTTAAAAGAGATGACGTTTTCGGCGGTTTTCTAAATAATAGCGATCTGTTCTAATGTTGGTTATCTTACATGACTGAATCGAATGCATTTATGCAAACATAAGCTTATTTGGAGTTAATTTCAATATTTAAAAATGTCCAAACGGTCGATCTGTGAGAGTTAAGCTTTAAATCTAAACTCATCCGTATCATTTACATGTACGTGTCGCTACATGATTACATACACGTACTATTAATGTTTCACATCCAATCTTAAGGTTATATATGCGGTTCTATTTGTGTAGTTGTCTAGATTCTGAAGTGCCTAGTCTTTCAAAACTCAGTGTAAAAAAGGAAACAACAGACCAACTGGTTTTAATTCACCACAGGCAAATTGATGTAAAACAATATCTTATCAACAAGTTAGAAGTCAGTTATCACCATAGTTAGGAGGTTTTCCAAGAAGTATACTTCTATAAAAGCTCTTATTACTTTTGGTTGCTTTTCATTTATCAAATTGGTTAATACATTTTTTTTTTAAAACAATCTAGAGGGATTTTGCTGGGTTTTTTACACTCGCAGTTTCAAATCTACATAACTCGTTTATTCATACGTTTGGCTGTGAAATTATCAACATACATTTTCCACAGTAAACATATTGACTTCTCAACAGCATTTGACCAAATGTGTCCGTCTCATTGATATAACAATTTAAAACTTATGATAATAAAACTATTGCGTTATAATATATTTCATTAGTTAAATTTGCCATGTGATAACCCTATTGCATATAAAACTACACAATGTTAAAATGTACGAAATTTCCTAATTTTCAGGTGATCTGTGATCCCTAACTTATTAAACGCGCTAATTGAGACGTGCATTTGATCAAATGGAACATTGTTTTTCTCGTCTATAGGAGATCTTATTTTATGCAACTTTGATTACTTAATTACCAATTGAAATTTGTTGAATTCAAACGTGTCTTGCATAGAAGTTAGAATTGGCTGTCATAAGTGGAGATAGATACTTTTTAGTGAAGACTAGTAGGTCTAGGGGATAAGCCCTTGATAACTAAAGACTTACAGATTAAAGTTGAGCGCATAAAGCTACTCATGTGACTGTTCTTCATGACTAGCAATACCGCTTATAAATATTCATCATGCTACTTTCCGTGACGTAACTTCTCAGAATTTCTAAAATATTTTGTATGTTCTGGAAACCAAAATACTATTTTAATTTTTATTATTAGATCAAATTTTGTATAAGTAAATTCAAAGAACTCCGTGGTAATTAAATCAGTTTCTATCCTTACTTTTTCTGCATTCTGAACTCTTGTTTTCAATTTATTTTCTCAGTTATATATCACTATTTATATAGATATTTGTAAAATGAAACCAATGGCATAGCACGTCAAATTCCATGAAATTGCAGCGTTTCCAAAAAGTAAAAGGTGATAGTCCACAGGATTGGAATAGATCAATGCCTAATTATCAGATTTAAAAACGTTATAGGCTTTAATAAACCAATATTACCAACATTTCTCATACATCAAAAAAGAAAAAAAGAAGACAAGCTTTGAAATCTTATAAGAAAGAAGAACATTTCTCCAATATTATAATGGTCTTCAATATTATAAAGTTCTACCAATTTATGAATAATCTCACTCAATGAAAGTCTTGTTCAAATCTGCAATAAACAATGAAATTAGAAACACATTCAATAACAAATGTCGAAAATATAACAAAAACATTTAGGCTGTTTGAAGTGAAACTTAATAATGTTAATCATGTTTGACCTCACGTAGAATTATAATGTCATTACAGAACAGGTTGTGTATTAAGTAACATTTTACCCTGAAATTGTGCCGGTTAATCAGTTGCAATATTTGAATACGTGCAGCATTAGCGCTGCAATATTTTATCCTTTACCATTTCACACGAAAAAAACTCCTTAAGAAAGGGATATATTCCGACTTTTAAACAAATTATATTAATTTTGCTTAAACACAACATAAGTTTTCTTCGTTTCATTGATGTATTAACTAACAGAAAAGATACATCTATTGATTTATGCAAATTAGAAATTATTTGTCCGACAGCTGATACATCTATGCAACGCAGAAAATAATGATGCAATTCTAAACACAGATGAATTTTAGATGATTTACATTGTACAGGGCGGCTTAATGTATATTTAGGGACTTTTTATTAAACAACATTGGTAGCTTATAAACAAGCACACTGTTTACCACTTTTAATTTAGCTATGACATGAGAAATAAACACATGTACCACTATGTTTCATTATCTTTATTAATTATTATATGCAACACGTTAACATTCCTGTAAAAACAATCTAGAGGGATTTTGCTGGGTTTTTACACTCGCAGTTTCAAATCTACATAACTCGTTTATTCATACGTTTGGCTGTGAAATTATCAACATACATTTTCCACACAGTAAACATATTGACTTCTCAACAGCATTTGACCAAATGTGTCCGTCTCATTGATATAACAATTTAAAACTTATGATAATAAAACTATTGCGTTATAATATATTTCATTAGTTAAATTTGCCATGTGGTAGCCCTATTGCATATAAAACTACACAATGTTAAAATGTACGAAATTTCCTAATTTTCAGGTGATCTGTGATCCCTAACTTATTAAACGCGCTAATTGAGACGTGCATTTGATCAAATGGAACATTGTTTTTCTCGTCTATAGGAGATCTTATTTTATGCAACTTTGATTACTTAATTACCAATTGAAATTTGTTGAATTCAAACGTGTCTTGCATAGAAGTTAGAATTGGCTGTCATAAGTGGAGATAGATACTTTTTAGTGAAGACTAGTAGGTCTAGGGGATAAGCCCTTGATAACTAAAGACTTACAGATTAAAGTTGAGCGCATAAAGCTACTCATGTGACTGTTCTTCATGACTAGCAATACCGCTTTCAATATAATAATTCATCATGCTACTTTCCGTGACGTAACTTCTCAGAATTTCTAAAATATTTTGTAAGTTCTGGAAACCAAAATACTATTTTAATTTTTATAATTAGATCAAATTTTGTATAAGTAAATTCAAAGAACTCCGTGGTAATTACATCAGTTTCTATCCTTACTTTTTCTGCATTCTGAACTCTTGTTTTCAATTTATTTTCTCAGTTATATATCATTATTTATATAGATATTTGTAAAATGAAACCAATGGCACAGCACGTCAAATTCCATGAAATTGCAGCGTTTCCAAAAAGTAAAAGGTAATAGTCCACAGGATTGGAATAGATCAATGCCTAATTATCAGATTTAAAAACGTTATAGGCTTTAATAAACCAATATTACCAACATTTCTCATACATCAAAAAATAAAAAAAAGAAGACAAGCTTTGAAATCTTATAAGAAAGAAGAACATTTCTCCAATATTATAATGGTCTTCAATATTATAAAGTTCTACCAATTTATGAATAATCGCACTCAATGAAAGTCTTGTTCAAATCTGCAATAAACAATGAAATTAGAAACACATTCAATAACAAATGTCGAAAATATAACAAAAACAGTAAGGCTGTTCGAAGTGAAACTTAATAATGTTAATCATGTTTGACCTCACGTAGAATTATATTGTCATTACAGAACAGGTTGTGTATTAAGTAACATTTGACCCTGAAATTGTGCCGGTTAATCAGTTGCAATATTTGCATACGTGCAGCATTAGCGCTGCAATATTTTATCCTTTACCATTTCACACGAAAAAAACTCCTTAAGAAAGGGATATATTCCGACTTTTAAACAAATTATATTAATTTTGCTTAAACACAACATAAGTTTTCTTCGTTTCATTGATGTATTAAATAACAGAAAAGATACATCTATTGATTTATGCAAATTAGAAATTATTTGTCCGACAGCTGATACATCTATGCAACGCAGAAAATAATGATGCAATTCTAAACACAGATGAATTTTAGATGATTTACATTGTACAGGGCGGCTTAATGTATATTTAGGGACTTTTTATTAAACAACATTGGTAGCTTATAAACAAGCACACTGTTTACCACTTTTAATTTAGCTATGACATGAGAAATAAACACATGTACCACTATGTTTCATTATCTTTATTAATTATTATATGCAACACGTTAACATTCCTGTTAAATACTGTTCAGTCCAACCCTTATGCCAAGTGATCACAGCACAGTAAAACTGCGGTCGTCAGAACAGGCGGTCGTTCGAGAACCGGCGGTCCATCGAAGTCGGAGGATGGTCCCGAACATTATTTTTTCTAGTTTCTATAAAATAAACTTACGCTGCATCGAAACCGAAATAAATCCAGGAGTCGAGCACATTAACCGGTTCCAAATACACAAATCATTCACAAACCTTATGGCTCCCTCGAGGTCTAATGTCACACCTTTTCCCGAACGAGTGTTCCAAAATAAAAAAGCAATTGCTTGGTGTCAAATTTTTCGCAAGTTGTAAAAATTGCAATAACATTTGAAAGAAAATTTCATAGGTTGTGAAAAAGCGTTTATCACTGTTTACGCTGTTACCGCTATTAGTTGATAAGGGCTTTTGAGAAGATAATTATGAGTTTGAACAGTTTCACGAGACAGACAATCCATGATTTATGCGAAACTTAAATCTGGTTTATGCCATAACATGTACTGTCATATTTCAATGTTGCTTTTTTTACAAGCTGTGCTTTTTGAAAAAAGAAATATAACTATTTATTCATTAATACACTGAAAGATATTTCATAACGGACTGGAAAATTAAAACATCGGTTCCCTTGAGGTTTTAGCTCGGACCCCAGCGTCCTCGAGCTATCTCAGTTTTACTGTATATATACTAAAACTTGCCGACAAAATTACCATGAACACCACGAAGACATCGTGGTCACAACTCCGTCGGAGGAATGCAATAGACGCAATTTAGGCGGGAGAATAAAAATGAGGCCTGGTGATAAAGTTAAGGCGGGAAGATTGAACGGAGCAATATATGGACGAAGCAACCCTTTTAATCAATTATTATTTTACTACATATTACCTTTAATTTGGTAAATATATACATCGCATGATTAGAGACACTATCTGACAAGACAATGGGATAATTTATGTCATTAAAAAAATACTATTTTACCGCCGCTTCCAGCTGCACACTTTTCATCTTTTGGAAATTTGCAAACAACATAATAGTTTTTTATTGCTGACGTTTAATTGCTTGCATACGTGTGGAGAGTTGGAATTATTGATAAATAATAACTTACTGATATCACTAGGTTTCGATTTCTTTATTATACAATGCAATCCCATGTGTGCGTGAACAGATGCAGTGCTTTATAATGATACAGACATTTGATTGTTGAAGCTCTTATTATTACTTTTACTTATTTCCCCCTTTTGGATTGAGAAATTCTGTTTTCCCACGGGTCTATGCTGGTTTTGACAGGCATCTATTTCGGTTACACTGCGCATATTTATGAATATATAACAAAATGATCTTCACCTTCTGTAGAAGTCTATACATAAAACAGTATTTATTTTAGTTTTCCATTGAGCCTTCATTATTGCTCCGAAGAGAAATCATTATTTCAGCGCATTTTTGGACTTTTTTCTCAGACTCTCGATTGGCTGGATTAAAATGAATATTAAGAAGGAATATGCCATGTTTGGTGATATTTCCGACAAAAGAAATCTATTTGAATGATTTCTTGTGCAGCTTTCAGGAAACTGTCTGACTACGACTATGATTGTAGTTAAATGTGACAGCTGAAGGCCATGTTTACATCCAGAAAGAGCAATGACAATATATTCAATATATCTGATCTTTATAGATCCTATACTTTTAAGTTACATGCGCCAACGCAAGTCCAACGCCTTTACCCAAGTATTTTCCCGTCTATTCGGCTCTAAATCAATCGATAAATGAAAGGAGTATTTAAACTAAATGCATTTTCCTTGTTATGTTATCCAGACATCAGATATGGTGTATGGAAACAGTGACGTTTACAACCTTCCCTCCCACACACTGATCGAGAGATGTGTTATCCTGTCTAACTAGTTGATATTGCATCATACAGAAAATATTATTTTGCATCGTTGTTTAGATTCTTCTGCAATTTGTAGTATGGTGTTGACGATACAAGACCCTGTTTCTTATTGGATTATACAAACTTGTTATTTACAATATCATTATTATCTTTTATCCAGAAACAAGGACTTTTGCAAGTTAAGGCTGTTGATTTGCTACTCCATTTTATAAATAAAGTATCCATATGACTTATTTGAGATCAAATTTAAACTCGAATATGCACTTCATGTAAGAATGCTTTAGTTTTAGTTTTTAACTGTTCTACAAATACACATTTTAAACATCCAGAGAGACTTACCTTCAACAGAACAAGAATCTAATATGATAAAACTCGTCGGACAAGTAACAAACAACCTTATGCTATTTTCCAGGTTTGCTTCAAATTGTTTGATTACGTTCGGTACTATTTTCAAGTGCTAAATGAACTTTGTAACATTATAATCTGACGTAAGTTGTCTATCATTTTAATGCAATGTAAGGAGGTTTCACTTTCACAAAATTTATGTGTATATTCTATACACCCCGAAACAATGAAGGGCGATTTTTTCATAAAATTAAGAATTGTAAAAAGCTGCACTCTTCAAGAAATAATTGAGAAATCTGTTTTCATTAAAGTTTAAAACCTAGGGCTCAAATTTTATTCAAAACATTTGCAACTGTAAGCATCGTTAATAGTGCTGAACAACGTAATCAGAAAGTATTTCTGTCCATCCTTTTCAAACAAAATTCAGTTTTTGTGAGAAAATGTTATTCCATTTGTTATGAAAGCGGCTAATCCTATTTGCAAGAAATACAATCGAAGATGTCGTATGTTATATTTTATGGATCTCATAAAGTCAGAAAGTAATAAATATTTGTGCGTGTTCAACACGTATGACGAAGAAAATTACAATGCTGTCAGTTTGGTACAAGCCAATATAAGAAAATAACTGTTTTAAGTATTTTATGCACGACAAAACAATATGAAGCCATGGAGTAAGCAAAAAAAACGTTTACTAAAAACAATGATGTCATTAATAACCATGGCGTGTTACTCTATGAGTAATTTTGAGTGTTGTCCTGTTTTGACATTTTCTGGATTAAAAGTATCGATGCGTCAACAAGTACTTTCTTGGCCCGTTTTTAAGCCATAACATTTGCCAAGAAATTGCACTAAGAATTGCAAAAGAACACCTGAAAACAACAGTTCGACCGTGTATCCTTAAATCTGCACATCCGTACACAAATTAATTTGATTTAAGATTTAACTTTTTAATGTTCAAACATTGTTAGGTGACAAAACTGAACATCAAAATGACAATGCTTATATCAATAATTTGTCATTAAGTCCTAAACTTATTAAACTTGTGATTATATTCTTATTTATAGATAGAAGTAGTTAAACAAGTTTCAACAACTATTGTTCCACTAACAGTTCCAAGACGGAATTCTTATCATTTATTGAATTTTTTTATATGAAAAACTACAGAAACAAGCTCAGAAGCCAAAAATATATCCATACATGTTGTTTGCATTGTATTTTTGAAGCTCTAGAAACCAAATGTCTTTCATTTTTTAACTTGCCCAAAAATATCAAATTCTGTGGGGATTTATTCAATTTATATATTTTATCAATTAAATGTTTGAATTCATATAAATATCTTTAAAATAAAAAAGCACATCAAAATTGTTTAATTAATTAACCTTTCCTAATAGTAGCAATTTTAAATGATTGAATAATCAGGAAAGGAAATAACTCTGTGGAAATATTTGTCAAGAATAAGATTTACCACTGCACACAATGACACATATGTCATCCCAAGATACTTGTCTCGACAGGGCAACGTTTTAAATTTCATAGAAAATAGAAAGAAATAACATATGATGCTGTCAATCATTAACATATGTTTGGGGATCTTTTTATACAATTTCACAAGTGGGAGTATAATTGGGTTTCTGCACTTATATTCCATTTACCTGGGATGTTTGACGTGTAAATTTGATCTAAAAATAAACATACATTTAAACATTTATCATTATAATGTTTAGATCATTATTAAAAACATCATGATGTTTAAATGCACTTAAATAAATTAATGATGTAAATAAATTTACTACGCAATATATAATTGCCGCGAAATTTCTCAAACTTAAAAAATACATAGTCATTATCTGAATTTATTGTTATTATTTTAGATTAATTAAACATTGTTAAGAACAAATCTTTTAATGTGTCGTCACTTTTATATCAGGTAGTAAGAAATGAAGAGCGTTCAAGAAGCGTTATACAATCTGTTATTCGTAAATGCATTTCTAAATATGATATGAAAACACATACTGGCTTGAGATGCAATTAAAACTTGTTTTAATAACAATATATCTGTGAAATACATTTACTAGCATGACAGTGAGAAATAGCATATATTCTTAGATTATAAACTACAAGACAGAAAACAACAAAAATAAAAATGAAATAAAAACGATTTGTAAGGATTGGATCCTGGGTACTCTGTATTGCTAGTTGAGGTCGTTACCAATATTACACCGATATATCGATATGTTAGATGATAAAACATCATATCCGAATTATACTATCTACAATTGCCAACACTCAAGTATTCATATTTATTCAAATTTATATTTTACAAGTGTAATACTTTTGAACAAAGTTATCGAACAGGCACTATACTGAAACAAAATACTTACAATAAACGGAGTAGACAGTTAAGAACGATAACTTCGTCCAGGTACTTGACATAGTCAGTTAAGGAATCAAAGCTCCCACAGAAAAATACCGTTTTTAAAGACGATATATTTTTTCAAAACCATTAAAGCATTATGTGAACGTAATTATTTTCTAAAAGTAAAGTTTATTATTTGTTAAACATTAAATAACTTTATAGTGAGTGTTCCAAATTATATGATATGGATCCTCAGCAATATATTTATATAAAAGCGACCCGAGGAAATTCTACGACATAGATTAAAGGTAAAGGCAGCACGTAACAATCATATAACCGTTTGTTGTTTCAGAGGCAACTTATTGTTATGACTTATCCTCGAGTTCTGGCCAATGATACATTACTTTAAGGAAGACAATATATCTATGAAAATAGTTCCCGTGTAATATTATTGTTTTCAGAATGTATAAGAACTGCAGCAATTTAAGAAAATGAGTTCCTTTCGAAAATGAAGACATTACTTTTCTGAATTTCCTCTTATCTTAGCATATCATGTTTGATCAATTTAAACAATGAAAACAGCTGATTAAACACTTTTTGAGTGTTGTCACACTTAAAGATCCTACACTAACGGTATCAAAAATAAGGTTTGTTACTGTAAGTTAATCCAGAAGTAACTCTGATATAATGTTTAGGTTAAAGCATTTATTAGTCAGATAACTTCATTTTAGTATCTTTCCAAAAAATAGAAAACATGTAAGAAATATTACTAGTTCTATAAATGTTATGATACGAAAAAATAGCAACCTCCGGATTCAAACTCGGTACATCGGGGTTTTTACTTTGATACCTTATCATATCTCCTCCTGGAGGCAATGTCTATAATTTGATACCTTATCATATCTGCTACTGGAGACAATATAAGAATATATGAAAATATGTTCTATGATAATATTTAAAACACATGCAACATTTGAAAAGTTAATAACATAAACGAGACGTATGCATATTAGAGGAAAATTAAATACTTGGATGTGTCCAAAAAAAGAAGAAGATACAAATTGACATAAATGGTGCCCAATTCTTATTAAAATAAGTTTTTGAAAATGTGTACGAAAATGCTTTTGTTATATGTCAGCCTCGGTTAAATGACCTTTAAAGGAAGAACATGTTGTCATAGACTTTGCAATAAACAAGTTTAACCCATTACTCATTAGAGAAAAATGAAAACAACTGACCTCTTCAGCTCAAGACTATTCTCGATTTTCAAATTTTGCATAAACCATATATGTTCTTCATCTGTTAAACAGAGTGACAATCGTTACACGTCTTTCAACAGAATTGTATAATCAATGAAGCTTAAAAAACATTATGTTTAAAACAAGAGTTCTTAAGTTAAATGCGGTTTGTCAAATTTAAATCGCTAAACTACTAATCTGTTTCCGCACTTCTCGGAATAATTGCTTGCACCTATTATTATCAAATCATAATAACGGGGAATCGATTTTGGCTTCTTTGATTGATGATGCTTTGGGATGAGCTTATGAGGTCGCTGTGAAATACGAAACTTGAAGTGACTTGTAGCAGAAATAATGTGAAGATAATGGAATAATTTGTTTCGCCGGACATACTTGTAAAGAGTATGGATTTGGAAATAAAACAGAGAATTGTCATGTTTTAGGAAATAAACACTTTTACAGTAGAACAGTTTTATACGTTTGGCTTTTGGTCTAATATCATTGTTATGGAAAGAATAACATAACGTTTTATTATTTAATCAATAGTTTGCCTGTTCCAAATTTAAAACACTTAATCACTGAAAATGGATACTAAGTCGATGCGGAAAAATGACTAAAAAATATAGGTTAAATTTTTCTTCACTTTTTTCACTGAACAAAACATCGGGATGTTTGTTGTTATTTAATCCGTAGACCAAGGTATATATTTAAAATACCTGGCAGTCAAAATGGAATTAAATGTACTGGTCTAATGTTAAAATCCTAGAATAATTAGGTTAACGTTAGCTTTAAAATTGTAGAATAAATCGAGGGGTCAATGCGAAAAAGTTCTAAGTGACAAAAATAAAGAAATAGATAGAACGTTTTCGCTTTTACCCCTCGAAATGCAATACAATATTTATGAATTAAACACGATTATACAAATACATATTTCGATCTTTTTTAAATGACAGCTTAATGTTTGATCATGAATAATATAAATCAACCATTTCTTACTCTGTCTGTAGACGTTTTCTTCATGTGTGTAAGCCGGAATATTTTAATGAGTAGAAGTTAAAGCAAAATTTATTTTCAAAACAAAAGAAGATTAAATTAGCATCAAAATATCAGGTTTACACCCGTGACCTAAGTTAAGTAGCTATTTATTGTTTAATTCCTGATCCAAATAAGATTAATATTTCCGCTTAAAGTCAATACCGCAGTTTGTATAATAACAGATGATCATTAAATTGATGCGTATACTATTCAGACAAATATTTTTGCATTTAAATTAGTCCATAGAAATTTGTAATATTTACGCAATGCATAGTTCAGAAAGTAAAATAAAGAGAAAGTACTTGAATAGAAAGTTTTTTTTATAAAATGTGAATGCTGATAGAGACATTGTGAATTAAAAAAAATATATTAAAAGGTAAAACATAGACAGGTCACTGTTGTGTTGTTCCCTACATTCCTTGAAAGTTCCATCTTTTCGGAAATAATATTTATCACAATCATGGAATTGACAAAATCTGTAATGCTATCACCAATAATAAATACATAACCCGACGATTCAAAACGTTGTATGAATGGATTTTAACTCCGTTAATATCATATACAAATATTCTAAAGTGAACCCAGGCACAAATTCGTTATCAAAAAGTGACCTTTAGTTCAATGCGTTATTTGTATTCATTCTGAACATGACCCTGTAAAAAACCCTAGCCCTGGCTTATAAAACATTGTGACATTGACTACTTGTCAATTAACAGTCGGAGTAACACCAATACTTTTAATTTGTTTTTCATATAATGGCGTATTTATAGTTCCCTTCGGATTATTATATGACTTCAAGAAACTAATTAAGAGGTATTGGATGCGAGAGGATGTACTTAAACTTATGTTGTTAGTTTACTGTTCTATAATCAAGATGAATCCAAATTCCACGAACTGATTGAACTGTTAGAAAAAAGAGTATCGTACAAGTGGTGAAATAGATGTTTACAATTATATGAATACATTGTCTGAAAACCGTACATAATATTTCATTTAAGATATACGGTAACATACTTTTTATCGAACCGTACGATAACTAAATACAGCTAAACATAATCGGCATGTTTTAATATTGAGTGTGGACAGGCAAAGACGGATTTTTTTGTGATACAAAGACGCAACTTAATTTGCTACCTATTAATAACACACTAAAAACAGTAACTTCCGCTTCCGGTGTCAACAACCTGTATTTTTCCCTCGCACTTCAAAACATGTAAAAACCTCAACTAAACCCTCTTCCCGATGCAAACGTGAGGCAGCAAACTTTTCTAATGGGTAAAGGCATTAAATCCCACTCAAAAGAACACAAGGGTTAGACTCTGAACATTAAGACAGACAAACAAGGAGAAATCGAAGCCAGAAAAGAAAAGTTATCTCCCCTGGTGAAAAGTCAATTGACAAAAAATCAAGACATTCCTCTGGGTCTGACATTGATAGCACTGACAGTTGATGTAAAAGCTGGGTAGATAATTATTGTAACTCTGAAACATTTATAGAAATGTCCACTGCTAGTGCTCATGCACATATAAATACTCAATGGAGACAGCATCTAACAGCAGTATAAATACTACTCCAGTCAATACCAGGAGTGTCCCTGCCCAATTTACACCAACAGCAATACATCTATTCACCAACACCTGTTTATATGCAGTCCCCAGTCCAACTGGGGTCCCAGATGTCACTTCAAGGACCTCCCCACCCAGGAAACCCTCATCAAATTTCCATATTAGCAGATCATGATATACAGAGAATTGTAGACTCACTAAAGGTCTCACTAAAAGATGAAATAAATGCAATAGTGAATGTTGTCATACAGGTTCAAGTTCAACCCCTAAAAGCTGACACACTTAAGGGCAAAGGTCAGTCACCTTGAAGGTGAAATGGATGCAGCAAACCAGTATAGTAGAAGAAACTGTATACTGATCAGCAACATGAAGGAGTTGCCTGAAGAAAATACCAATGATATTGTCATACAGGTGGCAAAAGAAGGTGGCCTTGATATTACACCCTCTGATATAGACAGGTCACATAGAAATGGCAAACCTAAAGTCAACAAACCCAGAGACATAATTGTGAAGTTTGTGTCCTACAAGACCAAACATGAGTTTATGAAAATCAGAAAACAACTAAGGCAAAGGAAAAGCCAAGCATATATCAATGAACATCTCACCTCATTCAGGGGTGAACTTGCCTTCCAATGCAGACTCCTGAAAAAGAATCCGAAATCCCCTGTACTTGACACTTGGACCTATGATGGTAACATCTACATCAAAACAGAGGTGAAAGGCCACATGATCAGAGTCAACACCCACAATGACCTTGTTCAGTTTGGTTACAACCCAAACCAATCTATGAACTGAGAAGTGCAAGTGTTGGTCTTTCCGACATGAAGTGCAACCATTTGAGTCTTAATACATCTTAAAGTGTTAAAGTGTCAGTTGTCAAGATTAATGTCTGCATTAGTTTTGATGTTTAAAACATGTTTCTCTTATTTGCACCTAGATCATCTAGGTCATGCACTAACTGTTTTTTACTCAACATTGAGTATATATGTACATATCAGAGAAACTACCTATTTGGATATAGATGGTAGATGGACTTACAGTATACATCAATTTCTCTGTACATTCAAGTTATAATACATCTTGGTTTAACTTGTATATAAAAGCCAAAATTACCTAGCTAGCATAAAATCTAATAAGCAAATATGTTTCATATAGTCATTATGATGACAGCAATATTTTGTGTATATGTGTACAAGTATATGTGTTTGTGTGTGTGGGTGCGTGCGTGCGTGCGTGCGTATGTGTGTTTGTGGGGTGTGTGTGTGTGTGTGTGTGTGTGTGTGAATATATATATACATATGTGTGTGTGTGTGTGTGGTTGTGTGTATATATGCCTTTGTTTTATATGTAAACATTTAAACATGTTTTTGCTCTTTTTGTATATTATTGTCAGTTTATAATTACAAATTACATCTAAAAGTAATTGTACTTAACACTATAATTATTATTATCATATAATTTTAGTTATAATTACTGTCTATATTGTGTCATCTTGTTCATCATATATTCATTCTTATGTAAACATGTAGATGGACATTTGGTTTTTAGATATACTTACCTTTTGAATAGTGCAAAAAATCTCAATACTTCAATTACTTCTACATCAGTTTTGTTTTGCTTTGTTAAGCAGCAAGTGCTTTTTGAATTATTATAGTTTATACATATATATGCTTATGAGAAAAAGAAACGCCTCATTCAAACTGTTTGTACTATATTTTATTAAGTATGATTAAAAATTAGAAAAGAACGGTGGCATTTACAATATTTATCATTTAAGAGAATTGATACTTGTAATTGATTATACAGCATTTCATGGTCACATTATGCTTAAAATATTGAAAATTCAATGTATGCTCAGAGCAAATTCACGGACATGCTTAGTAGCGCGTGGGACCTCCTCTACTGGCAATTACAGCAGCAAGACGACGTCGAACCGCACAAGTTACGTAGCAAATACCGAGGCATTCTGGCCCACTCCTGATGGAGCGCTGCTGTAAGTTCCTGGACGTTGGCAGGCTTACGTTGACGTTGACGTAACCGTCGTCCAAGGTAATCCCAGGCGTGTTCAATCGGATTGCAGTCTGGTGAACACGCCGGCCAAGGCAAGACGGCAATGTTATTGGCCTGTAAAAAGTTCATGGTGACACGTGCTACGTGGGGTCGGCGTTGTCTTGCTGGAATACCAGGCCCTGACGTTGGCGATGCATATGGACAACTACAGGACGTACTATCTGGTCAATGTAACGCCTGGCTGTGAGGTTACCTTGGCAAACGACGAGTTGGGACTTAAATCTATGGTTGATAGCTGCCCAGACCATAACTCCGCCCCCACCGTAACGGTTGTGCTGCAGAACGCAATTGTTAGCGTAGCGTTCATGACGTCGCCTGTAGACACGAATACGTCCGTCGGCGTTCGACAAGTTGAAACGTAACTCGTCACTAAACACTACATTTTGCCAGCGCTGACCGCGATGGTTGCGGGCCCAATTAACACGTTGTTGACGATGACGTCGCATAAGCACTAGACCACGGTACGGCCTGCGGTATCTAATCCCCCCGTTCTCGTAGTCGATTTCTCACCGTATGTCGACTAACAGGGCGTCCATGGTTACCTACTACTACGCGTGACGTTGATTCAGCAGTCACAAATCTGTCACGTAGATGGCGTTGACGTACGTAATTATCCTGCCGTACTGACGTTACATGGGGTCTGCCTGAACGTGGCCTATCGGCAAACGTTCCCGTGTATCTGACACGTTGAATGAGACGTAATATTGTCGAACGAGAGACGTTAAAACGTCTAACGATTTGTTCTTGCGTTCGCCCACATTCAAGCATTGCCAAAACCCTGGCTCTCTCTTCACTATTTAGCCTTGGCATTATCAGAAACTAATTAATTGTCAAAAAAGACACGGATATATGGTTGTATGTCGACTAGCACATGTATCGGTGTAGAATTTACTTGATAAAGCCACATGGTTAAAACGCACGGAGTGCACAAGGAAATCGTGAGCAGGTACGTGAATTTAACAACTGGCTGAATAAAATCGTGCGAGTTTCATTTGGTTGGATTTTTTGGTCAGAATACATGTACATTTTGGACGTTTGCATATAAATGTAAACTTGGCAACAAAATAAACGCCACTTTTCGCCTCATTCAAACTGTTTGTACTATATTTTATTAAGTATGATTAAAAATTAGAAAAGAACGGTGGCATTTACAATATTTATCATTTAAGAGAATTGATGATTGATTATACAGCATTTCATGGTCACATTATGCTTAAAATATTGAAAATTCAATGTATGGTCAGAGCAAATTCACTGACATGCTTAATAGCGCGTGTGACCTCCTCTACTGGCAATTACAGCAGCAAGACGACGTGCCATCGAACCGCGCAAGTTACGTAGCAAATACCAAGGCATTCTGGCCCACTCCTGATGGAGCGCTGCTGTAAGTTCCTGGACGTTGGCAGGCTGACGTTGACGTTGACGTAACCGTCGTCCAAGGTAATCCCAGGCGTGTTCAATCGGATTGCAGTCTGGTGAACACGCCGGCCAAGGCAAGACGGCAATGTTATTGGCCTGTAAAAAGTTCATGGTGACACGGGCTACGTGGGGTCGCGCGTTGTCTTGCTGGAATACCAGGCCCTGACGTTGGCGAAGCATAGGGACAACTACAGGACGTACTATATGGTCAATTTAACGCCTTGCTGTGATGTTACCTTGGCAAACGACGAGTTGGGACTTAAATCTATGGTTGATAGCTGCCCAGACCATAACTCCGCCCCCACCGTAACGGTTGTGCTGCAGAACGCAATTGTTAGCGTAGCGTTCATGACGTCGCCTGTAGACACGAATACGTCCGTCGGCGTTAGACAAGTTGAAGCGTGACTCGTCACTAAACACTACATTTTGCCAGCGCTGACCGCGATGGTTGCGGGCCCAATTAACACGTTGTTGACGATGACGTCGCGTAAGCACTAGACCACGGTACGGCCTGCGGCATCTAAACCCCCGTTCTCGTAGTCGATTTCTCACCGTATGTCGACTAACAGGGCGTCCATGGTTACCTACTACTACGCGTGACGTTGATTCAGCAGTCACAAATCTGTCACGTAGATGGGGTTGGCGTACGTAATTATCCTGCCATACTGACGTTACACGGGGTCTGCCTGAACGTGGCCTATCAGCAAACGTTCCCGTGTCTCTAACACTTCGAATGAGACGTAATATTGTCGAACGAGAGACGTTAAAACGTCTAGCGACTTGTTCTTGCGTTCGCCCACATTCAAGCATTGCCAAAACCCTGGTTCTCTCTTCACTATTTAGCTTCGGCATTATCAGAAACTGGGTAATTGTCAAAAAAGACACGGATATATTGTTGTATGTCGACTAGCACATGTATCGGTGTAGAATTTACTTGATAAAGCCACATGGTTAAAACGCACGGAGCGCACGAGGAAATCGTGAGCAGGTACGTGAATTTAACAATTGGCTGAATAAAATCGTGCGAGTTTCGGTTGGTTGGATTTTTTGGTCAGAATACATGTACATTTTGGACGTTTGCATATAAATGTAAACTTGGCAACAAAATAAACGCCACTTTTCGATGAGGCGTTTCTTTTTCTCGTCAGTATACATATACAAGAACATTAATACAAGTCATTTAAGCATTTATTTGAACACACATCAATGTTTATATTTTTGCATGTACAATTAAATAGCTTTATTAATGATGCTACTGATCCATCACTAAAATACTTTTACTATACTTTATTAGAAGTATTTGCAATATATATGTCAACTGTCTTATTTTTATGTCTATACTTTACACATCTTAAGCTTTGCTTTTTATTATCATCTATTTCAAATCTTGTTCATGTTTGCTTATTTCTAAATGGTAATTATGTTTAATGCAGATATATATTGTGAACTTTTTCTAAACTTAATCATGGAAACCTTAAAATCATCATTTTACAAAGTTCTTTGGCTAGTTACTTAAGTGCAAATTTAATAATATTCCTATCTTTAAATTGTTCTTTTTTGTCTTTAAACACTATACACATGTGTATAATATAATGTTGATATAGAAGTCTGCCTTTTATAATGAATATATGTATTCGAACTTTGAACAAATGGTACCTGTCAAATGTCTAGATATACTTATAAAAAATGTACAAACATGACATGTTAAAATGTTAAAACATCTGCCATATAGTGATGCACTGTAACATCTAACTTACTGAAATGCTAAAAAATTATAAATTTCTACTTACCTAGTACACTATTAAGTTTACTGCAAATTTCTTAAGGCTGCTGTCATTATATGCATGTATAATCAAATACATGCATACACAAACGTGCATTCAAACAACTGCATCAATACAAAATGATCTTTAAGAAATGTCTCAACAATATTTCCATACATTGTTAATCCACAATTCAATTGTTAGATTTTTTTTTCTTCTTATAATTTCCAACTAAATTCCATAGAACACGGCTAAATTATTAATTTCCTATAATTTGCTTGCATCACTTTGCAATTACAATTTTACTATATTACACTAGTAAATATCTAATCACATTTTCATAACATCACAAGATTAAATCCGCTCCAACTAACAGCGTAAAACAATGAATGGAAAATTTCATTCAGAAATACAACATGTATGTCAAATTAATTCATGCTTATTTTGAGGAAAGCGTGAAGATTTGTATACATATTAAAGGCACATTCTAATTCGTACTACTCGGTTAGAGTCGTGGCTAGTCAAGCGGTAAATAATACCATTGACTGATGGATTATACTAATCGAATATTCTTATTTTATTCTACCTCATTTTTTATTTGGTCGCAATACTACGGTTTCAAACAAATAAACGATCAGATTATTTTGAATGTTATAAAAGACACTTTTTTTGCAATTACATGTAAACTTAGAATACCAGCTACATACATTGAGCACAACTTTTATTCTCACCGTACGCTTAAATATGAAATTTACACTTACCCTAACATTTCTTTTAAACAGGGAACTCATCACATTTATTTTCTTATAAAATGTTATCTTACTTCTATTCACTAACTTACTTTTCACCCTATTCTTTCTTCTTTCTATCCCATGGCGGTACTGGTCAGACGATTTGTGGATACCCCTCATTCCTAGCGCCGTTTGATCCTGGAATCACTTTTATCCATGTCTATTGAATTAGCTACATTTCGAATAAAGGTAGGTTTGTTCTGTTACTAACAATCTCGTGCTAAGGGAATCAAATGCCTCACTCACTTTGAACTTATTTGATGGCTAGCAATGCTCCTACTTTGTTCTGGAGACGTTCATGAAAATCCTGGCCCTGCACATTCTCTATCCTCCTCCTTCTCCTCTGAAATCCCAGTTGACGTTACTGGATGTCTTAACGTCGTCCACTATAATGTTCAAAGCTTTAGTAGCAAAAATGATATCTTGTTCGCTGATTTACGCAACTTTGACATATTAGCCTTCACCGAAACATGGCTCTCTTCTAATTCATTAACCCTCGATTTGATATTTCCGAATTTCCATGTTCCTTAGAAGAGATAGACTATCCGATGCACATGGTGGTATTATTGTATATATTAATTCAGATGTGTTTTTATTAGAAAGACATGACCTCGAGATAAATGACCTTGAATGTATTTGGCTTGAACTGCGAATTAAAAATAGACGCATTCTACTTGGAACATTCTATAGACCTCCTAACTCCAATCCATATGTCCTTGAATGTATTACCAACTCAATTTCATTGGCTAATGATACAGGTATCAAATACATTCTTATCACAGGGGATTTTAACCTAGATATGAATAAACCCTCAACCCGTCAAAAGATTGATTCTATCTGTCAACAATTCAACTTGACCCAAGTAATTCGAGACCCTACCCATTTTACCGAATCCTCTGAGTCTCTTATTGACCTATTTCTCTTCTCTTCAAAAGATATTGTTCTCGACTGTGGAGTAGGTGAACCATTCCTCGAACAGTTAGTCCGATATCATTGTCCAGTCTATTGCGTCCTACGCTTCGATAAAACTGTCGGTTCATCATTTAAACGAAAGGTCTGGAAATTCGTTTAAGGTGATTATGCCAAACTAAAGAACCTTATCTCTAATTTTGACTGGCAGTCCTGTGTGCACACAGATATCAATATATATACCGATAATTTCACTAACCACTTCATGACTATGTGTGAGACATGCATACCTACTAAGACTGTTGTAATTCGCAATTGGGACCCCCCTTGGTTTCACAACGAAATCCGAAAATCCTTTCGACAAAGACGGCGCGCTTATAGAACGGCGAAACGTATAAATTCCAAACACCAATGGTGTATATACAACCAAATACGAAATCGCGTTACCAACCTTGTTCGAACTGCCAAGCAGTCACATTATGACAAACTAGCTACACGACTTAAGGAAAAAAACATTGCCACCTCCGATTTTTGGAAAACCATAAAGAACTTCGCTATCTCAACAATTTCATCTAAAGAAATCCCTCCACTTAGTAATAACGGTACTATCTACGAATCAGATACGGACAAAGCGAACCTATTAAATAATTTCTTCTAATCCCAGACTCTATTAAATATACCAAACAGGCCCCTCCCTTCCTCCACTGACAGTGATAATCCAAAACTTCAAGACTGTTATTTCACTTCAAGATGTAATTGATTCAATAATGGCTCATTAAACCGGCAAAGCAACTGGACCAGACTTAATAAATAGCTATGTACTGCGCGAAGTAGCAATTGAAATTTCTTACCCTCTCCGTGATCTTTTTAATACCTCACTTCGTCTCGGTAAAGTACCATGAAAGTGGAAGCTGGCTCATGTCTGTGCTAT
This sequence comes from Mya arenaria, assembly GCF_026914265.1. Lineage (NCBI taxonomy): Eukaryota > Metazoa > Mollusca > Bivalvia > Myida > Myidae > Mya > Mya arenaria. The sequence goes on along the minus strand of NC_069133.1, from coordinate 37,109,385 downwards.
TTATAAGAAGTCTGACCCTCAAGATATTGGAAATTATCGACCTATTTCACTTTTGAGTGTTGTCAGTAAGGTTCTTGAAAGAATTTTGCATAAGTACATGTTTAATTTCTTGCGTCAAAATGACTATCTATCATCATTTCAATCTGGTTTTGTTCCTAAAGACTCCACTGTCAACCAGCTCGTATCGATCTATCATTCTTTTTGCCTCGCTCTAGATGAAGGTAAAGAAGTAAGAGCAGTATTTTGTGATATTTCGAAAGCCTTCGAGTATGGCATGACGGTCTTATCCATAAACTTCGTGAAAGTGGCATTACCGGTTCTTTATTGTTATGGCTTCGTGATTATCTCAGTGAACGTAAACAACGTGTTGTTCTTTCTGGTTCTATGACTAATACAGTTACAATATCAGCTGGAGTTCCTCAAGGCTCAATTCTTGGGCCGCTTCTCTTGTTTATTTACATTAATGGCATTGTTGGTGATATACAATCACATATTCGACTCTTCGCAGATGATACAACCTTATATATAATTGTCGAAGACCCCGTATCTGCTGCACAGCAACTTACTAATGACCTAGACAAAATTCATATGTGGGCTGATAGATGGCTTGTTACATTCAATCCTGCAAAAACCAAATCGCTATTATTCACTAGAAAGTCTAATAGGCATATGCACCCCTCAATATTCATGAATAATACAGAAATATCTGAAGTTACAACTCATAAACACTTGGGCGTCACGCTTTCTAGCACCTGCTCCTGGCACGATCATATTCAATCCGTCAAACAGAAGGCTTGGCAGCGAATTCACTTCATGCGATCATTCAAATACGTTCTTGATCGTAAATCGCTTGAGGTTCTGTATTTCACATTCATTAGGCCTTTGTGGAATATGCCGATGTTGTCTGGAATAATCTGACGCAAGCTGACGAGGATGACTTAGAAAAAGTTCAACATGAGGCGGCCAGAATTATATCCGGTGCAACTCGTTTAGTATCTTTGACAAATCTTTATGTTGAAACTGGAATCGAGCCACTCAAAGAAAGGCGACGTAAACATAAACTTATCATTTTTTACAAGATTTACACTCTCTTGCACCAGCATATCTAACTACTCTGATTCCAACAAGAGTTGCCATCAACTATATCCGCATGGAACGCACTCCCGGAAGAAGTTCGTTCATCGCCATCCGTGCCCTCTTTCAAATACAAAATTAATAAGAACATAAAACAAGTTCCTGACTTCTACTACGAAGGTGACCGCAAATCTTGTGCCAATCACGCGAGGTTGCGTATGCACTGTAGCAACCTTAATGAGCATCTATTCTCAAAAAATATTGTCAACAGTCCTAATTGTCAATGCGGTGAAATTGAGGACACTTTCCACTTTTTCTTCACCTGTCCATTGTATAACGTCCAACGAAATTATCTCATTGGTCAGTTATCCACCGTTGGTCATTTGTCTCTTCCACTATTACTCTTTGGATCGAAGGAAGCTTCAAATCAAACGAACAAACTTATCTTTGACCACGTCCAGAACTATATACGCAAATCTAAACGTTTTTGAGTACAATTTCCAACAAACCATATCCCGATCCCGATCTGACCAGTCCCTGTACCACTTTGCTTATCACACCTTCTTTTTCTTCAACCTTTATCCTTTCTTCCTTCTAACTAATTGATTACAAACTAAAACAACTTGTTTTTACACAGAATAGTTTGCACCATACGACTATAAGATTATATTTATTCGAGTCACTTCAACTTGCGCACCAGCCTAGCAGCGTGAATGACTTACAGAAGAGAGACATAGTATAAGCCCCAAGGCTTTCTTCTCAATTCTGTGTACACTATTATTTTGTGCATAATTTACATGTTTTTCTGTTTCAATGCATTTCGTATTTGGTCTTTGTTAATTTGGATTATGCTCAAATTTGGAGAACTAAACTAATTGTAAATATTATATCGAAATAAATATTGTTTAAACCAAAAACAGTATTGCTTTACTAAACAAAAAGCATTGTATCATAGAAAGGAAAAGTATTTCATGACAAAACCCACGGTAAAACAATCTGAAAAAGCGTTTTATAATAAAATAGTACTACTTCGATTGATATATCTTAAGAAACTTGTGTTAAACATTCATTTTTTTTAGAAATAAACACCCTAATAAATTGTTATGTTTGGTATATAAATGATGTATTTGTTAATTTTGTTGATAGCTTGTGGAATTTGGATATGACAATTAAAATAACATCTGGGAATTTATATATCCTGTTAAGGTTTTAGCCATGTAATACAACTCGGGTAACATCGGCATTAACGCCACTCGCCGACGGACATCGGATGGTGGTCGTGATGATGATGATGATGATGATGATGATGATGATGATGATGATGATGATTTTTATTGATAAATTTCATATCTTTCATTATATGTATCAGCTTGCCATTATACATTATGCCAGTATAATTATCTGTACTAATTAGTTAGAAAGGCTTTAATGTACAACTTTTTTCTTTTACAGCACAACATATTCTTGATTGGTAAAGTACCTGAAGAGGCATGAAAACCAAATCAGCATTGACTCAGCATTGATGAGTTATCATCTGTGCACACTCTACAAGTACAAACCATTGGAACAGACCAAACTTCAAATGTTGAAGAGTGAAGAATTATTGCTAAAGAATCAATAAATGTTAGAATTCCAATGACAAAATAAAACAGATGGGCAAACATATAGACATCAAATTACCCACAGAGATTGTTAACATGTTATAATATTAAAACAACATTTGTTGAGAACTTTCACTTTTACGTTTTGGAGAGGCATTTCTGCCGGCTAAGTGTTCTTGTTTCTTCACATATTTTAAATAGTTAAAAAGTACACTCAGTTTCTAAACTCTGTTTTCTGAGTTATTATCATACGTAAACTGCATTTATTTGAATGATTACATTTTATGAATAAGTCAAATTAAGCTTTATACATTTTTACAAGAAATAGGTTGATTTTCAAGCATTTTATTAGCTATAAAAATGAACATGACATTCAATTTTCTTCAAAACTGGACGGTAAACTATCATAACTTGTCTTTTAAATTGTTCAATGGACATCATAGAAAATATCTAAAATGATTTCATCAGCTTGCTTTATATTTAACTATTTTTAATTTATGAATTTAATAACTGCTATATATTTTAAAACATCGAAAAACTGCTCTGTTCCGAAGAGTCACACGTTCATTCAAAATGATTATTTTCCATTTGTATCAATATTGTGTTCGTTTGAACTTTAGTTTTCTGTTAACTGAAGTTTATTTTACCATAAACTGTTGTGTTTATTTGATAATCTCTGAAAATGCGGAAAAAAATCAAATATAGACAAAATTTGTACTTGTCGCTCTCTATAGCTCTTTGTAGCCCTTGGAGTTTGGGGATGGGAGTAATGAAACATAAATAACTTCACGGTAAAAGTTCTTCAAAATTTGCATTAAAGTCCCATTGTGTACCATGATTATAACTATGTTGATGATTAAAGCTTTTAGAAAAGTGTGTATTACATGGGTAATACTTTAAGGCACTGAAAGGTCAATCGTTGAAAGTAATCACAATTATCAAAAATAGTTTTTCGTCTAGTTAAACTGTATCTTAAGATATACTTGTTATTTTTTTGACTCGCCTATTATAATGGTTGTAAGGTTTAGGGCTGATATAATATAACAGAGAAAGACACAACATATTTTGTAAAGATCTTTTTTTTAAACTGCCTACTCAGCGATTATTAGCGAGCTGGGACGCTTTCCGTCATCTTTAATATTATGTTAAGACGTTCCGTCAATATTGATGCAGACGTTTGGTAGTGATAAATGAAATAGTGCACGACCTATTTTGTCTTTTATATAATGTGACAGTCAAAAGATCTCGTATTTGTAACCCTTACAAATTATGTATATCTCATTCCATGTGATTTGTTCATGGCTAATGGCTTGAAAATTGCCGATAGTGTCAATAAAACTGAATACACGTTCAATTATCCGCTAAAACATTTCATTACAAGGTTGAAAGGATTCTGTCTAAAAATAAGTTACACTTGAGATCAATGCCTTATTTAAACACGACTCAGAACCTCCGAGAAAATCTAAAAGGAAATAAAAACACAGTAAAATCTATTTCCTTGCTGTTAAATCACAACCAAGCTCGTAAAACGGAAAGTACTGTAAAACAACATGCACTTACGCTACGAATTAGACATAAATTTGACCACATAGAAGTACATACTAAGCAATGCTTTAATTGCAAACAAGAATATATAGAAACAATGCAGATGCTGTAAAATAATGTGTACACTGATTTTGAAGACGCATCGTTGATTATATATAGCTGATAATAGTTGATTATACATTATAGCTTTATTGTAACAATGGGCAGTAGTTCGATATCGTGGTACTTTCTGCAGGAGTTCAGACTTTTTGGCTAGATATAACAGTTCACCAATGTATTGCGTGCGTGTACAATGTAAGCCTAAGGGCTTATTTGTGTTTGATATAAGAGATATGAAAACGTCCTTGCACGCGTATTAAATCGACATAATTGGGGAACAAAACATTAAAAAGATGCATTTGTATCGTCTAGACGTAAAGCACAAAAGGCATGCCTTTTAAATTAAGAAATGTGACTCGGTAGATTATCCAGACACATTATGTGCTCTTAAACTAGATGTTTGTGTTACTGCTGCATACTCGCGGCGGCAAAAATGAAACATTGATATGAATTACAGCTGTTAACTGATTCTGAAATGTTACACAAATGCATCCGTCTTGGTTTTGATGAAAGCTTTTATCTATGATTTAGATTAATATGTTTCGGCGTGAATAATTTGTCACTCTTATCAGAGGTTGATTTGTTCAATCGTCACTCCTAGAAAACATAGTTTGATATTTTTCATTTCTCGGAGTTATCGATCACTTTATTCTTGATCGCAATTTTTTATTTATAAATGTAAGTTAATGAAAACTATTAATTTGCTCCTCATTTGCCGTCGAATACAAATGTCTTAAACAATAATAGCGATGTTATGACTGGTATGGAGGTTTGTGTAACAAAATTATACTCGAATGGAATGGATGGAACACACCAATTGAAACATTGTTCTAGCGCGTATGTCTAGATAAATACGATCAGGCAAAAACTTAACATCAAACACAGTCAGGTCAAAACACCTATGGTTTTATGTTAACTATAAAATATCTAATTATTTACCTTGAATATGTCAAAGTTTACAAGTAGTCACTTCCGGTAGTAATCAATATTGTATCAATTCTTATTGGTTGCTTTATTTTGCGATAGTTTTGGTGCAAATATTTCCGCGCAAATATACTCATTCGATCTGTTGTCAGGTCAAAACACCTTTGATCGTTTTTAATGCTATTGTCACTTATTTAAGCCTAAACTCTGTCATTCCATGCTTCTTGTTTGTGTTTCATTTTTGTGGTCAATATCTTTGGCTTTTACCTGTAAATGGGTTAGCTTGTTTCTGTAGTTTTTCACATACATATTAAGCTGGTACATGTAAAATAATCTAAAATTTGTGTCCCGTATTAGACGCCAGTAGAACTACATATGATGGGTTGGAACAAACGACCATTTTATTGCGAGACGGACTGCTTTACCAGTAGATCCCTCTCACATTGGATCGGCATTGGGCTGTTCTGTTTTTACTAATTAACAACCGTTCCTTGTTTAAATTGTACTTTTTAAAGTGGATTTGTATGCGCTAGGCGTCTAATCGGATTCATCAAAACACAGACAGAGTGTTAGTTTGACAGTTTCAATAACCATTCCTCTGCACAAAACATCACTGTTGTAATATTACAATTAGCAATTTTGTCTTGAAAGGCACGATATGATTTGGTGTAGCAAATCGTTCCCATCTTATTAAAAATACATAATTACTTCTCACGTGTATTATTTCGATTAATATATTTCTAGTGGGAGTAACAATACGCTGACAAACTTTACCAATATGTGTTTCAAAAATAATACAATCTTAAAGTTATCATTTCCAAATAAAAAATATCATGACCATAATATAAACAATAGATAACACTAAAGCACAGAAAAAACAATTGAGATCTACTTTGAATTGAATTGCTGAGAAAGATGAGACACATATGCTTAAATGTTTTCACAATATTGGTGGATATAGGAGATATAGCGAGTTATTTCGGAAAATTGACAAGGTCAAAAAGATATAAAAGGAAAACGACTTGATTAAAAAAGTCAAATGTGTTCCAGGAATAATAATAAAAAATACATTTTAACATAATCTTTATATTCAATATATTCAATGTTATAAAAGAGCATGTTTGAGAAATAGAACAGTTAGGAACTCAGATATGACTTAAAATTACGAAACTGAATTTCCGAAAGTGTAAACATGTGGAACAACGCGAACGTTTACTGTTTTGTTCCCCGCTTGCAGTTTATGCGCCGCGTTGCAACAGGGATACAAAACAAAACGTTTGCTAGCATTTTGTAAACGCTCGCCATACTGAACGCACTGCTGTAGTAGGGTCCGTCATTCATCAAATATCGAATGTAACATGTTAGTATATATAGTCAAATATTACTAATTACGATTATGGGTCAAATGCGGGTTTGTCTTTGAAATGTTATTGCTCTTTAATACCATACACCCTCATATACTTCAGCTACTAGCATTGTAAGGATTTAGAGACAGCAAATTGCATTGATACTTTATATTTATTCTAATTTCGTTTTTTTTTTCTGTGATCGCATTTCTGCAAAGTATATAAAGCTAGATAATGCAATGGTTTGTGGCGTTCGACTTATCAATAGTCAGCTAAAACGCATAGTTCGTTTTCGTTTTTTTAAGCCCAAAATATTATGTGATTAAAATAATGTGACACTTAATTCACTAATGCACGATTACATTCCAATCGTCCATGACCTCAAGCTTCCTTCCCAAACACAACTTTCTGTTTTGTTATATATAACTTGTCTTGTGACTACGAAGTTAGTTCCCGTTTTGCAAAATAATCATTGATTTGTTATGTTTTAATCTATGATGTCTTAATTAACTGCCATAGAGATGTTGAAATGAACATTTTTAATGAAACATCTAAAAATATGCCATTTATGTGAAGCAAAAATAAAACAATTGAATGGCATATTGTTGAGATTCGTCGCTTTAGCTTCGTTTGAACTTAACACAACAGACGCGTCTGTGTTATAAAATGGATGTAGAAATCTGATGTGTTTTTCAGGTAATGATAAAGCATACCTAACAACCAGTTCCTCGACGTATGTCAGACAAATATTCTCACGCATGGACGCATTTGCCAATTTATATCTAAAGGTACAACTCACAGCCATTGTAATTTGCGTTTATACTTCTAGGATTTCAAGAAAACGCCAATAACGTTCCTCATTTCCAGTTTGAAAAGACATTTGGAGAAAATACATGGACATCGAAGTCAAATTATGCAAGGCATATTATTACATAAGCCATCAATGTTATACTTAACTGAACTATTTCATCCCAGTATCGTATTCCAATCCGCTATATTAACAAATAAAAAATACTAAATCAGTTAAATACCTTATATGTGGTCATATAGTTTATAACCGCATAGATTATAACATTAAATACTCGAAACTCTCTTAAGATTAACATATGAGAGACAAATGTCAGTGTTTGCTGAGGTGAAAGTGCTCACGAAACATCTATTTTAATATTTTACTAGTTTGTTTATTCAATTTCCTTTCAAGATCGTAATATAAAATGAAGATTATCAACAATTCAATATAAGTACATGTTGTTGTGGAACTGGTTGCAGACAGTCAAACTATAACAGTATGTCGGTGTTAAGACCATTTTTGAAAATATACCTTAACGGTTAACGAGATCAGGACTTCGACTAAAAACCTTATTTCTAAAAGTTCTGCCAAATAAAACCAGATGCAACGCTAAATGCTTCAATGGTAAAGAATAAACGCGTACTGAAGATTATTACGTTTTGCAGTGCTAAATTAACTGTCTAAGAAATTGTGAAACGCTGAGAGGTGTAAGGTTTTGATTAATACACATATGTAAGGTAGAGATTGTATCATACGTTATACGTCTCCTAAATTGTAAATGCTCATAGAAGCAATGCACTGGAATGAGAATATGTCGTAAAAATATTTTTCCATTGCCGTAAAGGTCACCGAAGATGAACGCAATACATGTAAGTTAAACTTTGTTTCGCGTGCTCTTATATTTATTTAATAAAGCAAAATCAGCATCATAAAGACAATTATGGAAAAATATTCGTCTTTGAAATGACATAAAGAAAACGCACGCAAAGCTTTTCTTTCACGGTAATTCTTAAAAGAATTCTTGAAAAGAAAAATGCTTCGAAATAAAGAAAAATGAATAACAAAGGGCGGATATTTGATTTCCGGTAATAATTTCAGTTTTCAATGTGATTGTTTGCTGGAAAATACGTAGGGAATTCATGAACTTATTCAGAAAATATATCCCTCAGAGATCATTCTATCAACTGGAGGATATTGTCTGCGGTGTTCTTTTTAATTGGATATTAGGCGTATAATGCTGAAGAAGAAGTCAACGGTTAAGTTAGCTTTGTTTTAAAAGTTGTCAGTGACAATGATGTAAAAATGTGCTAATAGTTTTTAAGAAAAAGGTGCACACTGCCCAGTTTATTAAGACTGGTTGCATCTGGTGTTATTACAATGGCAACTGTGGAAAATATGGCTGGGTTGGGGCTGAATGTTCAACATTTGATAAAAATATAGAAACGTTCCGGGAAAGACGATGAAAGTTTCAGCACATTCACAATGATAAGCTCTGAAGTACAAACACGAGTGACAAATGCAAAATAACTCTTGAAGTTGTTGTTCCAAAACTTGCACAATATTTAGAAAAAAAAACTGTGTGAAATTAAGTTTCAATTGTATGCATTGTTAATGCTAAAAAAGCCTGACTTATTTATTTTGATTTAATTCTGAAACGTTATTCCAGAATCATACTTCCCAGTATTTTTCAAGATAGTCGACTGTAAATCAGTCTTAAAATAAAACAAAACATAACATCGATTCACAATATTGTAAACTAATACATTTTCCAGGATATGTTAGCCAAAAACACATTTGTTATGATGTATTGAAATATTGACGTTTACAAATGTTCCTTCGACATACTGGTTAAGTAATGTGTTACCCCCTCAATTAGTTGATATTGTATCATTCACAAGTTTGAAAAAAAAATCTGATTATGCAGATATGTAGACATTTTGCAATTTGTAGTATGTCTAGAATTGTAGTATGTTGATGATACCAGTTAAACTGTTCTTATTCGATTACGCATTTGCGAATAATTATGATCTTTTATCCAGATGTTAAATTGTTATTCCATTTTGTTGTTAATGATATCTTGCATATACTGAATATTTCAGCAGAGTTTATGTGTAATCGAATTTTAAATGCTGGTGAAAAAAAATGATTGTATCAGTTTAATTTTATTGTTTCAAGAAACAAACGCAAAATAATAAACAATCAATATAAAAGGGTCTAGTAAGACTATATCAGACGTTAGCCGTAAGCGTTTGTTTGTAATACTATTAATCCTATTTATAGACATAAAACGTTTAATAATAGTAGTGATGTTGCTTATTTTTTCATTGATGCAAATAACTGTATTGGTCGATTTCAAGTTACTCTTTTAATCGTTTCTGTTTACTATACTAGGAAACTTGGAATGAAGGTGGTATTACCCTATATGAAAAGGGTGATACAAACCAAGTTGGTTATAGAGGTATTACATTGGTTAATACATTTGTAAAATTAGTTTCATTTACGTTGAGAAATCGGATAAATGAATGGTGTGAAACTAAAAATAGATATTGTATAGTATTATCTTATATGGCTGTTTAAAGGGTTATAGTCTTGAACAAAAAATGTAATGAACTTTTATTGACCAAAGAGAGGCTTTTGATACTCGTTGACATGATCTTTGATTATGGAAGAAATTAGTCCAATCCGGTATAAGTACTTTTAACTGATTACAAATATAGGCGACTGATTTTTTTCATGAATGATAATTATATGACCAAGATTAAGAAAACCTAACCAAGTATACGTTTTGTATGTATATCATGCCGTTTGCAAATGCTACTGCACTGTATACTAATGATAATAATATTCTGCAAACACAGTTTGATGAAGTTCAAAGATGGTCAGGTAAGTTGGTGGTCGAAATAAATACTAGATAAATTAAAATATGTTCTTTAAAATACCCAAAACAACCCAATAAATTATTATGTTGGGTACATCAATGATGTATCTGATGATATTGTTGATAGCATTTGTATTTTGGGTATGACAATTAAAATCTCCTTTTATTATGGTTGTCAGGTTAAGGGCAAATATATTAATATAAAAGAGAGAAAATTTGAACTTCATCTCCTATTCACCTTATATTTTGTAAAGAATTTCCTTTTTAAACTTCCAACATAGCGGTAATTATCGTGCTGGGACGCTTTCCGTCATGTTTCATATTATGTTAAGACGTTCCGTCAACATTGATGCACATGTTTGGTAGTGATATATTAAATAGCGCACGAAATATTTTGTTTTCTTATACTATGTGAAAATCAAGGGGTCTTATTTGTCACCCTTATAAATTGTGAATATCTCATTCCATGTAATTTTGTTCATGGGTTATAGTCTGGAAACTGTCGATAGTAAAATGTAATACATGTTTATTAACCGCTGAACACATTTCGTAGAAAGGTTCAAAGGATTGTGTCCTGAAATAAGTTAAAAATGAGACCAATGTCGCTTAGCAACACGACTCAGAACCCCTCGACATTAACCTAATGTGGGACGTCGGAATGTTATTTTTAAGAAAGGTTATCAAATTACCATGAGGGTATCATTTAAGTACATGTACCGATAATGAATAAAAGAGTAGTTACAACACGAACATTGTGTACACGTGGCATACAGTTTTACTATGCATTGACATATGTGTTTATGGTACAAGTTTAGAATTACAGTGCGAGGAAATTGATTAATGAGAATAACAACGTGCCTAATCTTGGTTTTCAAAACGTAATATAAAAACGAGTTTTCCCGTAGAACAAGCCACTAAATTTAAACCAATATAACATAACCCAGTAACAATGCAAGTTACCATTGTGTGTCGGGTTTTCTAAATCCATAAATCTTTTCAAGCTTGTTTACGCATGGCTGTTTTACACATGGCTACGTGCCACATACGCACCGGTGAAAAGTATTATACTTAATTAACAGAATTTAGCACATCAATCTAAATCCTTAAGTGTAGCTGTGTTGTATGATAGGTAAGAACACATATAAGCAAAGTAAGAACTTTATTTAAGAAATCTTTGAATTAACGAGTGTTTTAAGGCAGCCTTCAGACAACAGGTATTCTTCACATTACTGTAGCCAATCAGGTATTTGAATATGAAAAAACAACAACATCATATGATCAATTAAAAACATATTTTTAAAAGGATTTTGTATCACTTGGGATCCATATTACTTTCATGTCCATATTTTATATGTGTCTGAATAATATTTTGTATGTTTCCATGAATATTTTGCCGCTAAACGACGTGCCGTCATAAAACCTCATGACAAGATGTCATCACTGCCTTCCTTTAATACTGATGTAACTGAGTAACACCGGAATTTTGAGAGATAACACAAATAATGTACAAAACGTGTTCGTTTTTGTTTATTTATTATATTTTATGACACAATTTAAACCGTTTCTTCCATAGAATGAAGAATTGGCAGTCTAAAGTGGAGATTCCTTTAAGTAGAGATTATTATGCCTAGTGTTTTGAACCGTGTTAACTTAATTACAACTTAGCGCATTTCTGCTTTAAGGCTTGTGCTTAATTTGATTGATTTGTTAAATATTGATGACGTTTTATTTCATACATATTGGTATAGGAGATAAAACTGATACTTGATCGAAAAAACGTTAACATCATACTTTATCATTTCCACGCTGGCGTCAAAAGAACTACTATTTTCAAAGAAGTTTTGGAATTGTAGTTGAAACTTATATTAAACAATCCCACCATGTGAGTGGATACAAATGTAAGGCATTACATGCTACATAAATTTAAATTGAAAAAGCTTAAACATAAATCTTTCCTTCTTACGTGTGCTAATATCTCCATTTGGATTCAGGGCTTTTGTTTTCCTACGGGACTAAGCTAGTTTTGACATCCATTCATTTCAGTTACATTGTACACAATTATGAAAATATAACCAAATGCAGGCCACATCTATTGAAATGACTTCTTGTGCAGACTACGAATATGATTGTAGTAGTTTAATACACTCGAATAGAGGCGAATCCCATATTCGCATCTAGCTCCATGAACTTTTGCCGATGTATTCAATATTTATGCATTTCTATGGGGTTAACTCCGTGAAGTTACTTGCAGAAAAGGTCCAACGTCTTTACTACAAATAGGAGTGTTCCCAGATAGTGGGCTCTAAATCAGTCGTAAAATAAAACAAAAAACGATTTACTAAATGTTGAATTAATGCATTTTCCTGGATATGTTACCCTGTCGACACATTTGTTATGATGTATGGAAATATTGATGTTCACAATGTTCCTTTCACACACTGATTGAATAATGTGTTACCCCAATTAGTTGATATTGTATCAGTCACATGTTTAAAAGAGAAAATCCAATTTAACACAGATGTAGAGAATTCGCAATTTGTAGTATGTGTAGTATTGTAGTTTGTTGATACTTGATACAATGCTTCTTATTGGATAGCGCATTTGCAAATAAGTATTATCTTTTCTTCTAGCAGTCAGTTTCTACTCAAAGTAAAGCTGTTGAATTGCTATTCAATTTTTGTTGTTGAAGGAACCTTACATAAACTGCATATTTTAGCAAACCTCGAGTTTAAGTGTAATCTGCTTTTGACTGTTGGTAAAAAAGTAAATATATCAGTTAATTTAAATTATTAAGCAAACAAATTCGACATTAAGTTCATATTAGTGAGTCTATGAAACTATTATGTGGAGCAGCGTCCTTGTCTTGCTGATGCCAGTTTACTTTCTATCACATGGACATAAGATTCGTAAGAAGTAAGAAACGTCAAGGCAGCAAAAAATCATGACCTGTTGTGACCGTATTCACAAATCATCTCCCAAATATTTTGTTTACAGTATGCCAATTGTATGTTAATATATATAAAGAAATCAACAGGACAATGCCACTCTGAATTTCTGAAACATTTATTACTTGAAAATTAAGATAGTTCTGGCTTGTTTGGAAAATATAACAGTTTGAAACCCAATTTATCTGTGTTTAAGATGTCTCGTAGTAAATACAATTGTATGTAGACAATACATAGTATGGCATGGACATCAACATCGAGTTATATTTGTGTTGGTATTTACACTGTTAGAAGTTGAGGGTACAAAAGATGAAGCTCATAGATAGTCAGTGTCTTTCGTGAACTCATAAAATGGCGAAGCAGGAAAATCATATAAAGATGATGAAGTATGATTTGTCTAGTTGTCTATATTATTTCTCTGTTAATGAACACAGACTGGTATTATAAGTTTTACAATTAATGTCCGTTCCGAAGGAGAACTTTTCAGAATTAATTGATTAATTGTGTATTATCCTTTTAGTATAAAACGAACAGCTCAAATGTCATTCAAAAGAAATCCAACGGTAAGAATCATTGACTGTGGTTAATAACGCAACCAGAAAGTGTTCAACCCTGTCAAAAAAGAGCTATTCTTGTTCGCAAGACGTACGATCGACAAAGTGGCTTGTTATTCCGATATGGATATATTTACGTCAAAGAATAATAAATATATGTGCGTATATAACACGTATGACGAGGAAAAACACTATGCTGTCAGTCTGGTACAAGGAAATATAACAAACTTACTGTTTTTATTGTTTTATGCACGATAGGAAAGAACGTGTAGCCTTGGAGTAAACAACAAAACATTAACTGAAAATAATGATCTCATTATTTACAACTTCATGCTACTCTATGATTTGTTGAGAGTGTTGTGTTGCTTTGACACCTACCGGGTTGAAAACAGAACTATTGTTTTGCCAACGAGTGATTATTAGGATAAATAATATGCCTTAATAATATGCCACAAATGCGATGAGAATATTAAACCTTGTTCAGTATAACTCCAAAATGTTTTAAGGTCGACAATGGACATTAAAATGGAATTCATGGAGATGGTTGCATAAATAATTTACAATCAAGCTCTAAAAGTGTTAAACCTGTGATCCGTCATATATAAATATACCATATACTTTACTACGAATGCATTTTGTAGTGCCACCGTGAGTAAATAACCTTCAACATTTTTTTGTCCTTGCACTATTGAGTAAGTACACCTTGATGAGGACGTTGACATCAAAACGCCAAACTAGTTTGTGAATATATACTTATGAACAAAGCGATTGATTTGAGTAATATGCGTTGTAATATAGGATTCAGGCTAATGATGTGGAATAGAACGGCACCAGGGACTTGGACTATTTGGTTTCTACTAGAAATCCAGTTTCATTATACAAAGAGCATCGCGATCTAATATTGTGAGCATTTAATCCTTTTCTAATCATTGGTTCCCATCTTCAGGCATAGAAGTCTGAGAATATATATATATAAATGAGAGCGATCCATATAAACTTTACAACATTGATTTAAAAAAGCCGCTAAGTTGTGCTCACAAGAAAATATTTTAAATGATGACAAATAAAAAACAATATAAAGTTTATAAATGTACATGACTTGTATATAAGCGCAAAATAATTCAATAAGCATAAGATATTCACATGATTAGTATCTTTTCAATGGTGTGAAAGTGTACAATAAGTTGACAATAGCGCGATGAAATTCATGATTTGGACCTCGATGTTTACATGTTTTAATTTAGTGAAATTGTCCATTATTGCAGCGAAAAAAACAACATAGACTGTGCGTGCCAGGGACTGTTCTTTGTTAGGTATTTTACCTCACTTAGATCATGAAAAATGTTTCGACTGTAATATTGTTGTTTAGAAAATGTATAAGAATTAACAGAAGAACATAACTTTGCAAATTAAGCCATGTATTATCGGTGAAAAATATAATTAGCACTATAAGTGTGATGGTATACACATTGAGCTGCAACAATTGTATATGTTTTTCCTTGACAACCGCGTTTTAACTCGTTAATATGGAGTCTTCTTTTGATACCTTATAGGGTGTGCTACTTGGGACTTACATTAAACATAATCAGTCTCTACTTTAAACACATGTAAAATTGAATATGTTAGTGCTCACATTTTAACATCACAAACAGGAGTCGTATACAAGTATAAGAGGTACAATATGATAATTGTATATGTCAAAAAGGACTTCATAAATATTGATTAAAATGGTGTAAATTTCCTGAAATAAGCTTAGGGATCTTTGTAAGAAAAATGATTTTGCAGTAAGTCTGCCTCGGTAGCATGGCCTTTATAGTATCAATATGTGTATAACAGACCTTGCCATAAACAATTATAACTTATCACTCATAAGAAATTAATAACAACAATTAATCGCTAGACCTCAATACTATTTTCTATTTTAGAATATAGCTTTGATTTTGAATAACTAACCTTATCTGTTCGTTCTCTGTACATGAGTAACAGATCGTTCAACGTCTTACAATGAAGTTATATAACATATCAAGCGTAAAAGGCGTCTACAGTGATACTCTTATTCAAAATCAATACATATACAACAAACATAAATTTTGACTGAAAAACCTTACTAAATAATGCATTTATGGAAAATATTAATTACTGATAACAAGAATGTAACCGTGAATTTAATAGCAGAGAGCGCAAACATATTGAATGATTGGTGAATGCTCAAAGATTTACTTTGGTCTAACTAGTCTTATAATGTAGAAATACTGTGTTTTATATTCATTTCTTTCAAATTAACTCGATATCCTTTATGAGAACCATAGTTTTTGACATTTATTCATCCTCTTTGGAATATTAAAACAATATCATTAATTGTGGTAAATTTTATTTGGGAGTAAGAATGCATCTTTAAATATGGCAGGATAATGATTATTGGATTTAAATGCGGTTTGTCAAATTAAAATCTCTAAACTACTAATTGTTTTTCGCCATTCTCGGAATAATTGCTGGCAAATAGCATTAACCTATCAAAATAACGGGATATCGATGTTTGCTTCTTTGATTGATATCGATTTGGGATGAGCGTATGTGGTCGCTGTGAAATACGAAACAAACTTGAAGATAACGGTATAATTAGTTTGGACGGACAAACTTGTTTAGAAAATTGATTCGGTAATAAAACAGCGCATTGTCATGTTTTAGGCTATAAACTATTCACAGAAGTAGATTGTGAACAGATTTCGGATTGGCATTTTTAGTCCCATTTCATTGTTAAGGAAGCAATGATAGACCGTGTTTTTTTAAGTCTTCCTATGACATATATGGCTTTTTAAATTTCTCTACATATGCACCGAACGAAATATCGGGATGTTTGTTATAATTGTATTCGTAGACCAAGGAAAGTTTTTTTAAATAATTTGATATAAAAACATAAATTTAATGTACTGGTCTAATGATAAAATCCTAGGATATTTAGGTATTCTTTATTTAAAAAAAACTTCGTAAGAAGCGCAATACAATATTTATAAATTAAATAAAATTATAGAAACATTGCATAACTTAATTCTTTATTGAATTTCAGCTGAGTGGTTGATCAATGAATATTATAAATCAACTATTTCTTACTCTGTACTATCGGCCTTCTCTTTATTCGTGTCAGTCTATTGTTTTAATGGACAGGAGTTAAGGCACAATTTAAGTTGAAAAACAAAAGAAGATTTAATTAGCATCAAGATTGCACACATGACTCAAGTTTATTTACTGCCCTAGGTTAAACCCTTTTCCAAACAAGATGTATATTCCCTCTCAAAGTCAATAGCTTGTTTGAATTATTACAGACGATAATTTAAATGATGCGTTTACACTTTTACAACGTAACTCATTTTCAAAACATCAGACAATTATTTTTACAATTAAATAAGTCTATATATATAAATATGTAGCTGTTAAGTAATGCACAGAGAAACATCATGTAAACGAATTTCAAAAGAGCGTTTTTAATATGTAAAATTTGAGAAAGACATTGTGAATGCCAAAAATAGTTTGTTAATAAAAAGGTAATACATAAACAGCTCACTGATTTGTATTACTAACCTTTCTTACATTGAAAGTTTATAACAATTATGGCTTTTGAACAAAATTGTAATGCTGGTATCAACTTATAAATATATAAGTATTCTAAAGTGCACCCAGTCACAAATACGTTGTGAACAATTGACGACTTCAGCTAAAATACATTATTTGTATGCATTACAATTATATTCTCAACGTGTAACTGTTTATGAAATGATAGATGTACCACCATCAATACCAGTAAACCCTAGCTCCATTGCCATTGTTGCACGACTTGGCAATTCACAGTCGGAATAAAACCAATACTTATTTTAATATAATTGCGTATTTATAGTTCCCTTCGGATCATTATATGACTTCAAGAATCTAATTAAGCGGTATTGGATGCGCGAGGATAAACATAAACTTATACGACGAGTTTACTGTTTAAAAATAAAATGAATCAATGGTCCAACATACTTATTGCACTGCTAGAAAAAAGTATCACTCAATTGTGAAATAGATGTTGATTATTGTATGACAACAATTATCGAGACTTGCGATTACTTAATATAGCAAAAAAACCTGCATGGTTTTAAACTGAATATGGACAGACTTAGACGGCTTTTTGTGATTTAAAGAGGCAAGTAAAAGGTCGTCAGCGATGAAAAAGTTGACAGAGGAACCAAAATGCTAAATGTTTAAAAATCACAACTTCTGTTTATTTTTTAAGTTCAATATTTAACAAGCGTGACTCATAAATCCGATTCAACATGAAAAGCTGTTCTTGGGAGATGAGAATTTTTAACGAAAGAATATTTTATCTGATTTCCAATCAAAAAGCATTCACGTTTTCCCGGAAATGTTTTAATACAAAAAGAATATGTTTGTGAGTCACTTTTATCGGGACTGCCCAATCAACAATGTCTTGTCGCTCTGTGTTAATTGCAGCTACTTTATAAAAGATATATGTATTTTTGTACCCCGGAAAATAATTTCCTCTACGAAATTTCATTATTTCTGAATAACTTTCTAAAATGCGAAGATATCATCAAGATCTCTCAAGACATAGGTAGTATATGGGCATTTTGTCGTAAAAACGAAGTACTAATTTCAACAGACCTTGTCGTAATAATGAGAATGTTTTTTGATCCAAAATCTGTTGTTTTTTTTTTTTTTTTTTTTTTTTTTTTTTGTAAAATTTGTTTAAACACCTAACTGACCCAAAACATGTCGCCAAGGATAAATGTTTCACTCCCAAAAAAGATCTTGAGTCTAAGTTTGTGCCACTTTTTGTTCTATGTCTATTCATAAATCTTGTGATAATAGTAGAAACGATGCTGATTTTGTCATTGATACAAAACAAATATTGCTTCATACCAGGTTATAATGTTTAATCGTTTTTTTACAAAATACTATAACACGAAGCCTAGACTAAAGATTTGGTTATGACTATCCATGAAAAGGGTTACACAACAAACACATTTGATAAATAGAGGTGTTGCACTGGTAAACAGTATTCACTGACGTTAAAAAAATGCTGAATTCTATGAAACTGAAAATAAATTCATTGATGCACAGTTTGGCTTCCATCACAGTTCTTTCTATTTTTATTTCATAATGCTTTGCAAAATGTTACAGTACAAAAACATAAAAAGTGTACTCTGTTTTATTATTATCGATGGAAAAGCGCTCGAAACTCTTTTAAATTATATGATATGGTTGCCATGTTAAGGGAATATATGATATAAAAGAGAGAAGTAAAGTTCACCTCAGTTTTTTTGTGAACATATTCCTTTATAAAATTCCATTGCAGCGGTAATTGGCGAGCTGGGACGCTTTTCGTCATCTTTAATATTATGTTAAGACGTTCTGTCAACATTGATGCAAACGTTTGGTAGTGTTATATGAAATAGTGCACAAAATATTTTTTCTATATTATCTGACTGTCCAAGGATACCCTTTTGTTGCCCTTACAAGTTGTGTATATCTCATTTCATGTGATCGTTTCCATGGCCAATGGCTTAGATATTGCATATCGTGTCAATAAAACTTGATACATGTTCAATTATCCGCTGTTAACATTTCGTAGCAAGGTTGGAAGGATCTTGTCATAAAATAAGTTACAATTGAGTTCAACGCAACCCGACCAAGAACCTCCATAAAAGGGAACAAAAACAACTGTTCAATCTATTTACTTGGTGTTAAATCATAATCAAGCTCTTATAATCTTAATCTTATAGTACGGTAAAATAACATGCACTAACGCTACGACTATGACATAGGTTAGAACACATAGACATGCATGCTAAACAATGCTTTATTTGAACACGAGAAGATAAAGGAACAATACATTCGCTGTAAAATACTGTGCATAATGTTTTTGAAAAGTATCGTTATAACCGAATTACACAATTCATCAAGATATTTTTTCTCCGGGTACTCTGATTTCTCCATCAACACAAGACGATAATCACGTGTGCTGTCGTGCTAACGAGAGTGATATAATGTTGTCACCATTGTTGCAAAATAAATATGTTTAAACTAAACCAAGTTAAACCTTATTTGTTTCAAATCAACCAAACGGATGTCCTGCTGCTATTTACATTTTAAATTTCTTTTTTTATGAAACCATACACGAGAACTGTAACAAAGAATGATTCATATTGATTTCTTCAGACATAAGTTCAATCTCAATCATTCGAGCTTCGTCCTGTTGCGTTTCTTTAAACGAGGCTCGATTCTGCATGTGCATGCGTGTACCTCTTTCAGTGTAACCTCTGATGAAGTTGGTGCATGTTTACATTTTGTTTCGTGATTTTTGGTAATTGAAAAATAATATGCCTGTTTGTCAGTTGATTTATCCTCTGGTTGATTATTTGCCCACGTTGATTCTGAATTCTCGAAAAGCTGCTCTGATAACCCCTTTTGTAAAGGCTACCTGTAGCAGCAATAGAGCTACGGTTTCCACTGTTTTAATGAGTCATCAATGACGTGCCGTTTGGGAAGTGACAAATGCAAAATTTCTCGCCTAGTTGTACAGTACATTTAGGTCATGTTTTAAAATCATCTGGTGAAAAGAACAATTTGAACAGATATGCAACACACGCCTACCACTGACCACCTTTTAGCTTTGTTTTAACGAATGTTTTCAATTGGTCAATACAGAATATGGATTATCTTTGGTGTATTGATTGCTACTATATAAAAGCTAACCTTATCTTTTAAATCATGCGAAGCTGCTGAAAATGTTTCTCGATATATTACCCTGACACATCATGTGTTAATGAACTTGATATTTGTGTACTGCTGCGCATGACATTTTTGTAGTGCTATACTCGTTTATTTAAGCATGTCTGTGAAGACTTAAGCTGGAACATGTTGAAGAAACTAATATTGGTGTTCCGTAAGAGAAGCAAAAAGAAAGTTATCATGCTTGGATTAGAACAAACGACTTGTTTGTTGACAGACGGACTGCTATACCACTAGATCACTATAACCCTTGGATCGGAATGGAGCGATTCTTTGTTTACTAATAAACTACCGTTCCTTGTTTATTTTGTATATATTTACGTGGATTTATCCGTGCTTGGTCTCTAATCAAATAAATCATAGCACAGATACGCATGCTGTTAGTTTGACAGTTTCAGTAATCCCTCCCCTGCACAAAACATCACCGTATTATTAAAATTAGCCTGAATGTCTTGAAATACACGATATAAATTGGTGTAGAAAATCGTTCTCAACCTTAAAATACTAAACATATTTACTCATCCCGTGTACTTTCTCAATTCTTATATATTTCAAATCTATCATTTTCAAATAGGAATTATCATGATCATGATAGAATAAATAGATAATACTTAAACACAGAAAATAAAATAAGACCTACAATGAATGAAATGGCAGCAAAAGATAGTGATTCTGTGCTTATAAGGTATCAAGATATTGGTGGATATAGGATCTCTAGCGAGTTATTTTGGAAATGGACAAGGTAAATAAAATATCAAAAGGAACAATACTTGATTCAAACGATTCAAAAGTGTTTCAAGAATGATTATAAATAAGACAATTTTAACACTTGAATGTTACAAAATTTACACAAGATAGGTTTCTGGTTAATTTTCGTTTCATGTATGAAAGCGGTTCGAGCATGATTTTATAACCACTCATTTCTTTCGACAAACTCAAATATATCTCTTTAGGGAAACATTACGAACGCATGCTTACGGTTTCATCTGTATCGCACTATTTCGTTTTTCATAAACATATATCTGTATAGTTCATAATCAATGAATTCAATATACTCATTTTAATAAAAGAGCACGTGCCAAAAATAGAATTTATTTGCTATTGTATTTTTTTTATGAAAGTCTTAATCTAGTTTGAATGAAATATGACTACAAGTATACAATTCTAGGTCGAAATCTTGCGAAATACACACCTTAAATTCTAAACCCGGAAAAACGAGGCATATTCTAGCAAGTTCTAGCAAGTACAAGACATAATATTTCTCATCTTCTAACAGATACCAATGTTTTATTCCGCAGCATGTCTAATAGCGACTAAGAGCTTGGAACTCCTACATGATTGATTTTTTTTATATTAACTCTGTAGCAGGGTTCTTGATTTATCCAATATCACATAACAATTTTGGTTATATATTTTACTACTTAAATTTGACAACTTGGTCAAATGCATGTTTGTCTTTGAAATGTTATGAGTGTGTTATCGCTCGTTTATACCATACACCTGCATATACCCTAAGCTAATACGGTATAGCGATACAAAGGAAGCATATTGCATTCGTATTTTTCTGTGACGGCATTTCTGCAATGCATCCAAATTGAGAAAATGCAATGATTTGTTGCGATCGGCATATTAATAACGCGGGTAAAACGGGTCGTCCTGTTCGTTATTTTCGCCGAAAAATAATTGTCGTTTAAATAATATGACATTCAATTCTATAATGCACGGTTTAATTCAAAGCGTCCATGACCTCCAGCTTCATTTAATGCACAGCTTTCTGTTTTGTTTTAATTAACATGTCTTGCTTTTACAAAGATTCTTCGCGTTTAGTTGAACATTCATAAAATTGTTATGTTTTAACCAATTATTCCCTTATTAACTGCCATACATATGTTTAAAAGAACAATTTTATAAAGCACCTAAAACACGTTGTTTCTGTTAAGCAATCATGAAACAAATAACTGGCATTCCGTTGAGTTTGACACAAAAGCTTCATTAACACCAAAACATAACAGTCTGTTTCATGAGATTGGCTGACGATATCTGATATATTTTTATGTGATGATTATGCACACCTAAAGACAATCTCCTCGACGCATGTCAGACTAATACTCTTACGCATGGACGGTTTTGCCAATTTATAACTCAAGTTACAACTCACAGCCATTGTAATTGGCGTTTAAATTTCTTGGATTTCTTCATTTCAGGTTTGAAAAGACGTTTGATTATACAGAAAAAAACGGCCACCACAATCAAATTATACAAGGCATTCTATTTACTTGTGCACGTACCCTTGATTGAAATATTTCTTCCCACTATTCTTTTCCGATCCGCTCTATTAGAAAATAAAAAACTGCATCAGTAAAATAACTTTTGTGGTCATATTGATTCTAACTTCCTAGATTATGATATCAAATATTTTGAATTCTCTTCAGATTAACATATGATGGACAAATGCCACTGCTCGCAAAGGTACAAATTCTCACGAGATATGTTCATAAAAAATCCTCTTTGTATTGTTTTGTCAACTAACTTTTGATGTCCTCTTAAAAATGCAGATTATTAGGAATTCGATATAAGTTCATTTTGTGGAACGGTATGTCGGTCTCTTGGTTATTTTTAACCATAAGTTAGTCCTTGCATCGCACTTATCTTAATGCCAATATTAATGATTGATGGTGTTACAGTGTTTGAAAATGTATGTTAACGGTTAACGATATGTCTTCCTCAACTAAAAACCTTATTCCTAAAAGTTCTGCCAAATAAAACGAGATGCAACGCTCAATGCTTAAAACGTAACGAAGCAAATCGTACTGAAATAATATTATTACATTTTGAAGTGCTAGATTAACTAGCTAAGTTATGGTGATACGTTGAAAGGTTCAAGAAATGTGTTTTGAGTATTACACATATGTAAGGTAGATATTGTATCATACAAAAAATCGTTTCGAATATAAGTGCTCGTAACAGCAATATAATGAAATGAGACTGTGTCGTAAAAAATATGTTACTTTTCCTTTGCCGTAGATGTCACCAAAGATAAACGTAATAAATACAAGGCAACTTTTGTTTCGCGTGCTCTTATTTTTATTTAGTTAAGCAAAATCAGCATATTAAAAGACAGTTTTAGAAAAAATGCTCGTCTATAAAATGACATAAATAATACTCACGCAATGTTTTTCTTCAGTGTAATTCTTAAAGAATGGAAATGTAAAATGTCAGGAAATAAAGACAGCACATAACTTTGTTAAAAGTTTATGATAAGTTTAAAGATATTTTTTTTAATTATAAAGCAACCTATTCGTGGGAGTTAAAAACGTCGATTTTGCTGACCGTTTCCAGGTGGTGGCCACACAACTTAATATTTAAATGTAATCAGTCATTGTTTGTATTGTGACGTAGTGTGTCGCTCATTTAGTGTATGGAAAATCAAAAGCTTATGTTTATTTGAACGTGATGTAAGTGAGCTAATATTAGCTAATCGTTTGTGTAATTCAGTTGTAAAAATGTGCATTTTGTATTACACGGTACAATTTTAAAACCTTTATATAATGAGTAATAAAATTAAAAATTGAGTAGCCTTAATATTTAGTACGCATGTGACACATAACTCACATAACTCAACTCGTTTCTGTTGAACTGACGTCTAGACAAACATTTAACCGCTTCATCAATTCTGAGATTTCTATCTCAGACATTACTTTGCAGTTGACAGGTAGTGTCAAGGATTTGATGGTGGATGTTTGCTTATGATGATCATCCTCCCTAGATTCTTACACTGGCTTAAGTCGCATGCAAATTTATTTCTTGTTGCCCGCAAAGGGAGGTGTTTTGATTTTCGTTAATAAGTTCAGTTTTCAATGTGATTCCAGACTGAAAAACAGTGAATTCATTGAACTTATTCAGGAAATATTTTCCTCAGAGATCCGGCTATCAACAGGAGGATATTGTCTGCGATGTTTTTGTATTGAATATAAGGTATATAATGTTGAAGAAGAAGTCAACTCAAATTTGTTTTGTCGTGTTATTAAGTAAGTGGTGTATGTATATGACTCCATGTAAATACCATTCTTTTTAAAAGAGTAGGCGTTTACATGTGTTGATATATTCATTATACCAAATTGCGTTGGAATATGTTCTATTTCCTTAGTAAAATTTAATCTTGTCCAACTTGTAAGTATATCTTTTTAGAAATTTATTCTGTATATCAGGTAGGATATATTTCGGTGAAAAATTTCCCTCAAGTAAAATTTTACCACAAAGTTTATTTATTTCCTTTAGATACGGTACTTTTCAACTACCATTGTTGGAATCGTCAAGTCTTTTAATCCAGCTTGTTTTTATTGTTGATATCAACATATTAAAATCGATCATTTTTAATCCACCATTTTTATAATCCTGTGTTATATGTTTCTTGCTATCTTTTCTGGCTTTCCATCCCATAAAAACAGTAAAGGTGTTTTACAATGTCTGGTGGGATTTCAAGTACCGTTAATGGAAACACAATTTTTGGAACTGCAAACGTTTTAATAATCGTTATTTTACCAATCAATTTTAAACCATGTTTTTTTCCATCTATTCAATGTTGATTTTTTTTTTCAATTTTACATTTGTAGTTTAATTCTATGCGTTTGTTTCTATCATTTGTAAATACAATGCCTAACGTTGTCGCTTGATCCGATGTCCACTTAAATTGCTTCATTTTGCAAAAAATAATATCAGTGAAGCGTAGTGAACCAGCCTTAATACTACAGACTTATTCATATTCAATTTTAAACCTGAACTATTGCTAAAATCGTTAATTGTGTTAAGAAGGGCGTAAATAGAAGCTTCAGTACCATTAACAAAAAAAGTTGCATCATCCGCGAATAAAGTGTTTCTAAATTTTTTATTATCTTTGATTATTCCCTTTATCTTAGAATTGTTTTTTATTGCTATGGAAAGCATTTCTATACATATTATAAATAGATAAGGGGATAGGGGACAACCTTGCCATACACCGCATTCTATCGTAAAGAAATCTGATAAATGACCGTTGTTAGTTATACAAGCCTGCATATCGTAATAAAACAATTTTATCCATTTATTGAAAGAGTTACCGAAATTAAAATATTCTAGAGGTTTAAACATGAATTCATGGTCAATACTATCAAAGCTTTTTTAAAGTCTGCAAACAGTAGAAGGCCCGGGTTATTAGTATTTTCTAAATGATCTAAAATATCATATATTAGTCGGATATTTTCCCCAATATATCTGCCTTTCATGAAACCTGTTTGAGAGTTATGAATTACACTTTAAATAACCAGTTTCATTCTATTGGCAATAGATTTTGTGGCAATCTTATAACCTATATTTAATAAGGATAAAGTATGCCAATTATTTAATGAGGAGGAGTCTTTATCTTTTTTGGTATTAAATTTATTATTCCTTGCTTTTGTAATTGTGTAAGACTCCCATTTGTATATGAATAATTTAAGGAATTTAAAAGAAACAACTTAATATCAATCCAAAATAGTTTATAGAACTCTGTCGTTAAACCGTCAGAACCCGGACTTTTGTTATTATTCATTGCTAATAAAGCTTCAGCACATTCATTTTCTGTTAGCTTTCCTTCACATGATTCTTTTTGTACATTATTTAGTTTATTGGTATTTTGCTTAAAGAAGTCACCTTTAGATTCGTTTAGTTGTTGTTTTTTATAAAGGTTATTATAGAACAGTTTAGTTTCGTTGAGTATATTGTTGGGTTCAGTTATTTCGACTTTGTTGACAGTTAATCTAGTTATGTTTTTTTGCTCTTTTTTCTTTTTCTCAAGATTAGCGAAATATTTTGAGTTTTTTTCCATGCCTTCTATAAATTCTGATTTAGATCTAAGAAAATAGCCTTGAACTTGCTGTTTTGTTATGTCTTCTAGTGATTGTTTTTGTCCTTTAATATATTCTCTAAATTATTGCTAGGATTATTGGCGAATTGTATTTCTATATTGATAATTTCTTCTGTTAGTTTTTGTTCTGTCTTGATTCTATCTTTCTTTTTATATGTGCAATATTGAATGGTAACATTTCTAATGGCACCTTTAATAATTTCCCACAAAGTGTTTGGATTTGTATGATTATTAATTTCAGCTGTATCTTTAATGGCCTTTTTAATTTTTGCTTGGTATTCAGCCTCTAGTAAAACAGAATTGTTAAGTTTGAAATATCCTGGACCTCGTTGATGTTTAGACGGATCTATCTTACGATTGTTACGATTAAATGATCCGATCTGCCAGTGCCAGTGGATATTTTACACTCCGATATACTGTTCGATATATTGGTCGAAACCAGAAAGTAATCAAGTCTACAAAAAATTGGGGGTTTATTATTTGAGTGCCACATAAATTGTTTTAATTGGATGTTTAATCCTCCATATATCTACTAAATTATAGTTTTGAATACAATTATTTATTTTGTCCCTCCGTCCTTTTTTATGTGTTTTTTTCTGTCCGTTTCGCTTATTATATTCTTCATTTAGTACTATATTAAAATCACCACCGACAATTATTGTTTTTTCATCATTTTCCGCGATAAATTGTTCTAAATATTAAAAAAAACTCATCTGTATTTGGGCCATATATATTTATTAGCATAATATTTCTTTCTTCTATTTCAATATTTAAACATTGTAGTCGACCCGTTATGATCTCATTATGTTTTATAATTTTAAAGTTGTTATTCTTTATAACAATATACATATACCGGCACTATTTGAGCTGTTACCATTAAAATATGCATCAGATCCCCATTCTAGTTTCAATTTCTTATATTCCGACGTTTTACAGTGTACTTCTTGAAGAAAGAAGATATCATGGTTATTGTTTCGAAGCCAGTTAAATATGTGATTACGTTTTTTGGTTTCCCCTAACCCCTTTACATTAAAAGTACAAATAAAAATGGGCATGTATAGTGCATTTTTTATAAAAAACAATTAGACTATGAAATCGACTGATCTGGTAATCAACCTTGATATGATAATGAGATACACTTTTCAACTCTTCTACTAGAACACATGTACACAAAAAGTTCACATGTGACAAAGCTGGTGCCATATTCGACTGTGATAAGAAAATATACTTATGTAGAATACCAGAAAAACAAACGCTTTTTTTAGCGAAACCTATAAATTGGATTTGTGATTGCATTACACATGTTTCCACGCTTCAATTTCCCAAATCAAGAAGTGTTAAATACTATAATGATACTATACACAGAAAATATGCCAAACAGATTCACATAATTTCGTAACGATTTCTAGTATCATTCCGGTCTTCATAAAAAAGATACTGTTGTATTTTTTAACATTTTGATTCAAGTATTTAGTCATCCTATCAAGTGGATAAAATTTGGTGATTATATTTTGACATACAGTTATAAATGGATAAAGTATACATGGTACAAGGAATAATAGTAGCATCAAATCGTCATACATTGGTTTTAAGGTAGTGTCTACATTATGCAAAAATATCACCTATTAATACATTAAAAGAAGTAAAAAACAACAACAACAAAGTCTGAAAATTTTGAATTTGTCAACATTTTGCACCTTGACTCAAAGTAAATTTTCTATAGTTTCTATAGTAACTTATCTAGATAGAATACTCCCGCTAATACATTTTATACTCTTGCAATTAATAAGTTTTCACATAGGCGAGTTATAATTCTGTGTGGTTATTGTATGCTTTTAACTTTTAAAGAATCATTTTTTTATACTTGGATCTAGATCGAAAACGAAACATATAGAACCATAGTATATAATGTTAACAATATAGTGACATAATATACAAACAGCAGCATTTGCAGGCATTAAGCAATTAGGTTATATCTAAACACAAAGAAAACGAAACGGTTTAGATGTGCTATCGTTTAAATAAACCATTTCAATAAAGTCACATATGTGACCACAATGTTATGATATATGATTGTTAAAGAATATGTTTACAGTGAGAGTGTGCTATAGTGTTACAAATCTAAAAGTGGGGTTATACACAAAGTTTGTACAATATAATACTATAAGTAAATTATTTACATTATATGCGTAAGTCTCGACTATATGTTGACAAAATGGTTATCGTAAGTTACCAAACAACATTTATAGCACTATATTCTAACTTATGTTCATTTAACTACAAAAGCGGTCTTACAAGAATCGTATAAAACATATGTAGTACTATACGTCAATCATACTAATACATGTTTTGTAATAAATCAGCAATTTGATCATTTTTTTATATAATTTTTGCAAAATAAAAGAATATATATATATTGATTTTATATTTTTAGTGAAACACAGTAAGTAGTGTTATTTTTATTAAACAAATAAATGTTCTAAGTTGGTATTTAAAAGTTTGCTGTTACGTGGTATTGATTAAAAATTAAATGACAAACTTTTTTGTATATATTAATATTTTTTACAAAAGTGAGTATTCAAATAAACATACCAAAGACAAGAATAAGTGTGCAAAAGTGCTTCAATATGGGAATCCTTTATAAGATTCATAATATGTTGTTTCAGTACATATATCCCAATTGAGTTTTAATCGTGTATGGGAACACTATTTTATAAAGCAACATATGGTAGTAATAGAACAAGTAAATACATGTATATACAGTAAGGCTTAATTCAGTTTTATAAAATAGTACGAGTGCAAAAATATACATGTAAACAAGTTTATCCGTCTGCTTTATTCTTAGTCTATAATGAAAGTTAGTCGTCTTTTCTGCCAGCCACGTCTGTGCCTGCTTCCTTTGGATTTGCCATGCAAGGTTTAACCATGTCTGGAAATCAGCATATTTTAATTGTATGTTCTTGCTCGTTCTTTATCACAGAATTTTGCAAAAATGCGGCCTTCGAACGACCAGCATTTTTCAACTTTACTCTTGTCTTTGATGCGCAAGGAAGACAGTACACAATTGTTCAATTTGTTCAAATCATCGTTTATAAATACATGCTTGCGCGAGTTTTAAAATAGTTTTGCCCTCCTCATTACCAGACTTTTAACCTCTCTGCACACGAATTTGACAATTATGGGGCGGTTTTTCTTCTCATCGTATTTTCCTAGTTGATGCGCCACATCTATTTTGCCCATTGCAATGTCTATGTCCATGCTTGTTCTAAATAATTCTAGAACTTGCTGTGCTGTTTCATGTGAGGTCTGGCCGCTGGAGTCCTTGATATCGCCCGTTATGCGTGTATTATTACGTCGGCTGTATTGTTCAATGTCATTGACCTCCTCAATTAACTTTTCGTTTTGTTTATAAAGTTCCATTTGAATAATTTCTGATTGTTTTTTAATTTCATCATTTTCCTTTTTTGTTTGTCAAGCTCCTTCGTTAGGCTATTGTTTTTTGACTATTTTTTCATGTAGCTCACTTTCTAAGATCTCAACCCTGTGTACCACAGATTTTAGCAAAATGTCCTTTATTTCATCTCAAGTATCCATGATTATGTTTTGAATGACTGAGTGGTCATTTTTTGTGAGCATGTTGTTCAATTTTTGGTTTATGTCATCTAATTTATTTTCTATTTGTGTGTATGAAGTACATGCGTCTGTTTCTTCTTCGCTTATGATTTTTGTTTTTTTCTTGGTTTGTTTGTCTTTCTTTTTTGCACTACCTGCATTTTTAATGTTTTTGACCAGAGTACCAACTTACGCCATTTCAACCTCGGATAATTCACTTCCCGTGGATGATCTTATTCGTTTTTGGTCAGTTTTCTTGGTTGAATGCATAGTGTAAGCTTTTAATAATGTGTTTCATTATTTGTGAATTACTGTATTAACGTATTAAGAATAACGCGTGCACTCAGCCGTGTACAATTATATCGCCTTTTTCAATAAAAAATTATCGAGTCAATAACTGGTGTGGAGGTCACTAATCGGCAAGCAATTTATTTAAGGCTATCAGCGCGTTCAGTAGAGCGGAACGAAAACTCGTCCGTGGTTCTCTTTATATTTTCACTTTGAGAACAAAGAAAAACTTATGATTCACATTTAATATCAAAAATGTCTTGAATATCAACCCGTTTTTTTACCAGACACTAAGCGCACATTATTAAATATCTCCTTACACTTTTATATGATACGGTTTCGCTCCAAAAGCGTTATTTCCAAGTAGTTTACATTTGGTAAAAAAAAGTTGTCGTGTTTACATATTCACACTGGAACCGGAACCTACCAATTAGTCATAATTAATTGTAGCATGGTAAAGATAACGCTAAGTGGTATTTGTTTATGCAATGTTAAATGTTTAAAACTCTCTGTACGGACCCCGGAGTTGTGTGGTTGAAGTTATGTCCCACCTGTAGACGTACATAGGGTAGTAGCATCAGGTTCTCATTTTTATTTTGATAATAGATTATTAAGCTTTGGTTGCAACGATGAATAATAAGTTCGATAAAGATGATTATAATCTTTGCTGACAATAAAATACATATATTTTTCAAATTTCGTGGATGCTCGAGACGAATATGTAGTGAGAGATGTTGTGTTATTGTTTCGCTGGAACCCAACCAACCATGGGTCATAAATGCAGAAAAAAATGAGATTGTTTTTTTCCGACATCAACCTTTTTAGCTGCTCTATCTGTTCACAGTATAAGGATCATCAGCGAACCGACACTAAAAGAGACACACACCGCCATAAAACAAATGAATCATAAAACTGTGTTAATTATCAACATACCTACCTGATGCTGGATGTTAGAAAGTAGGATTCTTTAAGAAGGACAACTATGTTACCAGAGTATATCTTTTCAGTACATGGTAAAGACATTTTGATTAAAAAAAGCTCTAACAGATTACGACCTTATCACTAAGGCTAATATCTCAATTTGGATTCAAAAATTCTGTTTTCCTATGGGATTCAGCTGACATCCATCCATTTCAGTTACACTGTGCACAGTTATGGTAATATAACGAAATGCAATTCACATCTATTGTAATGATTTCTTGCGCAAATTTCAGGAAACTGTCTGACTACGAATACGATTGTAGTTCAATAAATGCGAATAGGTATTTTCAATGTTTATGCATTTCTGTGAGTTTTATTCCGTGAAGTTACGTGCAGAAAATGTCCAATGTCTTTACTAGAAATTGGAGTGTTTCCCAGAGCCGGCTCTAAATCAGTTTTAAAATAAAACAAAACATAAAATCGATTTACACTATTTAAAATAAATGCATGCATTTTATTGTTTATATTAGCGAACATATGAAACTATCATGAGGAGCAGCAACGTTCTTGTCTGGTTGATCCACAGTCACATAGACATACAGTTAGATAGTATAGTACTGAATGCACAGACGAAACTCAAAAATCGTCAAGGCAGCATAAAATCATAAGCTTTGGTGGCCGTATTCCAGAAGAATCCCACAAAAGGGCTATATTATATTAAATGTGTGTAATATAAAATATATCAATATAACAATGTTACTCAATAATCTCTGAAACATTAATCACTGATAGGCTTAGATAGGTATCGTTTGTTTGGAAAAAATGCCAGTTGGAAAACCAATATATGTTTTAAGACAAAAACAACCCCAATGTCTTGGCTGGCACGGTCATTATTATCGATTTATGTTTATGTTGCTATTATAAGTAAGTAGCTGGTGGTATATCATTTGAGCCCACGCATAGTCAGCGTTTTTAATGAATCATGAAAATGGCGAAGCAGGAAATTTATTGTATAAAATATAAAAATATGATTTATCTGATTAAAGTTGCTGTTTCATTGCTGTTATTGAACACAGACTTGTATTTTTAGTTTTCGAATAATATTCAGTTCCGAAGGAGTACTTTTCAAGAATTAATTAATTAATTTGTTATCCTTTCAGTATAACACGAACAGCTCCAATGTCATTCAAAGCAATTCCAACGGTAAGAATCATAAACTGTACTGAAAACGTGACCAAGGTGTTTGTTTCAATCTGTTTTAACTGCATGGCTAAAATGTTGTGTCAAGAAAGCAGCTATTCCTATTTGCTAGACGTACGAACGAGTAAGAAGCGTGTTATTCCGTTATGGATATACTGAAGTCAAAATATTATAAATACTGGTGCGTGTTTAACACGTATGACCAAAAAAATAACTATGCTGTCAGTCTCGTACAAGTTAATATAACAAAGTAACTGTTTAAGTATTTTATGCACGAGAGGAAATCATATGTAGCCTTTGATTAACAGTAAAACGTTAACTGAAAATATTAATCTCATTATTTACAATCTCATGTTACTCTAGGCGTAGTTTTGAGTGTATGTTGAGTTGTTTTGACACTTAGCGTATTGCAATGAGAACTATTTTTTCATCAACTAGTAATCAATTAATAGGCTCTTGGCCTTAACGTTTTGCCCCCATTGCGTTAAGCAATCTTAGTTGGACCGGGCATATAAACACTTTTTAGAATTCAGTATAACTTCCAAATAATCAATATAATTTAAGGTCGATAATAAACTTCATTATGGAATTCATTGAGATGTTTGCATACGTAATTTGCAATCAAGCCCTAAAATTGTTAAACTTGTAATCCGTCATTAATACATATACCATACTGCCACTGTGAGTGAATAAACTTCCACATTCCGTTTTCCGTTCTTTGACACTATAGAGTAAATACACCTTGATGAGGTCTTTACCATCTGCAGAGGCCAGGAAAATGACTTACAAGTAATTAGAATGTATACTAAAGTACAAAGCGATTTTTTTATATAATCGTTCGCTGATACGGATTCAGGCTAATGATGTGGACTAGACAGCACTAGAAACTTGGACTATTTCTTCTTTTTCAGAAATCCAGTTTGATTATACATTTTAACAATGCGATCTACTCTTGTGGACATTAAATTCTTTTCTAATCATTGGTTCCAATCTTAATGCATAGAAGTCTGAGAAATATTTATACATGAAATTTATCCATATAAACTTTACGGCATTGATTGAAAAAAAACTCGCCAGGTCACAATAAAATCTGTTCTTATAGGTGAATGTAGTTTTATTAACTACCCTTGAATTTGGACAATGTTACTTAACCTTAAATACCTTAGGGTTTAAATAATGTTGTGGCTGTAATATATTTGTTTTAAAAATGTATAAGAATGAAAAAATAAGAAAATAATTTTGTAAATTAAGCTGTGTCTTAACGGTAAAAACCCGGAGTCGTATAAAAGTATAAGAGGTAAAATATAATATTTGTATGTGTCAGAAAAATGAAACAATTTTCTTTTGTAGAATACGGCTTTGAATCACTAACCCCATCTGTCAGTTCTCTTTAAATGAGTGGCAGATCGTTCAACGTATTTCAATGGAAGTAAATAATCTATGTAGCGTAAAAAAGCATCACGTTTAGATATAGCAAAATATTGATTCTTGGATTTAAATTTGTCAAACTAAAATCTCTAAACTCCTTTTTTGTTTCCGCATTTGTCTGAATAATTGCTGGCGTCTATTATTTACCAATCAAATAACGGGAAATCGATGCTTGCTTCTTTGATTGATGTCACTGTTGGATGAGCGAATGCGGTCGCTGTGAAATACGAAACTTGAAGTTACTCGTAGCAAAAACAATAGAAGATATAAACTGAGGATATTTGTTTATTTCAGTGTACGATCGTATTTTATTTCATGAGTGTCATTGAAAACGATATGTTCTTGAGTGATGAAGCCACGAGTGAAAATATAGTTTATCTATGATCACGAGTTTTCTGTCTCTTTTATGCTTATTTTCCGGGTTTTATAGAATTTTAATTTGTTTTCTTAATTACACCCTTTTTTGAAAAGGGTGTTATTTACGCCGCGACCTCATGCAAAATTATAGCTGTCAATTTTCTATTTCCGGTTTGTTGAGAAAGAGTTCTTTGGTAATTTGTTTTGCTTGAAGACAGGTCAATTTCAAGGTAATGATGAGGACCACCCTAGTCTGTTAACAACTTTTAAGGCGTGGGCGGGGTTAAAAAATCACTAATTCTGTAAATTGTTGTGTGAATTTTCCGGGAAGTTCGTATTACGTATTACAACGACAAACAGTTCAAACACATTTGAACGATGATATTACATTCTGGTATGAAAGCAAACGTTCCGAACATTGAGCTTCAAGATAAAAAACTTTTAACAAAAACGGAATAACATTTTTTGCAAAACGGTCCGTTATTATTTTCCAAATGTATTTTTATTTAAATTAACGTAACATTTCTTTAAATTTCGAATATTTTATTTGCAAACATTTTCTGTTTTAAAAGTAAAGTGTTCTGTTTTGATCAAGGGGAAGTAACTACAGTGGATTTTAAAATTAGTTCCGAAAATTGATATATTCACTGTTATTCACTGATAAAACTCCATATTTCATCGAAAAGCATGAAAGAAAACGGTATATTTAGATTCGACGGAATTTTTTGTTAAGAGTATGGATTCGTCAATAAAACAGTGCATTGTCATGTTTAAGGCTGTAAACTATTAACAGTAGTAGATTGTGAACGGATTTCGGATTGGCACCGGTCCGATATCATTGTCAAGGAAGCAAACGTTTTCTTTCTTAAATAGTTTGGGTATGACTAATATGGCTTCCTTTTTTAAATTTTTCTTTACTTTTGCACCGAACAAGACATCGGGATGTTTGTAATCATTTTATTCGTGGACCAAGGAAATTATTTAAAGAATTTGGTAACCACTATAAAATGAAATGTACTAGTGTAGTGTCAAAACCTAGGATAATTAAGTACACTTTTATTTGTATTAATTAATTTAAAAAGATTATAGAAACATTGCATAATTTAAATCTTTATTAAATTTCAGCTAAGTGGTTGATTAATGAATGAAAGAAATCAACTATTTTTTACTCTGTCCTACAGTCCTTTTGTTTATCCATGTCAGCCAAATGTTTTTAATGAACAGCAACTTTGCACACATGTCCAAAGTTTATTTACTGTCCACTGTTAAACTTCTTTTCCAAATAAGATATATTCTTCCGCCTGAATTCAATATCGAAGCTTGTATCATTACAAATGATAATTTAAATGAAGCGTTTACTATACAATTTCACAACGTAACGTATATTTCAATACATCAGACAAGTATTTTTGCATTTTATTTTGTCTGTAGAAAATTGTAGTTGTTTAGCAATGCATAGCGAAACATCAAGTTAAATAAAGTGAACGAACTTAAAAGGGCGTTTTTGTTTTTTAAAATGTGAAAACTGATGGAATCATTGTGAATGTCAAAAATAGTATGTTAATTAAAATGTTACACATTAACAGCTCACGGCTGTTATCCTATCCACCTTTCTACCATGTTATTGGACTCTTTTTTTTAAAACAAACATAGATTTGGAAAGAAAACTGTATTGGTGTCATCGATTTATAAATATATAAATATTCTAAAGAGCACCCAGTTACAAATACGTTGTGAACAAATGACGACTTAATTTAAAAATACATTATTTATATTCATTACAATTGTATTCTGAACATATGATTGTTTATCAAAAGATGGACTCACCCCGTCTACACACCCTAGATCCTGTTTAAAAAACGTTGACATTGTTGCACTACTTGCCAAATAAAAGTCGAATTATAACCAATACTTTTAACCATGTTTAATATAAATGCGTATTTACAGCTCCCTCCGGATCTTTATATGACCTCAAAAAATTAATTAAGCGGTATTGGATGCGAGAGAAGGATAAACATAAACTTATACTATTAGTTTACTGTTCAATACTCAAAATGAATAAACATCCAACAAACCGATTGCACTGCTAGAAAGGGGGTATCTGAAAAGTTTTGATATAGATGTTGATTAGTGTATGACAACAATAAAATAAACGTGCGATTGCTAAATATAGCAAAAACGAAACCTACATGGTGTAATACTGAATGTGGACAGACAAAGATGGATTTTTGTGATTCAAAGAGGCAGCTTAATTTGCTACCTACTTAAGTCAATACAATACTTGAAATCAGTATTGTTCTGCTATGCGAAAAGCTAGCTTAACGGTAATGTATTATTAAAATACTTATGTACAAAACTACAGAAACAAACTCAATAGCAAATTATAAACCCGGTTTTATGGCACTGGGTAAACGTCAAAGACATAGAACACAAAAACAAAAAAAATCACAAACTAGAAACATGGAAGAACATCACAAAACTCCACAAACAGCACAATGCATAAATACTATTTATAAAAATATAGGTATTTTTATCAAGGATTGTTAGGTAACACCTTGGAACGGTCAGTAGAATGTAAATTTAAATTAAATTTAAACAAAAGCCTTATATGGCAAAGCGTTTTCAAAATGAATCTGGAAAGCTTTAAAAGTAAACTTTTGTTGATATACCTTAAAATGAACATTTTAAAGTTAATGTCTTCTTCACGTAAGGAAAACTTAAAAAAAAAAAATGATGATGTTTATACTAGAAATAATACCTCAGACGATAGCATTCAGTCTGCGTTTGTAACACTATTAGTTTTATGTCTAGACTTACAACTTCTGATATTAATAGTAATGATGCTGATTTTTTCATTGATACAAATTTACTTTATTGCTCCATATTAAGTTACCATGTTTAACCGTACCTTTCCCAAAGATTATACAACGAAGCCTGTGCGAAAGGTTTTGTAATGAGTATCCATTCGTTAATAAAACAGATCTGAATTTAGAGGTGTAACACTTGTTTATAATATTGCAAACAGTGTTAACTGACGTGTACAAATCGGATACATAAGTTTTGTGACACTGAAAATATTTTTTGATGCACAGTTTGGCTTCCATTACAGTTGATTGTGTATTATACTTTTCAAAGATTACAGTCCTTAAAGCAAAAACTGTACTGTGTACTTATTATATTCAGGATGATATACATTTATATTATCAAACCAAGAATCGCATTAAGTTTTCTATGTAAATGCAACTGTTCAGACATGCTACTGCACTGTTTACTGTTTATCATAACAATCTGCAAACACAGTCTGATGCAGTTCAAAGATGCTTACGTAAGTTGAGCGTCGAAATAAATGGAAGATAATCTAAAATATGTATTTCCAAACAAATATGTTATGCTTGATCTTTTAGTGATGTATTAGTTGAAATTAATGATAGCTTTTGATATTTGGGTATGACATTCAAAATATCCTGTCGGACAATGTTAATCCTGGCAAAAAATCGTTGAACGCAATGAATATTACCTTGTATCAACCTTTAATACAGTTAAACGCGATCCAAAGACGAACTTTTTATATTTTGACTACCATATTCTTATGGTTGTCAGATTTAGGGAATATGTAATATGCAAGAAAAAGATAAACTTCACCTCAGACTCCAATGTAGCAGTAATTTGCTAGCTGGGACGATTTCCGTCATTTTTAGAATTACGTTAAGGCATTTCGTCAATATTGATGCAGACGTTTGGTAGTGATATATGAAATAGTGCTCGAAATATTTAGTTTTTATATAAGGTGACCGTCGAAGGATCTTACGATTTTTTAACCCTTACAATTGGTGTATATCTCATTCTATGTGATTCTGTTAATGGCCACAGGCTTAGATTTTGCCGAAAACTTGAAAAATGTTTCATTATCCGCTGAAAAGAATTCGTAGCAAGGTTGAAAGAGTCGTGTCTTAAAATAAGTTACAACTGAGATCAATGCCTTATTGCAACAGGATCAAGACCTTCCCGGAAAGGAAGTAAAAGAAGTAAAATCTATTTACTTGGTGTTAAATCACAATCAAGCTCGTAAAACGGAAAGTACAGTAAAATAACATGAACCAACGGTACGACTATGACATAAATAGGACAACATTGAAATACATACTAAATCATGCTGTATTTGCACAAAAGAAGATAAATAAACAATGCATTGGCTGTAAAATACTGTGCATACTGATTTTCGAGCAGTATTGTTGATTGTAACATAATAAAACAGTTTATGTAGATCTTGTTTATCTGGATACTCCGGTTTCTCCCAAAAAACAATACAATTACCTCGCGGAATAACTTGCCAACGATAGCGAGTAATAAAATGTAGTACTAACTTGTTTTTTTAACAGTCGTTGTAAAATAAATTACTTTTAACTAAACTAAAAATTATTTCTCATAAATAAAGTATACGGGTATCTTGCTGTGATTACCTTTCTACTCAAATTTTGTCATGAGACCTTACACAAAAACAGTAACGTTCTTTGAAGAATATTGGTATCAACATACATCAGTTCAATCTTCAGCTTTTTCTGTTTCGTTGCATTAACGCAGGTTCGATTCTGAGCTTGAAAGCATGTGCCGTCCTTCGAAGTTATTACTGGGTTGACGTAAACGTTAGGCTGATGCAATATTACTTTATGTTACGTATTATGAAGTAGTCGAGGAATGCTACCACTTTGTTTGTGTTGAATTACAGGGTTGTCCCATGGTCTGGTATCTTTGTTAATCTAGGCAAAGTATGTAATGAAGTTTACTCTTCGCACTAGTGAATAAAGCTGTGTCCAACCGGAACGTGGCTGCATGCCTATTGATTTATCTTGTAGTTAATTATTTTTCCACGTATTTTCTGAGTTTCCTTGATTGTTTATTCGATTGTTCCCTGATAACCCCTAGTACAGGCTAATTAGGAAGCGCTAAAATATCTGGTATAGATTCCTAGGATAGTTTTCACAGGTTTTAAATCATTCATGGATCACCCTTGTCTTTATCATTTGTACTTGTAATCTTTGACATTGCTTCCATCGAACTACTGGACCTTGGTCGGTCAACTTCGGGATCTTCACCTCATTGACCTATCGAAAGGGTTCCAAACAGCTAAGGAGGTGATGACTAGGTTTTGCCTGTGTACTTTTCTGCTTTAAATGTACTTTAATATTCAGCAATCCCTTTTATTCAGCGCATAATCCATTTAAATTTTGTTAACTCTTACAGCGGTTTTCTGTAATCAGATATGCCTCCATATTGCTTTACACAAAATATGTATACAATATTTACTAGTTACCGACAAAACAAAACTTGACATTTTGTATAATGTATTGATTGGCCATTTTCTAAAGTTAAGCAAATATTTTTTTAAGCATTCACATGATTACATTCTTATGATTTTTGTGCATTTTTGACCGCATGTTATCGATTTTCAAAACATAATTAGTTAACTTATAATTTAAGCTATGAACGACATTTGCATTTAAACTTATTTCGATAAATTTGGTAAATAAGGCTAGTAATGTTATGTCTCAAGTACGTGTAAACACTTATAAAAGAATTAGTAAAGCTACGGTTTCCATTGTTTTATGAGACATCACCGACTTGCTGTTTGGGAAGTGATTAATGCAAAAAATCTCGCCTAGTTGTACAGGACATTTGGGTCATGTTATCATAGTATCAGTTGTTCAACAGATTGATCTGTACAAATGAACTCCTACCACTAGCTATTTTCTTACAGTCGAGACAAATGTATTCAATTGGTCAATACTCAATATGGATTCACTTGAGCGCATTCATTGCTACTATGTAAACACTGACCTTATGTTTCATCTATGCACAGCTGCCCTATGTTGGGTGTATTGATTTATTCACGTTGTTTCTTATATCTTGTAAGACAGTTCTACCCACAATCTTACGAAACGTGCTTGAAATTGGTAATTAATATGTCCTTTATTGTATAAGTGTGCAACAATTTAATATCGTGGTAGTTCCTGCTTCCTGAACAAATATAACAGTATACAAGTGCATTGTACGCATGTATACTGTCAACCCCGAGGGCTTATTTGTATTACATATAAGAAATATAAAAGAAGGTCCTTACAAGAATATTTGATCGACACAGACAGAGAACATAAGATTAAAATAATGCATATGTATTATGAAGACTACGTATAGGACAAAAACCGGACTTAAAAGTAAGAATCTTACTCGATAAATTAACCTCACACATAATGTAATCATAAACTAGATAATTGTTTTACTGCTGCATATAAAGATATATTTGCGGCGTCAAAACGTCCATATCAATTACAGGTGTAAACAAATTCATCCGTCTTGGTTCTGATGAAAGCTTTTATCTATGATTTCAATTAATATTTCTCCGAGAATAATTTGTCATTCTTATCAGAGGCTGATTTAGTTAATGAACAATACTATTCTTTTTTCAATTTACCGTCGAATACGATTGTATTTAACGGTGTTATGACAAGTATCATAGCGGTTTGTGTACAAAATTATCATACTCGAATGAAATGGGTAGTACGTACAAATAAGAACATTGATTTAGCGCGTATGGGTAGATAAATTCAGTTAGAAAAAGAAACACTTGCCAGCACACACATTCAGGTCAAGAGCTCTTACAATTAGCATACATGTCTCCAAAGGCACGATATGAATTGGCGTAGCAAGTCGGTATCATACTTTAATAAAACCATAAATATATACTCCTCTCGTGTGTTATGTCAATTAATATATTTCAGTTGGGAGAAACAATACATGGACAAACCTATTCAGTATGTCTTTATAAACAGCGTATATTTTTGTATGTATAATTAATGCATACAAAGTTTTCCAAGTATGCTTGTTTCACAGACAAAACAATCTTAAAGCTATCATTTCTTTATGGGAAACATTATGTTCATGATAGAATACAAGAAAAAGTTAAACACAGAAATAAAACAAAGGTGCTTAGATACATATATGAATATAAGGATATATCGATATGACTACAAAAATACTAAGAACTTCATAATTATTTCTTGTTTGTATTTCACTTACACATTTACACACTTCTCATTCAGTGTTGGCCATCACAAAGATGTCTTATCGGGTAAATACCCCAGAAATGACTTGCACTTAGCAAATTAATAGTACGTTAGGTGTTTAAGATTTATCGACGTTTTCGCATACATGCCGTTTCAAAGCTTTAAAAAAATAATATATTATTATTATTATTATTATTATTATTATTATTATTATTATTATCATTATTATCATTATTATTATTATTATTATTATTATTATTATTATTATTATTATTATTATTATTATTATTATTATTATTATTATATCCTTATTAGCTATTTTATGAAATATAAAAAATGTAAGTTACCATGATTTAAATCTCAAAATATGACAAATGTTTAATTATAAAGGGAACACTAAATTATTGAAAAAAAAAACACAACAACAACCAAGGACACATTGTTTTCTGTTTGCAAAAGTATAATTAAATGTTACAACACGATCTAGTAAAGTAATAACATAATCATATGTATTCAAGTGATACTCGCATTTATATGTATTCTTGACGACAAAAATAGTCATATATATATAAGGCATGTTTAACATAACTAGTATGTAATGCAATTCAAACTGTTTTCTGGTTAACTTTCTTTTCATGTATCAAAGCTGTTTGAGCATGCTATCATTACAACTCACAACTATCGACAATATTCAAATAGTTCTTCAAGGAAATGTTACGAACGCATGAATACGGTTTCATCTGATTTGCACTGTTTTTTTTTTATTATAAACATATATATGTATAATTGATCATCTTTGAATTCATACACTATTAATATACATATATTCATATATTCAATGTAATAAAAGAGCACCTTCCAAAACTAGAATATATTCTATAATATATTCTTTTTATATTAAAGTCTTGATCAAGTTAGCAGGATATATGGTTACTCGTATGAATTTCTTACTTGAAACTATGATCAATACACCCCTTATTTCTTGACCCCTGATGATGGCGGACATTCAAAATTTTTAACGAGTACTAGAATACTGTTTCTCATCTTCGTACAGATACGTATGTTTTATTCCGCAGCTATGTGTTATTTCGACGAAGAACTTGAAACTCATCCGATATGATTTAAAATTCCGAGACAGAAATTTCGAAAGTCTTAGCTTGAAGAAGGGTTCTTGATTCATCTGAAATCGAATGCAACATCTAAGATGATATAGTAAAATTTAACTTATTATGGTTAAAGGTGAAACCTTGGTCAAGTGCGGGTTTGACTTTGAAATGTGAAAGGTTCAATTTCGCTTTTAAATACAGTACACCCTCATTTACTCTCAACTACCAACACTGTTACTATTTAAAGAAGCCAAATGATATTGATACTTTATTGTTGATAGTAAATATT
Organism: Mya arenaria; assembly: GCF_026914265.1. NCBI lineage: Eukaryota > Metazoa > Mollusca > Bivalvia > Myida > Myidae > Mya > Mya arenaria. The sequence continues at coordinate 37,066,697 of NC_069133.1, read as the reverse complement.
CTTAATTTATCATTTCGCGTCAACTGCATTTCTTCAATGCATCAAACGCGAGGAAATGCAATTATTGTGTCCGGCTTATCAATAGCGAAAGTAAAATGGTTAGTTCGTTTTTTGGCCGGACAAATCATGTGATTTACATAATGTGACACTCAATTCACTAATGCACGATTTCATTCAAATCTTCTATGACCTCAAGCTTCCTTCCCAAACACAGATTTCTGTTTTGTTTTAATTAACATCTCTTGGGACTACAAAAATAGTTTCCATTTCGTTGACAATTCATAGAACTGTTATGTTTTAATATATTATTGCTTCATTAACTGTCTTAGAGCTGTTTAAATGAACAGTGTTATAAAACACCTAAAAACATGCCGTTTATGTTAAGCAATAATGAAACAATTAATTGGCATTATGTCAAGATTCGTCGCTTAAGCTTCGTTAAAACCAAACGCATAAACCGCGTCTGTTTTATAAAACGACTGAAGAAATCTTATATTTTTCATGTAACGATTATGCACACCTAACAACCAGTTCCTCGACGTATGTCAGAAAATTAATCTCACGCAAGGACGAACTTTCCAATTTATATCTTAAGGTACAACTCACAGCCATTGTATTTTGCGTTTCCATTTCTAGAATTTCAAGCAAACGCCAATTAAAGTTCCTCATTTCAAATTTGAAAAGACATTTGGTTATGCAGAATAAAACACGGCCGCCACAGTCAAATTATATAAAGCGATTTATTACGTGTGCACTGATTGTTATTCTTGGTTGAAGTATTTGTTCCCTTTGTTCGTCTCCGATATGCAATATTACGAAATAAAAGTCAATAAAATAACTTGTACGTGGTCATATCGATTCTAACGTCCTATATTTTAAGAATCGGAACTAGCTTAAGATAAACATATGAAACACAAATGTCAGTGCTCGCAATGGTAAAGGTTCTCACGAGACTTGCATATAAATTGACTGCTAGTTTTTTTGGTATTGTCAATTTCCTTTCAATATTCTTTTAAAAAATGCAGAACATCAACAATTCGATATACGTTCTCTTTGTGGAAAAGTCAGTAAAATTTTAACTGATGGTTCCTGGTATTAACGACATTTTTGTCCAAATATTAGTCCTAGCATCGCGCTTATTGTCAATTTCCTTTCCAGATCCTCATATAGATTGTAGAATATCAACCATTTGGATATACGTACATTTGGAAACGTCAGTAAAATTTTAACTGATGGTTCCTACTATTAATGACATTTTTGTCCATATATTAGTCCTCGCATCGCGCTGATATCATGTCGATATCAATGATTGATGGTGTAACCTGCGCAGAACAGTGTTTCAACATGAATTATACCGGCTACCTCAACTAACAACTATATTTCTAACATTTCTGCCAAATAAAACGAGACGCAACTTTAAAAGCTTAAGAGGTAAAGAAGCAAATCGTACTGAAAAAAGATACATGTAGATACTTTTTGATGTGCTAAATGTTGCTTTTAACTATATAACGTAATGGAAACACATAAATCAAAGGACGAGAAAAAATACTTGCTCCAATATTTTGAATGCTGTATACCCTGCCAACACGCATATATCGAGAAATACTTTGCTTTTACTTTTTATTCGCGCCAGAACACCACATTAAGTATATGTATTTCTTGCGTGTTGGAAAGTTTACAGCACGTGTTTATGTCTGGCAGACACACACCATAGCGCAAGAACGACAACTATAAGAGGGCAAAACAACTTATTAAGTATTTGTAGTTGAAGGAAACTCTTTTTGAACCTACGTCTAAAATTATTAAACCAATAATGACGGGCTGTTTAAGGAGTCACTAATCCATCATGACAATGTTTGTTATCTCAATGTTATTATCATCTAAAAAGAAAGACAAATGTTTAACTTTTAAAAGCATGTGGGACGAATGTTTAGGTAACTATCTGGACTTACTTTATTGTTTGCTTTAGTGAATCAATTCAAATACTGTCCTTATCCCCATTGCAAACATGAATCCTCTAAACAGCTGCCCTATGTTGAAATGCATAGATTCTCCTATTTTTGACCGCATATATAAAACTGCATGCATAAGCCATTATTTTTTCATCAAATTGATCAGGGTCATCTTGGCCTATTTCCAATGTGTAATTTTGTGACTATCATTGAATAAAAGTTCTGCATAGTTAAACCCATTAAGACATTGCAACTCACTTGGATGTAAAAGTTATAAAATTATGATCAATTCATTAATACTCTACTAAGACTACAAATCAAAACGATGTTATGAACAAATATAACAAAAAACCAATGCCTTAAACGCATAAAAGAATGATGCTAAGTGCCAGACTAAGAGCCTCTTTGTGATTGGTCCACGCCATATGAAACAAAGTCCTTGTTTGGATATGATATTAACATAGATGGCGAAAAAACATACACGAAACACAGCGATTTCTTCTGGACTTCGTATGTTACGAGAACCGACTTATAAAATAAGATTACTCAGTTAAGTACACTGCTTCGTCAATCGCTCTATGCTAGATAGCATTGAAATTGCTGCTCTCTTGAAAAAGAACGATTCGTCCCCAAAGTAAAGCTGCGGCAAAACTCACGTGCGTGTAAATTACTCTAGCAGAATTTCCGATTTCCTGGTGAAATATTAGAGTAGACCACCGCATTGTATGCGTGCATAATGTTGGCCTTAGAGCCTTTCTGTGTGAATGATAAAATAATGTCCTTGTAAGAATAAATTATCGAAATAATTGGCGAACAAAACATACAATGACTGCTTTGGTATCGTCAAGACTACGTGTAGCATAAAAAGTGACTTTTAAAATGAAAAGGTACTCAGAAGATTACCCTGACACAGAATGTAATATTTGTGATACTGTTGCACATACGTTAATGAAAATGTCCAATGTAGTTATGATATCCAAAAAACTACTGGTCGGAAATATTAGTTTAGATGTTAGAATAGCTTTCTATTACACTATTTGATTGTTAAAGCACATTTTACCGTGACATTATTTTGTACGTAAAGATAGGTCATACAATAATCTAAGAACTAAGTACTTGAATTTAAATATGGTATTAAGTGATATACATATATATATATATATATCTAATTTATATGAATTATTAAAAAATATAAGATCAATACCTGTTACATTAGTTGAAACGAGCCTCAGTTTCATTAAATTCTGAAGGTCCCTTATTTCGACAAAACATTAAGCTTTTACCTTTATAAGGTTGTCCAGCTAGCTCAGTGGTTGGCGCACTCACCTCACCGGGTTCGATTATCGGCCTAGGCGCATCTGAGTTTGGTTTATGGTCACCAAACCGGCGCAGGGGTTTCTTCCGTGTGCTTCGGTTCCCCTAGAACACTAGATCAAATGCCCGTGTAGCATCGTGCCAACAAGAGCGATTAAAATAATGTTGTAATAACTTGTTTCAAAATCGTTGTAAAATTTATTAGTTTAAATTATCATAAAGATTTCATTACGAGTCAAATGAAAAGAAGTTCATATTTTATCAACATAAAGTTGATAATGCAATGAAGCATACAGGGACAAGGGGTTGAACTAGGATTACGAACAGTTTAAACACTCAAAATTGAAAATGACTCAAAACTGCAAATATTCGTTTCATTTGCTGCATTCCTAAAATAAAAGGAGAAACCTTAAGATGATGTTTCACCCCTTCATTTAAATGTTCTTTCTCAGTTCAAGCCTTGTATCGGACTTGACTTTTCGTAGTCATGGGCTTACATGTTAAATATGAGGCACACAGTTCAGGGCTTATTTAGTTCATCAAGTAAATATTTAGCCCGTTACTATTTTTTGAAAAATAAGAAAACAGATTTTCAAAAAGTATTTGTTTTCTTTTTATTTCTTTTTGTCGAGTATTAAAATATGTTTTTAGTATTTATTAATTTAAAATATTTCAAAACCAAAATTAACACAACCATATATGGTTTGAATCTTATATTGACATGAAATGCGTCAATATAATGAATAGCCTGGCATTAAACTTAATTTCACAAAAGACTTTTGTTTGTTCTAAGCGGAAATTAATTTCAATCACTTTGTGACTTAATGACATTCCAGATATTTAAGATTTAGTTTTATTTTAGCTGGGATCAGTTTGAGACTATTTACTGGCTACAATAGGGTGATACATTGAAAGGTGTAGGAAATGTGGTTTGGTTAATAACATAAGCAAGGAAGACAATATACAATAAGTCTTTGAAATTGTAGGTGCTGATATTGCAATGTACTGAAATGAGGTTGTGTCTTAAGAAAATATGTTTGTTTTCGTTGCCATAAAGGTCATCAAAGATAAACGTTAAACATACAAGTTACACTCTTACCGCTCTTATACTTATTAAATAAGGCAAGATCATCATAATAAATTATATAAAAAACATATGGAAAAGATCTTTGGCGTCTTTGAAATGACATAAAAATACGCAAGCAAAGATTGTCCTTCAGAGTTTTCTTAGAAAAATCAGGAAATGAAAAATGCTTTGAAAATGAAAACAAAAACAAAATAATGATGTCAATTGTTCATGATAAATTTGAATATAAAAAATATTAAAATGCAACCTAATCCAGAAAGTAATAATGTAAATGCCGGCTTTGCCGACCGTTTTAAGGTGGTAGCCACAATAGTTAATAATAATTAGAGATTTTTTGTATTGTGGCGTAGTGTGACTCTCCTTTAGTGTATGTTAAACCAAAAGCGCATGCCTAAATACACGTTTGGTAAATCAGCTAATTTCCATCCAATATTTTAGCAGATCGTTTTGTGTAATTATGTAACCTACAAGTATGCATTTGCTATTACACTGTGCAGCTAAAAAGCCTCTATCTCTCTAATGATTAATGACAATTAAAGATTGAGTTACCTTATTTTTCATTACGCAGTGGAAGAATACCTCACATAACTCATTGCTGTTGAACAGACCTCTAGATAAACATTCAACCGCTATATCTTGTCGGAGATTTCAATCTCAGCCAATGCTCAGCAGGTGACAGGGAAATGACAAGTTAATGATGGCTGATGCCTAGCTTATGGAAATCAACCCCCACAACTTCTTAAACTGGCTCCAGTCGCATGAAAATGCATTTCTTGGTGCCCACACTGGGAGGCGTTTTGATTTATTTCCGGTATAAGTTTCAGCAGTTCAGTGTTACTCTTTGCTGAAAAATACACAGGGAATGAAATAATTCTGTGAACGTATTCATGAAATGTTTTTCTCAGAGATCCTGCTATCAACATTATAATATTGTCTGCGATGTTATTATTATTGAATATAAGACTTATAAATGATCATGCTGCAAAAGAAGTGAAAACATATATTTGACCTTGTTTCAAAATGTGTCAATGATCATGGTGATACGAAGATGCAAACTGCAATTTTATATTTAATAACATAATACGAACATGCCCAGTTTATCAATATTTGTTGCATTTGGTGTTACTAAAACGGCAACTGATGACAATATAACTGGACAATGGCTGATTGTTCAACATATGAAAAAAATAAAAAAATAAACGCTCCGGGAAACATAAACATTTAGCACAATCAAAATAAAAAGCTCTGAGGGACAAACACGCGAAGCAAATGAAAACAGAAATCTGGAAGTTTGAAAAGAAAAAGAAAAAGATGTGTGAAATTATTGTTCACATACATGCATAGTCAAAGCTTAATAAAGCTTGATTTAATTAGCTGTGAAACATTCTGTTACTTGACATCCTTTATAATTTCTTCAAAACTACACAGTAAACTATCACAAATTAACTTTCTATATTATTCTGTTGACATCATAGAAAATATTTAAATGATGTCAGCAGTTGTTCCTACTAATAACTCCTTTTAATGAATTGGCGATATTTGTACAAGCCACATTAATATACTTCTAAAAACTTATACCGGAAACATACTTTAACGCAACATACGCGATTTAGTTCATTATAACGCTCGGTTCTTTCGTCACATCTGTCTTATTCAGCACACGACGGTTACCAAGTATTCCGCGTGTCATTTCTCTGGTATCCGGCACGCGCTTCATGGTAGTTTGAAGATCTAATACCAAAATAATCTGTTCTGGGTTATGTCGGGATTAAGGTGAAATCGTTTATTTGCTTATTTGCAAATAAGATTAAATGTACTTCATAATTGGTTGTTGCACCATAAAGGATACGCGTAGTGGTATTTGTTTTTGTGCTCTATCCAACGTTTAAAAATATGCTCTCTACGGATCTCGGAATTGTGTGTTTGAAGTTGTTTCCCCACTTTAGACGAGAATAGGTACTAAGGTCAAATTCTCATTTTTATATTTATCAAAGAAATATCAAGCTGTTGTTGTAGCGATGAATAATGATTTCGATCAAAATGGTGATAATCTTTACTAGCAATAAAATACTTTTTTTTTTCGAAATTCCGTGGATGATCGAAATGATTTTTTTTGCGAGAAAAACACATTGTTGTGTCGTTGTTTCGATGTCATCCAACCAACCATGGGACTTAAATGCAGGAAAAATATCATTTAGAGTTTTATTTCGATATTCAATATGTTTTGTAGTATGACTGTGACTGTAAAGCCTTAAAAGCATTAGGATCATAAGCGAACGAACACTGAAAGAAACACTAAACGCCACCGGAAAAAGATGCATAGAAATCGTTTAATATTAATACATAAACCTGATGTTGGACGTCGGTATATCAGATTCGTAATGAAAGATAATCAATTAACACGCGTTTATTATGTAAGTGTATGTAACGATAATGAATAAAAGAGAAGTTGCAAAACAACACGGTGTACACGTGGTCTACATAAGTACTATGTCATTGATATATGTGTATAATGATAGTTTAATGAACGGTACCTGTTTTGTTACGGCGCTGATAGCATAAGGCTTTTAAGTATATACTAAGTGTTCAAAAAGCAGTATCAAAACGACAAACACATTCAAACTGTTTTCCCATTCCCCTAACCATTACATGTAACACAATATGCTTCCAAGTAACAAGGCAATTTTAACCATTGTGTGTCGCTTTTTTGAAGATTCATTATGCATTTATGCTTGTGTTGTTCATAACTGCGGTCCACGAAACTCCGAACCCATAACTGTGGATGTTTCCTTTTGTAAATGTGTTGTAGGATAGGCAAAACATATAAAATCCAAAAAAGTAAAACAATGTTGAAGACTTCTTTAAATTAACGGATTTCACTATCATTGCAATGATTCTTCGTTGATTTATGATCACACGTCGTTTATCAACTGCCTTCAGACAAAAGGTATCCTTTAAATTAATTTGGACATATAAGCCTTTGATTATAAAAAAAGGCATACAAATCACATATCAAATGAATACCACATTTTTTGAAAGGCTTTTGTACTGCTTGTGATCCGAAATTCCTTCATGTTCATATGTTTGAGTATTTTCTGTTTCTATCAACATTTCACCGCTAAGCGACGTGTCGTCATCAAACAGCGTGTAACTTTGTCTTCATTTTCTTCCATTGATACTGATGATGGTGTAACGTCGACATTTAAAAGAACAAAACGTGTCTGCTTTTGTTTATTTCTTATGTTTCTTTAAACTATGGAAACCGGTTCATCCATAGTATTTAGAATTAACAGTAAAACGTGGTGATTCCTTTTTGTGCAGACTATTAAGCCTAGTGTTTTGAACCTTGACAACTATAGAATTGCAACTTTGCACAGTTCTATAAAACTTGTGAATTAATGGTTTGAATTTTTGGTCGTGAAGGTAAAAAAAAGATTATTGTTGTTAGTGGTGACGTTTTATTGCATGCATATGTGTATAAGAGTGGGTACATTTAGTGAATAATATATTGTTTATTTCCTGCTTGTTCGAGTAAAACATTAACATATAAATTTATCATTTTCACTCTGGCTTCAGAAGAACTACTTTTTAAAATTATCTGTAAACTTACAGTTAAAACTTATATTAAACAATCCCATGTGTGCTGAACCAAAAGCAGTGCCTTATTTGCTACAGACATTTTGATTGAAAATGCTGTAACAATATATTACCTTATTACTTATGCTAATAAGCGAAATTTGATTCAGGGATTCTGTTTTCCTGGGACTCAGCTGGTTTTGACATCCATCTTTTTCAGTTACACTGCGCAAAATTATGGAAATATAACCAAATGCATTTCACATCTATTGTAATGATTTCTTGTGCAGAATTCTGGAAACTGTCTGTTATATCACGAATACGATTGTGGTTCAAAAAACTCGTAATGCAAATGCAAATCCCATACTTGCATCCAGCGCCATGCCAATCTATTCAATAATAATGCTCTATACTGTGAAGCTACGTGCAGAAAAGTCCAACGCCTTCACCCGTAATTGAAATATTTCTCAGATAGTCGGCTCTAAATCAGTCGTAGAATAAAACAATCGATTTACAATATTTCAAATAAATGCATTTTTCTGAATTTATTAGCCAGACAATACATTTCTGATGATGTATGGAAATATTGACGTTTATGTTCCTTCCAAACAATGATTGACCAATGTTTACCCCGTCAAACTAGTTTATATTGTATCATTAACAAGTTTGAAACAGAAAGTCTGACTTTGAAGCGATGTAGAGATTTCACAATTTGTAGTAAATGTAGTATTGTTTATGATACCAAGTTTCTATGCAAGTTAAGGGTGTTGAATTGCTATTCCATTTTATTGTTAAATGAACCTTTAATAAATCGCATATTTGAGCAAACCTCGTGTTAAAGTGTAATTATATTTTAAATGTTGGTAACAAACTTTATGTATCAGTTTCATTTTAATCATTTAAGAAACACATGCAAATGTATAACCCATCAATATAAAAGGGTCTTATAAGACATTATTTAGTAACATTTATATAAGCGAACATATGAAACTATCAGGAGGAGCAACGTTCTTGTCTGGTTGACAAATTTGCATTCAATTACATACAACACGATAGTATAGTACTTAATGCATAGACAAAACCTAAGAAACGTCAAGGTAGCAAATTATGACTTGTGGTGGCCGTATTCAAAAATAATCCCAACAAAGATCTATAGTATGCCGACTGTATGTTATATAAAATATATCAATATTACAATGTCATTCAATAATCTCTAAAACATTAATCACTTGTAGACTTACATAGTTACCGTTTGTTTTGAAAACATGACAGTTTGGAATTCTATTTATCTGTGTTTTAAGATGCCCCGTAGTAAACACAACCCCAACGCCTTGGCTAGCACGGTCATCATTATCGATTAGAATTTGTGATGGTATAATAAGTTACATTGTTAGAAGCTGAAGGTATAAAACATGTAGCTCATACATGTCATTGATAAAACATGAACATTACGAAGCAGGTAAAATATTGTTTAGAATATAAAAGAATAATTTATCTAATTAAGGTTGCTGTTTCATTGCTGTTATGGAAAACAGCCTGTTTAGTTCCACAGGAGTTCTTTTTAAGAATCATTTTTTAATATGTTATCCTTTCAGAATAAAACGAACAGTTCCAATGTCATTCAAAACAAATCCATCTTTAAGAATCATTGGCTGTGTTGAACGACGTATTAACCAGAAATTATTTTTTTTCCAATCTCTTACATACGCATGTCTAAAGAAAAAAAACTGTTATTATTGGAAACACAAATTTTATGTCACGAAAGCAGCTTTTCTTATTTGCAAGAAGTACGATCGATGGATAGCGTATTGTTTCGTTATAAATATAATTATGTCATAAAATAATAAATATTTGTGCGTGTATGTTTAAGACGTATGACGAAGAAAAATATATATGCTGTCAGTCTAGTGCAAATGAATAAAACAAACTTACTGTCTTTGGTGTTTTATGCACGAGAGGAAACAATACGTAACTTTGTGGTGAACAAAAAAAACGTGAACTGAAAATAATGGCTCATTATTAAGACTTCCATGTCACTATTTATGAAGTTTTGAGTGTTGTTTAATAACAAACCATATCTGCGTGTTCTTTTTAAATGAGTGGCAAACTGCTAAACGTCTTTCAATGTAATTGTATAATCCGTAAAGTGTAAAAAAGCACAACTGTTAAATATGGCAGAATAATGAGACTTAGATTGTCTAAATAAAATCTATAAACAACTAATTTGTTTCCGCATTTCTCGGAATAATTGCTGGCACCTATTATTAACCAATCAAAATAACGGTAAATCGATGTGGGCTTCTTTGATTGATGGCGCTTTGGGATGAGCGTATGAAGTCGCTCTGAAATACGAAACTTGAAGTGACTTGTAGCAGAAACAATTTGATGATAATGAAATAATTAGTTTCGACGGTTATACTTGTTGAAAGTATGAATTTGACAACAAAACCAGTTATTGGCATGTGTAAGGCTATAAACAATTTACTTTCGACTATTTTGAAAGATTTCCTGAATGTCACAAGTCGAGTAGAATATTATTGTTCAGGAAGCAATTAGAAAGCATTTTCTTTGTTCCTCAATATTTTGCCTCTATTGCTAAATAAAAGCTGAACACTAAACCTCTTGAAACTGATTTTTAATCAATGCGGAATAAGGGCTTATATGGGTTTCTTTTTTACGTTCTCATTTTTGTCAATATATTCTTTTCAGTTTTGCACCGAATGAAATCTACGGATACTTTTTATATATGAACACTTCGGGAGGCAAATTTTAATTCGAAGATCAATGAACATATTTGAATAATTTGGCAACTACGAACTAGTTTAATGTATTGGTTTAATGATACAAACCATCGTCGTATTCGCATAAACCTATCGTCGTATTCGCATACACCCATCGTCGTATTCGCATACACCCATCTTCGTATTTGCATACACCCATCGTCGTATTCGCATACAGCCATCGTCGTGTTCGCATACATCCATCGTCGTATTTGCATGCATCCATCGTCGTGTTCGCATACAGCCATCGTCGTATTTGCATACACCCATTATCCTTTTCGCATACACCCATCGTCGTATTCGCATACACCCATCGTCGTGTTCGCATACATCCATCGCCGTATTTGCATGCATCCATCGTCGTATTCGCATACACCCATCGTCGTATTTGCATACACCCATCGTCGTATTCGCATACAGCCATCGTCGTGTTCGCATACATCCATCGTCGTATTTGCATGCATCCATCGTCGTGTTCGCATACAGCCATCGTCGTATTTGCATACACCCATTATCCTTTTCGCATACACCCATCGTCGTATTCGCATACACCCATCGTCGTATTTGCATACACCCATCGTCGTATTTGCATACACCCATCGTCGTATTTGGATACACCCATCGTTGTATTGACATACACCCATCGTCGTATTCGCATACAACCATCTTCGAATTTGCATACACCAATCGTCGTATTTGCATACACCAATCGTCGTATTTGCATACACCCATCGTCGTATTTGGATACACCCATCGTTGTATTCACATACACCCATCGTCGTATTCGCATACAACCATCTTTGAATTTGCATACACCAATCGTCGTATTTGCATACACCAATCGTCGTATTTGCATACACCAATCGTCGTATTTGCATACACCTATCTTCGAATTTGCATACACCAATCGTCGTATTCGCATACACCAATCGTCGTATTTGCATACACCAATCGTCGTGTTCGCATACATCCTTCGTCTTACCATCGTATACATTCAGTTTGTATTAATATTATACTAGTAACTGATGAAACGTTTTCATAAATACAAAAAAAATGTAAGTTAAAGTGATACCCATATTAAAAAATCAATGCATACACATGTATAACAAACATACATTTGAACTAGTAAACCTTTAAATACCTACATATTTCCATTTTTGGAAAATATTAATTTATGATATCAACAAGATTGCAACCGTGTATTTAATAGCAGAAAAAGCAAAAAATATCAAATGATTGGTGAATGCTTTTTGTGAAAGTTTTACTGTTGTGAACGCAAGTTTTATAAGGTAGAAAAACTTTGTTTTATGCTCATTTATTTTAATTTCAACTCTGTAACTATTGTTTTAGACATTCATTCATTATATTTTTAATATTAAAACCATTGTAGTTAATCTTATTTGGGAGTAAGAGGGCATCTGTAATATGTCATATGGGTCTTCAGTGTAAACATATGACAAATGTTTACTTACATGACCGTTTAAAATACCGGGATATGGATGGATGTATAAACAACCCGAAATACTAAAGACACGTTGTCTTCAGCTTGCAAAAAATCCCTTAAAGTTTAACAACATGGCCTTGTCAACTAATTGGTTAATCAAGTATAAGTGGTCATCACATTTATATGTTTTCATCAATTCGAGAATAATTATATATATTAAGTCAGTTTTAACTTAGCTTGTATGTCACCATATTCAGACAAGACGCGATGTAAAACTTTGCTTAATTGTATAACTATCATAAGTTATACTATTATTTACATTTTTTAAAAAAAATGATTATATTTCGTTGTTTCTTTAGTCTGAATCTAGACTCTTGCTTGAGGCTGTTCGAAGACTCGAGTCATGAGAATAATAGTTTTTACGATGCGATTTTTAAGTCGCACTCAGTACATGGCTTAAAAGGTTGATTGAGTTTATGTATAGCCTGAGCCATCTTATGAAAGATGATAAAATATTCAAGATATATTTTTTAATTTTCTTTTCTTCTTCTGGTCTTAATTTAGTTGTTATCTCAAAACTGAAAAATTACAATTACCCTAAAGCGTTTGAATGTTAGAACCTGAAATACTTCAATGAAATGAATAGTCTGGAGGCACGTTTGAAATATTGCAAACGAAACTTTTGTTTGTTTCAAACAATGGTTAAATTTCAAACACTCATTGTTTAATGAAATTCCAGATCGTTTGAAAAGTTAGAAAGACACATTTCACATGATGAATGCGATTCCGTTAAGATATATAATTCGTAGCAAAAGAGTTTCACAACAATGCAAAGTCTTCAGCAATCCCAGAAATAGACTACGGAACGCAATTTCAGAGCGGCTATCGATCAAATGGTAAGTGCCATGTCAGCTTCTTGTTATGGAGTCTAATGACAAAAATGTAATAGCTGCTTCATTAACTGTCAACTACTGTTCCCAGAACACTGAGAAACGTTTTATTGTGGCTGATTTATTCTCTAAACCTAATTTCCAGTGGAAATTTGTGATTGTTGATACACGATACATACGTTGAGAAAATATACATATTACTAAGAATTATAAAAACAGAGATGTGTTTGTTGGTTTTAACTATATATTATGTCAATATTATAATATAGTCCGAGCGTAATGAAAGGATTTATCGTGACAAATATACATGAACAGTATGAATTCATGTGATATACGCACAACACCGAAACATAAAGACTGAACATCAGCTTCGAACTTTAACCCATGTCTCGCTTCTGTCAGTCTTGAAATTGTTTATAATTGTTTTAAGGCTGTTGTGATTTGTTGAGTATTTACTGGATGTAACAATATTTATATAAATACTACAGAAACAAGCCCAGTAGCCAAAAGTTTAATCATAAACCCTGTTTAATGGCACAGGGTATACGCCATAGACATATAACACACACAAAAAACAGAAACAGGAAACATGGAACAACAGCACAATGCTCCACAAACAACACAGTGCATATATACTATATTCAAAAACTAGGTATGCTTATCAACGATTATTATGTACCGCCTTGGAACGGGCAGTTAAATGTAAATTAAATGTGGAATTTAACCAGTTTGTGTGCACTACCGCACTCTTATCCCAACACTCCCGAATAAAGTAAAAACGGCAATGGTAAATATCATCAAAGTAAACATTAACTTGAGGAAACATAAACCCCGTTTAATGGCACAGTATAAACCACAGAAGCCACAGAACACAACGACAAAAATAAAGCTGGTGCGTTCAAAAGTGTAAGAAATACGCTTTGTGGAAATATATTGATACATGTAGGGCAAACATTCTTTTCTACAAAATTAACCTTCTGAAATATCAGGGCTCGTATCATGTACTAAAATGAAGCTTGGTGCAGGAAAATATGAGTTTCCATGTTAGACCGTCGGTTTAAATATTAAATACACACAGATTAATGTCTTCTATTTATTTATAATGACATTCTTATTCATCTTATGCCCGATTATATGTCGATATTTTTAGCCATATTCAGCAGCATATGCATGTGTTCCTAAAGAGAACATCATGAACTGAGTTTGACCTTTTGACCGAATGCAAGCATGAACAATCAAAACAAATTAAGACATATCTATTTAAATTATTTTAAAGTTTAATTATATGTCAATACCTTCATTGATCGTTTCGAATTCTCGAAACAAAACAATCAACCAAACAGAATTCATCAACTATTAAGTATTTGACGCGATACGGGGACAATCGGCGTACAAATAACAGGCAATTGAGGACAATATATGCAAAATCTCGGCCAACATCAACCAAACTCGGTCTATTTCTCAAATCTATATTAGGCGCGATTTTTAGCCAATCAAAACTTCCCATTGGCTGTTGAAACTCACCTAATATGAGAATATGCTGGAAATTATTTTAAAAGGTAACCATTTTGTTTTCCGTTTTTCTGACTGTTTTTTGTTTGTTTTTGCTTCGCATAAACCTTTTCGGAGCCTATTACTAGCCTATTAAATACTTGAACCACTTTATACGGTTTGAAATTACAGTTGTATTTAACCAGTTGGTGGGATTAACGACTTTTATGTTTTTGTACACCGACAAAATGGACGACGAACGTGAAATATTTAAGGTTTTTGCAAACGATTTAAGAAATAAAGACGTGCTTCCTTACACTATACAGTGCTTTATTCATAAGTATGTGCAATGCCACTTTAAGGATGCATGTCAAAATCAGCAAAGTCAAGTCTAAAAGCAGACACCATGAATGAATAAGGGATAATGCAAATACTAACTTGGCACGGTGCCATTTTCAAGAGAAAACACATATATCGCTTTCCGTTTGTCCTAAGTTTCTTAAATTCAAATGTGATGTGATTACAGACAGAAACAAATCTGATTAAAATTTATTTCAACAACTTCTTTCTATTACCAATTCAAAAGAAATGAAAATCTAACTAGTTTTCCCATAAACCACAGAGAGCATCTTCTGTGGATTGTCACAGGAAATCGAAGTAAAGCATTTGTAATTTAATCACATATTCTGGCAGGTATGTGTCACATAACAGTACGGCCGTAAATTATTTATATGTTTAAAGACGTTCTTCCATAATCAAATAAATAAATGTCAGTTATAATTTTGACGGTTTCTAGGCCATCCTGTCTCTTTTAAGAAAAGAAAACACGTTATTTAGGAACTTCAGGTTTCACTTCATTTGCATTTGATCATAAATTAATTAAAGTGTATAAGAACCTTAAACAGCTATTTCTTCCATCTCTTCTTGAACAAAGCTGGTGATTCAATTTCGGAAAATAAATTGTTAATTAATTACCACATTTTTACCACAAATTCTCTTTGTGTTTATATCTTGATAATTGCATGGGTCTCAACTCAAATATAACATACTTAAGTATTCACTTTCAATATTTAACTTCATTTTCTGCAATATGTTTGTCTGACAAACGATTAAAAAGTGCATTTACTTCTTTTCGATATATATACCGTACTTGAAAAGTTAATGTACGAACGTGTGTATGTATTTCTTAACACCTTGCGGTCAATGATAACCCGTGAAAGTGCTAGCACTTATTTCCAACGGCGTCCTTTGTTTTTGCTGAAGGGACAGCACGCGGAAAAGACAGTGATGGGATATAATTAGTCCGGATGCGATACCCAAGCTCTTTTTCGAAGAGAACCCTTGGTTCTTTTACGTGCTCGGTGTAAGGGAACATTCCTGGCTCCAACCAGTATTGAGTACACCACTTTTCTAAGCAATACCCTTTTAGCGCTAAGCGCCAGGCAAAGGAGCTACTTGTACCAACTGTTAACGTCTTGACGCGGCCAGGGATCTAACCCACGTAATCGTACGCCCTAACTACTAGGCCATGGAGACGGTTCAAATGTTTGATATATTGTCATTATTTTACGGTTTGTTTGCTTAATGATTACTGTGTCTTATTGTTATCTATAAATGAACTAGAACTACAAAGTAAAGTATTACCAAATAAATAAATAATCCATCAATATATAAATCCAAACCAGAATTTGAAATTCACATGTATAGACACTAAAACGTCTCATTCAATTAAACTTAACACAGTGTGCGATTTGTCAAACACGAATGCCTCGTGCACGTTCATATAAATGCAATATTTGTTTATCCAGTACGCCTCATCTGTATGTAACTGTTCCATAAGTTAAATCTGTTCTTATATATAACAATATTCAAACCAAATATTTTCATCATGACTGTATGGTATTTATACACTAAAAATATTATTGGGTATATAAATAACTTAACTTAATCTAGTTATTTTGTAATTATTTAACAACATGTTTTTCTCCTTATTAGTATTTACATTTGTGTTCACAGTCATTTATATTGTAGTTTGTATTTATATCGTATTCTGTATAATAGCAATGACATTTTTATGTTCATGTTAATAAAAATGTGACTATTTTTCATTTTGTTTATCTTATTACTGTAGATAAAGTGTTAAATAACAGTTTGTGTTTCCTTTAACATACACATATTTCGAACTGAATTTGGTGCGAGTGACATTATTTAAAGGCCTAGTTTAATCCTTCTTTAAGTGACCCCCCTCCCCCCAAAAAAGACAAAAACAACAACAAAAAACAACAACAACATAACGGAAATTGTACATTTTAATATAGTGCCACATCGCCAGTTATTTATAATCAACAATATTGTCGTTAAATCTGTATTATTCGCCGGATGCCAAATATTTCCGGTGTCACTCATCTTGTACCCAACGGGCGCTTTATAAAAGTGGGTATGTCCCAAATCAAAGGGGACGTTGTTTGACTAGTTTGCAAGCAATGGGTAATCATTTAATCGCACATCGACGGATTAACCAAAAAGATTATCATCACAATGTTGTGTTGGTGTTACAAGTTTCATACATCTACAAAAGCTTTAACACTCAAGGTTGTCTGTCATATACCTCTTTGGTTCAAACATTTTATTGTAAATACCTAAGGGAGTTATGCTAACTATTTCAATACTTGTTTTTCCAAACCAGTCAGAATTCTTAAAGTTTGTGCTTATTTCTTCCTCTGTATTCAAGGTTTCTGTTTCCTATGAGACAATGTTGGTTTTGACACGCATTTATTTCAGTAACATTGCACATATATCTTAATAATCAGATTCAAATTAAAATCACATTCATGGGAAAATCCGTTTCTATATTTGATTTTATTTTCGGTTATCCATTTGCGTCCCGATCAATTATCATTATTTTAGCGAGATTGTGCACTTTTTCTCTGATTCTCGATTCACTGGATTCACGTAAACATTATAATGAAGTTTGCCTTTTTGAGTGTTATTTCCGACAATAGTAATCTATTTGGATGATTTCTTTAGCAGCTTTCAGGAAACTGTCTGATTACGAATATGATTTTAGTTTAATAAAAACGATTCGGCGTGAAACCAATGTTTGCATCCAGAAAGAGCCATGGCATTTTGCCAATATATCTAATATAATCTCATTTCTATAAATCCCATAATTTAAAGCTACATGCCGAAAAAATGTTGATTGTTTCTCTGTCTATTCGGCTCTTAATCAATCGTAAACTTAAGAATAAATGTGTTTTCCTGGATATGTTAGCCAGACATCAGATGTCTAATGATGTATGGAAATATTGAAGTTTACAAATGTTCATTCCACACACTGATTGAGTAATGTGATACCCTGTCAAACTAGTTGTTATTATATCATTCACACGTTTGAAACAGAAAATCTGATTTTACAGCCTTGTATAGATTCTTCAATTTGCATTATCATGTAGATGATACCAGACAAACTGTTTTCTATTGGAATACGTAGTTGCATATCACCATGATATTTAATCCAGTAGCTAGTTTTTATGCAAGTTAAGGCTGTTAAATTGCCATTCCAATGTGTTGTTAAAGGATATTTACATGAACCGCATTTTTTACCAAACCTTAGGTTTAAATTAAATATTATTTTGACTACGTCTACTGATAAACATTTTATATATCCAGATAGTCTTACATACAGCTGCGCACACACACTATATAGTGACACTTGTAGTAAAGCGCGATGCATCCACTTTACTAAATAAATGTGATGTAGAATCATTTAATCTTTTGCAAAAATATAATTTCCTACAGTTTATTTTAAAAGAAAAAAAACTCTGGCACGATTAATATGTGTATTTTATACACCCGAAACAAGTAATGGAGAACATTTAGCAAAAATAGAGAATACAAGTGTTTCTAACCACCGAATATATACTTTTTAAATACACCTAATTCTTTGCAATAGCGACGATAAACAATAGAATTGTTTTGAAAATTATTTAACACCGAAAAAAGAAAATGCGAATTTCAATGCATAAATTAGACAGCAAAACATCGTAACATGTTATTGATAAGTTTAGCTTCTATAAAATCCACAATAATGAAAAAACATATTTCTTAAAATGATACTGGTTAAATGTTTAAAGAAGCAGACGGATATAGTTATAATACAAACACAAATCTAAATAATTATATTTTTAGGCCGAAATAGCAGGTCGTCGCGTCCTGCTAGGGACGCCGCGACCGCTAAGCAGTTTGGTATGTTTCGGTTGTTTCAAGTCACGAGCGAATCTTACGCATGCGCACTGTGATCTCGTCTTTTCTCGTGACGTCTCCCGAAGCAACAGGCCGCATTTTTCTGAAACGGATAAGGTGGTGTTTGTTTGCTGGCACGTCTTTGTGTAAAATGTTATCTTTTCGGTCGTTTCACCAATTAGGTTTAACTAAAACAGTTTATCACGCCTCACCTCCTGGCGGGATTTTACATCGCGTACCGCGGCCTTTACACAACTCATTGATTTATTTTACCATAAGACAAATAAGGTTTGCTGTTGTTGATAACAATCGTATTGAACAAAAATAATTGAAATGTGTATTCGTTTGATTTATTTCGAAACCTTAACACACAACATCCGTTTTATTTGAATATGTTTGAACAAATTCTTAATCATAGTGATTTTGCGATGCTCACACAACAAAATATATTAGTTACGTTTAAATTGTTTTTAGAGCAAAATGTAATTTAACACCAAAAACTTTAAAAGTCTGTGGTTAGAAGTTTTGTAAAGTGTTTACTAGCGACAATATCATCATCATAAAACGAGGAGCACCGTGATATGTCTATCATTTTCCTGTCAGAATTGGCTGGTTGATCTTTTTCTCATTGCATCACATAGACAAACCATCCAATATTATAGTGCTAAATGCACAAAAAAGCAAGAAATGTCAATGCAGCATATAGTCAACAATTGTTGTGGCCGTATTTACGAATCATGCCACCTACATATTATATATTATTCAAGCTATATTTTCATAGATAAAATAACAAATCCTATTTTACTATCTAATAATCCCCAGGTAGTTATCGTTTGTTTGGGAGGAATGTGTTTTAATACGCTCCGTAGTAAATACACCCAAATGCCCATGTTTATTTATTTTATATTTTGCCGTTGATTGGCACTGTTATCATCATCTTGTTATACTATGTCGATGATATAGCTTACAATGAGAGTGCTGAGTGCTCAGTTGGTGAGAGTGTATAAGATAAACTAGATACATCATCAGTGAATTTGATAAAACATAACTTAACATAAGGTTGCCCTGTTATAGCTGTTAATAAACAAAGACGGATATTTTATGTTTTGATATAATTTCGTGTCTCGAAAGCAGTTCACTTCAACAACCTATTATTCAGTCATTATCTTCAAGTGCTCTAATATCATTTAAAACGATTGCAATTGAACGTATAATTGTATGATTGCGCTGAACAAAGTCATTAGAAAGCTGTTTCAACTGTGTTTCTAAAGACAAATTCAGTTTATTTTTTAAGAGAAAAAAATATGTCACGAACACAGTTGACGTTTACAATAGTTCCATCGATGACGTCGCATGTTATTTCTTTATAGATATATTTAAGTCAAATAATGGTGAATACTTGTGCGTGTTGAACACGTATGTCGAAGAGAGTAACTATGCTGTCAGTCTGGTACAGGCAGATATAAGAAAAATATTGCTTTGAGTGTTTTATGCACGAACGAAAATAATATTTAGCCCTGGAGTTAACAACAAAACGTTTACTGAAAAACATAAACTCATTATTTACAGAATTATGTTACTCGATGCGTATTTAGGAGTGTTGTGTTGCTTTGAAATTTAATGGATTGAGAGGAACTGTTTTTGCGTCAACAAATACTTTTTGGACCGTTAATAACCCTAGACATTTTCCTACAAATGGGTTGAAATTCAAGAAGTACTGATAACAAAATGACATCCGTTTAAGTGCGTATACAAATTTGTTTGATTTTAACTTCCAAATGTGTAAATATTTTAAGGTGTCGACAATAAACATCAACATCGGATTCATAGAAATGTTAACATCAATAATTTGCCATCAAGCCGTTAATTTTTGAAACTTAATTCTTTTTTTTTACATTGTTAATGTTTTGATAAAGTTGGGACAAGTGTGAGGTTAGGTGCATATAAACAAGTTCAAACACCAAGTGTCTCACTGACCATTTCAATGTGTTAATCTCATAAGTTATTGACCCATACCTTGTGCCTCTAAACGAGGTTTATGTTTGAAGTGTTTACTATTGGCGTGTCCCTGCACTTTGCATTGCATTACAGAAGTTCAAGAACCGGTTTATCTTTCATTCTTAAGCTGTTATAGAAAAGAATGATTTTCTTTGGGGATTAATCGATTTTACTATAGAATACGACGCGTTTGTCATCTTCATGTGGTATTTGTAGGTTTAAGTTTCTTGTTCAGTGTTGTTTTGTATGTCCGTGGGGGATTTATCTATTTGTTTATAGAATACGGATCTAAAAAGAGTAATATGTTCGATTTGATATAAAATAGAAAGAAAGAAACTATTTTGTTGTGAATCATGGGATGTTTTTAAATAAATACTGTTCCCTCGAGTGGGAATATTATTAATACTGTGCACTTAAATGTTAGCTAATTTTTCCTTGGTATGTTTGCATGTGAGTAAGATCTTAACATACATGATAAATTTTATTTTACTGATGATTAGATCAGGGGCCAACTTTCTCTCTAAAAATAATCATTATCGATATTCATTGACAAACTACCTTCCAGAGCATAAAGGGGTCCTTATATTCTAATGCGAAATCAATAAAATTTACAACATATTATTTCGTACGTGTCTTTTACAAATTGTATGTGTTTTTTAGCATTCTGGAAATCCAGACTAAAACTTATACACTGTAGACAGATATTTAATAGATAAACATATTCGACTTCATTTTCTTTTCATTTTATAGCTACGTGGCCACAATAACCCAAGCCGAAAAGCGTTTAAATATTTGTTTATGTGTACACACACTATTTTTGTTTGTTTTAAAGTCAAAATAGTTTAATATAATTAAGCATGACTTTTAAAAAAATATTGGCATCACCCTATATTTTGTACTCCTTAGAGACTTTTCCGATACAAAAGTAAACAGGTTAATAAAACAAATGGAAAAAAATTGCATGCATAAGGGTATAAACCCAGATTCTCGTGGTCTGTATTAGAGGACTATATATGACAACATTTAAAAAAAACCGTTGTCAACCTATAAATCATTATTGATAAATGTTTGGGTGAAATGATCATACTTATGGACAAAGTTATCAATTCTGTCGTTATATTTGGCCACCAGGCAGCTAGGTAATGGGAAGCATTTAAGAGGCCTTATACAACCCAAAAAGTATGTCTGTTTTCTTAATAATTAGAATAAAATTAAACAAAAAATAGGAAAAAAGAAGAAACAAAACATAAAGGTTCAGATCTGCAGGAAAAATCGACACTGGACACCCTACGCGAGGTATTTACCTCTAGACCAACGATGCATCGATAATATGATTATTTTAGTCAATATTCAATCAAAATTGTGAACTTTAAAATCTTCAAATTGATCTATTACAGGATAAGCAATGAGTATGTGTTTTAACAAAGTTCATTTTGCTATCAGGCACTATAGTAAACAATACACATGGAAGACGCAGTTGAGAACGACGACTTTGAGTTTAAGTATCTTATCAAGCATGATTCCGATATTAAACGCATATTAGACGATAAATGAAACATTGAAAACTACATTGACAAGCCCATCTGTCGAACATTCAAACATAATCCCTCTTTCGAGGCACAAGCAAAGGGCCCAAATGACACTGAACTAGAAACACAAGAAAATAAACCACAAACAAACAAATACAAACTCAAAAAAGAGACAACACAATCGTCAAAGGATTTGCTACTGGTACTATATATAACAACATTAGAGCTCACTTGATTACGGTCAGTCCTTAGAAAGCCATAATTCAAGTAAAAGCGTATACAGAAAATTCAAAATCGAAGATATATGTGCAGATAAAGCAGAATACTCAACAACTTATATTTCATTCTATTCGAAGTAATGAGTAAAACAAATTTGTTACATGATCATTATGAACTGCAATACTTACTGATGCGTTTAATGTAAGACAGCATGTTAAGGATTTCCCTTTAAAGACTGTTACACAGCTTCCGGTAGATGGACTGCCAGGAAATGACAGCTGAGGTGCCATGACATGATCAACGACTTAACCGTCACAGTGTCAAGAAGCTGGTGAGACAAGCTCAGCTCATCTTTCTGCCATCGTCAGATCAACCCTTGCCCACGTCATGGAAGTACTAAAGAATCAGACACACATCACAAATAATATAGCCAGTGTGATTCTTATCCATTGCAATGCAACGTTTACGTGCTGTCCCACAATTAACTCCAATTCTGATTAATTTGCTGGCTTAATTGTTTTGGTATGCTCCTTTTGTTAAAGGAAAGTGTGGCCGTATAACTAACTATTCAATAGCTTGTTTGCTTTAATAATTAGATCAGAGAAGTGGCATTCCCTACCATTCTTGGCTTAGTAGGCCATGTCTGTTTAATCCATGTTAATAAAAGTCACGTCCTATCGAAGGTATATAAGCACGATGATCAACCAATTTAGTCTGGTATGTTATGTCTTTGTTTGAGGCTAAATTGTCAGATTATTGACCTCCTGGCTGCCAATTAGTGAACAAAGAGTATTATCGTCAATGAGATAGCGCCAACTAATAAAAGAGCTTAAGTAGCAAGTTCTTAAGAACATTGAATCTAGTCAATTGTTGAACACAGCCTTTGATATTACACTCATGGAATCCTAATTCCTGGTACCTAAGAGCATTGCGAAATGTGAAATGGAAAGCACCAAACACTAGGACTATTTTGGGGTTTTCTAGAAATCCAGTAAACAAAGCTTACGGCTAAACACTCCAAGAAGTATAATACTTTGGTATATATATATATGTGTGTGTGTGTTGACCACAGAATATTATGAATTGTGAATTGGCAAACGTTCAGGTAGAGCTCCGTCAAGAGATTGCCATTTTAATTATAAAGGTTTTAAACCCATGATGATTAGTTGAACGTGTTCTTATGGATACGCCTTGTCAAACATGAGCACATTTTATATTCTATAATTCTAATCAAGGGGCATTGAACTCGAGGAAAATGATATATAAGAGCGATGCATATAAGCTTTACGACAAAGGTTGACAATACAGCATGTAATGTTATAGAAATATAACAAGCGGTCAATATATTTGTTAACAATGTTTTACCAATGTATGATTATTACTTACTGGACGTGTTTGCAATTAGTATATCCTTTAAACCACATGAACGGTGGTATATTGTTGTTTACAGTATAAGAATCGCAACAATGTGCAAAGCATTTGACTCGTTACTGAGATATGACTTTCTTATAACACATAATAAGAATAACGTTTTAATTTTGATTAGAAGATCTGTTGTCGGTGAAGATATCCTTCACAGACATCTGCTTTAAACTCGGTACCTCGTGGTCTTGAGTGAGATACCTTATCGAATATGCCACTACTGACACTATACCTAATTATTATCTATTTAAAACACATCTACCATTGAACAATTAGGTGATCACAATTAGACATCACAAATGACGTAACAAAGTATAATGAATGAAGTAGAAGCATTGAATACGTCCATAACAAATTATTACATGTTAGCAAACACGTAGGAGACTTTCTTTAAAAACAAGCTTTAGAAAAGTTTTTTTGTACGTCAAGCTCGGATAAATTGCCTGAATAGAAATAATACGTTTATTACAGACTCCATTATAAAGAACGTACCAACTGACCTCAATAGTTTATATTCGATTATGCCTTTGATTTTAATTTCTTCACCAATTATGTTCTTTCTCTTTAAAGGAGTGTCAGATAGTTAAACGCCTTTCAATAGAATCGTATAATCAACGACGCATTAAAAAGCATTAAGTAACCTTAAATATCATGGCAGAATAATGATTATTAGATTTAAATGCAGATTGGAAAATTAAAATCTCTTAACTTATCCTTTGTTTCCGCATTCCTAGGAATAATTGTTGGCACATACTATTAACCAATCAAAATAGCAGGAAATTGATGTTGGCCTGTTTGATTGACGGCGCTTTGGGATGAGCATATGAGGTCGCTGTGAAATACGAAACTTGAAGTTACTTGTAGCAGAAACAATGTGAAGATAACGGCATGATTGGTTTTGACGGACATACTTGTTTAGAGTATTGATTCGATAATTAAACAGTCGATTGTTGTGTTTAAGGCTATAAACATATCATAATAGTAGATTGCGAAAGTTTTTTTTCTGAATGGCACATGTTCGATATTAATGTAAAGGAGGCGATGACAGACAGTTTTCTTTTTATTTCTCAATATCTTCCCCTGTTTCAAAATAATAATGATTACTTTGGGTTTTGTTTTAATACTTCAGTTTTCAGTATTGTCAGTTTTCATTTTTGCACCGAGCAAAACATCCGAATCTCTGTTATACATGTGTATTTTCACATGTAGACCATGGGAAATTGAATACATTGGTAACAAATACTAAAATGCACTTGTCCAATGTTAAAACCTTGGTAATTTGGGTATACGTTTATTTAAAATGCATTGTTATAAGCGCAATAGAAACATTGCATATATCTAGATCTTTGTCAAATTTTAACAAATTTGTTGATCAATGTTGATCAAATTAATTAAACTGTTTGATTTGTCGGTAAAAATATATAACTATTGCTTTTAAACTTCATTTCCAATTATGTTTATACATAAATGTATATATACATGTGTATAAATATACATCCGATAACAGTAAATATCGAAGATCTAACATTGAATGATATTTCAAAATGATACGTATACTTTTTATTTTACAATGATTGTGAAGAAAGTTATATTGAGTTAATATACTAAGATACTTTCGTTGGTACGATGTTGCACGAGAGTGTGGTCTTCCGTTTAGAGCTAACCACTGCGCTAACCAGACAACCTTGTACCAACTTGAAGAGAACCTTTTGTTTTTTCTATACGTGAAAACTTGTGCAGAAAATGTGAAGGTCAAAAACAGTTTGTAATTGAACGCACGCTCACTACTTTTATACTTCACACCTTCCTGCGATTCCCTTGTAAAATCAATGTATAACCAACTATGCAATTGCAAAGATATGGCATATATTTATTATCAAACCAACCGTGGGTACAGTAAGTTGTATGTGTGTATGTCCGTCCGTTAGTATCATATATTAAATTATACGGTGCATCCAATTTAAATGGGCTACTAACAAATGACAGCTTCAGCTTAAGGTATCTCGTTGATATACATGACAATGATATACAGTAAGTAGGACTGATTATTGAATGGTAGGGAGACCACTGGCACCATACCCTAGTAACGGCATTAACACAAGTGTTGCAATACTTGTCAATAAACGATCACAATGTAACACTCCTTTTAATCCATTTTATAGATTCGCGTATTTATTGCTCCCTACGGATCATTATATGACTTCGAGAATTTAATTAAGAATAGGTTTAATGGGAAATGACATACTAAAACTTCTATCAATAGTTTACTGGCCATTAATCAAGATGATTCCAAATCCAACGAATGTAGTCCATGGTTAGAAATAAAGTATTGACATGTACGAATTTAGTAGGTAATAGTTGTAGCGTATTGTGAATGTTTTATCACACAATAAGTTATCTTTTCACGAGCAAATGTATAATATAGCAACAAGTAAATTGTTTTTACTGCTTATAACTTCTTTTTTCGGTCGCTATAAAATTATGCATTGCTCTCAATCGTAACCCAATTTATCAACAATATCATATTCGAAATATTCTTAGCTGATTATCGAACAATTATTTAGTGTTTTTTTTGCTGAATCAGCAATTCTATAGCTTTTGTCCATAAACAATCAACAAAAAAGATGCAAAACAAAATGTGAAAGTTACTTCAGATGCAACCATAGTAGTAGTATATAGTTTACATTTTTTATAAACGTGTACATTTATTGCACCGCTAAATTTCACAGTGATAAAAGGTACTATTATGCTACGTTAATAACATAACATACAAATGCGTAGTATACAATGCTTTCTTCGCAAAAGATGGTAGGACACAAAAGACAAGAATTAAAATACTGTTTGGCATAATGTCTTTAATTATCGTTAATTACAACCTACTAGGATCAATGAAGATTGAATCCCTTTTATAACATCACTCTGCCATCCTGCTTTTAAATCAACTTTATTTAAAATAATCTCCTTTTATGAAACCTTACACGAAAACTGTACCGGTCTTTGGTTCATAGAGGTATCTTCAGACATAAGTTTTATCTCCATTTTTCGAGTTTTTTCCTGATTCTTGTCTTTTACCCAGGTTCGATTCTGCGCTTGCTTGCGTGGACCTTCTTTCAGTGTAACCACTGGTTTGACGTAAACGTTAGGCTGGTGCATATTTACATTATGTTCTGTGATTTTCGGTAACCGAGGAATGTTACCATTTTGTTTATTTCGAATAACATTTTTGTTCATTTGATCTGGCAACTTGGTAAATCTAGTCAAAGTTGATGTATTGTAGTTTACTCTTCGCACGGTTGTATTATGTTTATTTTGACCAACTGGAACGTTTAGGTTAAAACCACTATCATGGTTCCTGCCTGTCACTCGATTTATCCTCTGGTTAATTATTTGTCCCCGTAGATTCTGAATTTTTGAACCTTGATTGTTTATACGATGTCGCCCTGGTAAACCCCCATGTACAGGCATGTTTTGGGAGCGCTGAAATCTCTGGTATACCTTCTTAGAATTGTTCTCTCGGGGTTTAAATCCTTCATGCACCGCCCTTGTCTGTAGCCTTTGACCTTGTAATCTTTGACCGCGCTTCCAAGGAATAACCGGACCTTGGTCAGTTAACCTCGGGACCTTCTCCTCATTTACTTTACCAAATGGATTCCAGACAGGCTGGGGTGGTAAAGATGTGTTTTTTCCTTTGTACATTTCTGCTTAATTCGTTCTTTAGCATTTAACAAAGTATCATATTTAGTATTATATCCATTTCAATTTTTGTTACTTTTTTGACGCATAGAATATTGTATTGTATTCAAATAAGCTTCCATAGTTCTTAAAACATTTCAACACGTTGAGTTTTAAGACTTAATTCTACATATCTTGAAGGCTGTTAATTAGTTTATTGACAAAAGAAAACTGGACGTTTAGAATAATATATTGATTGGTCATTTCTAGAAGGAAAGCAAATAAGGCTTCTTAAGTATTCAAATATATTGGTTTGATCTTTGTCCATTCTTAACCGTATATTATCGATATTCAATACTAATGTTATTTGTTTACGTCAACCTTGTAGGGTCAAAATGAAGACTTTCACCTCAAAGGAAACGTAAAAAGGGAGTCAAAATATGAACAGTGTGTTAGAATAAATTTCTTTACTGTTATTATATATTTTTATTCAAGAAATACGGTTAAACCAAATTCTAATCGTTATACGATGGAATCGCGATGAATTAAAATGGCACAGGGCATCGACGTTTTATTGCAAATCAATGTTTAAATGTGCTAATTCTGAAATAATATCTAATGAAGACAAACATATAGGTGAAAATAAAGATAACATTAACATAAAATAATGGCTTAGAGATTTAAAGAGTGAAATATAGCCATGGTAATAATTATCATTTAGGTCGATAGGCCGTATTTTTGAAGTTAATATGGAGCTGCATTGAGCATGTTCTAATTTGGTTAACACTTATAAATACACATTTCCGAGGAACAAATAAGTTCCTACTGTTATTGATTTGCATAGAATTCATTTGAAAAAAAAATCTTTCTTTTATGTTTCGAAATAGTATATAAAATTATGTGTTTTGATGTATGCCAAATTGATTTGATGTCCCTAAGTTTTAAATAAAAAAACAGCATTGCCTTACAAATTATTATTAATGATAAAAATTCTGAACAGGCATTGTTTCAGTGTAATTGAAAGATTGAAATAAACCTATAATTGTATGAAATGTTAAAGGAGGAACTTATTAACTTTTGACTAATTGTTATATATACCATTACGAATGTCTGGCTTTAATAAAATGCAAAAAGAGTTAAAATATTGCTTTTGACAAAATACGTTTTAATTAAAACTAAGTTTAGATTTCTAAATGACACCATACTGTTAATACTATCTATCAGGGACATTAACATTTATGATGTTTTTAAATGTATTAGTCTCGATTCGTCTGTACTTACTGCAGATAATAATAAGGTTAGTGAAGCTACGTTTTCCTTTGTTGTTGTTGTGATTTATGACTTGCTGTAAGCGAGGTAATTTACACAGACAGACTTGCCAAGTAAAATACAATTAAGCTATGCTTTAAAAACTAGTTAATCTTCTTACAAAAGGTTAAAGGGGTACAAACCATTCGAACACATATTTCAATGTTCTTACACCATTTATCACTTTGTTCAATATCTATTTGAATTTATTCCATGAGTCAATAATCAATATGGATTATCTTTAGTGAACTTTGCTAAAAAAAAAATGTCGTCCTTTCTTCAACAACCAGAATCATTAGAAAGGCTGCCCTATTTTAATTGCATTCATTCTTACACTTATAATTTTCATATCATGTAAGACATTACTACCCAAAATGTTATGAAATGTGATTATTATTGATTATTAATTCATGTTTTATTGTATTATTATAAGAAGCAGTTTAATATCTTGGTACTCTTGCCAAAGTGTAAACTCTCTGGCCGAATATAAAAGTACACAAATGTTTTTTCACGCAAGTTGAAAGTCAGATTAAGAGCCTTTTTGTGTTTGACAGAATGGACATAAAACAACGTCTTTCCACGGATGTCACATCGGCAGAATTTGGGAACATACAAGGAATACAGTGGTATCGTCCAGATTCGGTGAAGGGCCATTTTCTAATGATGTAATGCCTTGTGGCCCATCCCAATTGTATAACAGTATATTGTTTGTCGAAATGAGTTATATTTATTATTTATTGGTGTATATTATATACAGTAGAATAAGATTAAACTAACGTTATGGCCAAAGAAGAACTAATGCTCTCCATATGATTTCTTTATGACGAAGAAATTGTTCTTGTTTAACGGAGTAGTCTAACATTAAATTTAATCAACTTCATGCTAACTCATTATTAACATATTAAAAACATGTATTGACATAACTTCAGTTTTGACCTATTCAAAGTATCCTGACCTGTTATGGCCCTCGGAAAGAACTTGTACTTAATAAGGTACAAATATGTAAAATGTTTAAAATTGATCGTCGCATGTGTATACCAGACGTTTCAATTTGGTTGATTTCACCTCCATCAATCTAAAATATGTAAGTATATATGCCATATGATACTAAACTCTCAATATATGGAGCATGTCCATTACCTTACCAAACGATGGAAGTATAAAAAAAAACGAAATTCCAAGGATACGTTCTTTTCAGTTCGCAAAAGTACATTTAAATGTTACAGCATGACCTTCTCGGATTATTATGAGGCCTAACCATTTAGGTTATAATCGTATTGATAATTTTCTTCGATGATTTAATTTTAACATAGAAGACAATTTTATGTAATTTGCATATCATAAAAATTCAGACAAGAGGTGTGATTAACATTTTTTCATATCCAAAAACCGATTAAAGTTTGATTGAATTACAACTTGTAAATTTCCGTTAATAAAAAAGGAGAACAGTTAGATTTCAACTGAATTGCATCGTTTCAATAATCACAAACACATTTCTGTAGAATTCATTTATTGCGTATTTAAAGTTCAATATATTAGAGGAGTTGTTATTTTTTTAAAGTTACTACAATACCTTACGCGAGTAGGTATTACTCTTGTTCGTAAAAAGTAGCTGCTTTGTTTTATATATTCCAATTATTCAACTGTTTACTTTTCTTCTTGTTTTTAATATTAATACTGCTAAATAGTGAAAAAGATTCATGATAGTGCCACTTGAAAACAAACTGTTGATATGTTACTTGATGTTTTAGTAAAGGAAATGATGTAATGAACATACTGTACAGCAAGAAGATATCAAACCATGTATAACGTTACACTTTAAGTGATAGCAACATTAATATTGATACATTGCTATATTAATTGAATAAACGTTCATCTTAGTTCTTGACATTGTGCCCTAAGTGACCAAAACGTGCATGTTAATTGCCACCAGATGATGTTTAATACCTTATTACTCTATTAGTTAGACTTATAACATTCCAAACGTTTTAGACGATTACCATAGAACACCAATGACGTTAACGAATCGGTGTGCATTACGTTAAGTGTCAGACTAACTGCATGTTTGTGATTGATCCACGCCATAAGAACCACAATGTTTTATGTGGATAATTTGTCACCATATTTGGAGAACAAAAAAAAACGAAACACAATTGTTTCGTCAAAGTATGTCTCGATAACTGCATTTTAAAATATAATTGCTCTGCAACGTGGAGCGTTCAAACACCGGATAGTTTTTAAATTGCTGCTTTTGCGAAGAACAAAAATACGTTCTCAAGTAAAACGGAGGCAAAGTTTCGAGTTTACTGCCTTCTCGAAAGGACAGATACGTTCCTAAAGTCAATTGCGAAACTAATTGCGTTCCGTTATTAGTGTGAATTTCGAGTATAAACTGATTAGTATTGTTTGTACAAACATCATCGGGTTAAACTTAAGATTCAATTATCGTCTAAACATGAACATAAAATAAATTATAAACAATTGTTGCTTTTCCATCTCTCCAAAATTAAGTTTCGTCCTTTTTTCAGGTCCTTTGTGTCGTTTTCGCACGGTAATAACAATTATATACCCAATGTTTTGTAGTGTAAACTCACAATATTTCTAGAGAAATACAAACATATTTCGACCTACCTTAACTTTATTTCAATGAGTTAATTTGGAAACAAACGCTACATAACGCCTTACAACACACAGACTGCACCAGTGTATTATTTACAAAACACATGCGAATTTACCAATAAATGAAAACTATGTATATCAAAGATTGAAGTGTACGAAAGAAATGTAGACGAAAGACAGAAGTACAAAATGTGTAGATATATAGACGAGACAGAGACAATATTTGCCAACACTGTGCTTCTTTCAAACGCATCCTCAACTGATGCTTTGTCTACACTATATGCAATACGTTAAATTGTCTGCACGAAACGATAAGTCTTTGGCATATTTGTATTTCATTTCCCAATATAAACACCGCACAATGACAAATATTTGACATCTATCAATCTTTTTGCGTAAAGATGACAGATGTCAGATTTATTTTAGATAACGAATGGCATTTTCCTAAATGAATATGACCTTAATACCTCTTTCTTCTTCATTCTATTATTTTGCTCGATACCAAGAGAAGACGGTTTATAAAGGTGTTCCGATTTGTTTCCTCTGCTTATGAAATAAACGTAGTTTGCACTGTTTTACTGGCAATATTTTATTAAGGCCTACTCTTTTTTTATTAATTTCCGTTTACGGGTGAGAAAGTGCCTGTTCATCATTATCTGCGCTTAAGTTATATTTATTCAAGTCCGTAGGCTGAATACGAGAGTAATATTTTTTTTACTTTGAAATGCTGTATACTTTCATTAACACGCGAGTTCAAATTGGTAGTTGATGAGGTAACTAAGTACCATAACACACATTTCCTGTCTCTAGAAAAAAGTATATAATATGAATATAAGAGATCGATTTGACAAATCTTATTCACATGTCGTAGTCCTTTGTCCAGTTTTTAATTCATAAACGAGTGAATTTCAAAATATGACAATTATAACATTTTCTGGGTTATTTTATGCAAAAAAGTTAATCACCCGTTTGGTCATTTTAAATACAAATTATTTGCAAGAAATATAACAGAAAACTTTACAGAATATTTATGCAAAAAGCTACAGAAACAAGCTTAGTAGCAAAAAGTTTAATTATAAACCCGCGACTTAATGGCACTGTGTAAACGCCAATGACATAGAACATAAAATCACAAACAAGAAACATAGAAGAACAGCACAAAACTCCACAAACAGCACAGTGCTTACATACTATATATAACAACTAGGCATGTTTATCAAGAATTGTTAGGTACTGCCTTGGAACGGTCAGTAAAATAAAAATTTGCTTGGGGTTTAAACCAGTTTATGTGCACAAACCTCACTCTTATCCCAACAATCCTTAATAAAGATAAAACGCAAAAGGTAAATCTTCAAAGTATGCATTAACTTGAGGAAACTTATCAATAAAACAATAAACAAATGGTATTTGAATAAACGTCGTAAAAGAAAGAAAAAGGTTTTTGTATGTCCTCCTATGTAGACTTTGTTCACATAATTTGGAAGATGATTTTACTCATTGTTTACGCTAAGCAGCCTAAATCCGTCTAGATTGTAACACCGTCTCATTTGCAGCCATTCAATTCAATAAAAGTCTCTATTTATGCAGGATAGTCTATGTATTTCACATTTTTATTTAATTTTGTATATGATTATGTCAAGGGATACGTTGTAAATGTATGGAACGTGTGTCAACCTTTTCTTACTCAAACATGCAATATATTATTTGGCATAATACAAGAGAGCATGTATGTTTTTTCCTGAAAATAATCAACTTACTATAACGGATTGTGTGCACATTCTCTAAGAAAATATTATAGTACATCAGTGATGTTTTGTGCAGACGAATAATTTTGAAAAAATATCAGACTAACAGTCTGTTTATGTTTAGTTAAATTCAAAACGAAGCACAGAAGGCACAAATTGACATAACGAAAGTGCAACATACACAATGAATCGGTTTGTGATAAGTTTATAAGATAACGTAGCTTTTTAATCTAAGGGTGGTCCAAGGGTTATAGCGGTCTTGTTGTACCAGTGCCCACTCAAGGAAGTTGTTCGAATTGTAGCAGTGTGTTTTTTACACTTATTACATTTGAATGAGAATGTTTATAGGTATACTATGTTATGTACACATATACGGATTCTGGATGTCGGGTAACCATATGACTTTTGTGCTGTTGGAAATGAAATGAAACAGAAAATTTAAATAGTTTACAGAACAAAAATGCAAAAGCATTTTCGGCCTTGAAAGACTCGAAATAGATCATTTTAGGCCGTATTTCGTTTGAAATTAAAAAAAATACAAAAATTTCCTGTATATTCTGTATATATCTGTATTCTATTGGGGGCGGGGGGGGGGTCATTTCGTCCACTTGAAATAGTGCAGCAATTTAAAATATACCTTTTTGATGAACACCTGACATCGCAGAGTTATTGTTTGCTAACTATATGTATAAAACCCCAATGCAAGGATTGCGATTTATATGGCGTGTATCGACACACCAAAAGGCTCTTAGAATGACACTTTATATTTTGCGTCGATGCGTGAATGCATTGTTGTACTCGTATATTGGGCGGGAAATGAAATTACATGGACATAAACAAAGTTGAAGAAATTTAATTTATATCGGGGCATCTGTTCTTACGCTCCAAATAAACTATGAAATGGTGTCAATATTTAAATTATTTGTAATTTGGAAAATTAATTGCTTTTTTCATTTACTTGTTGTTTCAAGTGAATGATGGTATTTTATTTTTAGAATGTCATCGCCAAAACCTAATTTCACGGAGATGTATTGGAACTTTAAATCTTTTTTTCTTACTAAGTATACCCTCTTTTGCATATTTTGCTGCTATCCTTAGGACGCCATATATGCACAATATTACCGATGACATTCCTACACCGACTCCTGGAAAAGTATGTCTCCAAACTTTTCTTTAAAAGTTTATAATTTGCTCGTTTTTCAGTTCAGAAATGTTTATTATGATTAATGCCTTTATGTTCCAAATAAAACAGTTCATGAACAAAGTTAATTAAATTTAACAGCGAAAAATGCATGGATACATATGTCAAAATTACACAGGTGACAGTTAACAGAATCAGTTTTTTTTAAGGACATACGAAATAATATCCAAGGAATAGCCTTTGAAACAATACTAAATTGATATGGTGACTCATGCATACACAACTTAGCATTCCCCTGAACCCTGTTTATAACAACACAATTACCGTTTCGACGGCAATTTAAAATCACATTTGTATATCAATCTAAAATATGTTAAGTGTGTTATAAGACAGATAGCCAACGGTTATGAATAACGACATCGGAAACTTCAAGAAATGAGCAAAGTCCAATTATGTTTTCAAGGAGCGTCGATCATACAAATGACCATCCTTATGACGAATGACAAAATCTTTCACTCAAAAACACGTTAACTTGACAGATAACAGTGCCATGTGCCCGCAATTACAATAAAACGCCCCAAACGCAGAGTTTTTCTAGTTAGCAATTCATTATCCTGCGTATCAATAATCAGATATGGCTGAGAAGCATCACCATCAAGTTTTTATCATAGGAATTTTCATAAATATAAAATTTGTAAGTTATGATTTGACGCGTGTTGAATTACAAAGATTGAAAAGCGTTTAACACAAGCAAGAGGAATGAATTTAGTTCAAAATATGAACAGGCTGAAAATTACACCTGTTGTTTACATGAATATTTTCCCTCCGAAAACGACTTCACCTCGGTACGAATCTTTTAGTTTTAAAAATACATAATTTATGAACAATTTTAGTTGCCGGGTATTCTACACAAATCACGCAGAGACGACTGAGGTTTCCTATATCATAAGTATGGTACCAAAACAGACTTTTAACATCAAATTACCCAACCCACTGTCTTCTGTGCCTGGTAAGTTTCTAAATTATGTGAATAAAATGTCCATGAAAGGAATTTGTTTCATATCTCGTGTATCAAACACAAATAGGCTCTTAGTCAGGCACTTAAGATAATGCTTCTAGACGTGCAAGTCAATGGTGTGTACTCCTATATTTGGCCGGTAAAGCTGTCATTTTGCAATAATGACAGTATCAAGATAATGCATTGCAGCTCCAGTCAGTGTCTCATAGCTGCCCGATCGAGTGTATTTCTAAGTACGAGAGCCATTTATCAAGCGGCTGAGCGCATTTACTTGAAATATGATTGGTTTTAAATGTCTATTCCGCAGGGTTTGCATAGGAATGACTGCTGTGATCGAAGAGCAATAAAGGGATTATAGCTTGTTTTAAAACACTAGCGTTCTTAGGAGCGAGTTGACATTTACAAACACTAGTCAAGTTTTATGTTCATGTGTTTTACTTTTTATTTTGCGAGCACTGACATTTGTCGTAAATTTGTTATCTTTCGGAGATTTCCGATGTACTGAGTAATTGACAATTATGTTTCAATCCTTACTTTAGCGTCGATAGATACTCTCTGATATTATGAATGAATAATTGCTCCCCCTCCTCCCCTAAAACAGTGGTAACGCTAAGTTAAATACTCGTTTGTTCAATCCAGTCATGGTGAGTTTATGGGTCTAAAATATATTTTCCGAATCTCAGAAGTGTGATTCCTAGGCTTTTCCTTTATAAGACTTCGGTGGTAGCTATTAATTTCTAAGTCGTATAGCCTAAATAGTTCCTTTCTAAATACCATATTTCGAATCTAATTTACTTTAAGCTATGCTAATTTAACGTATTGTTGCACGTGAGCTTTAGCGTCAGACGATTTCTAAAGGATGATATGAGAATCTATACGTAAATCCCTTTGGAGGTAACAAGAGCGTGAGCACTAAACTAACCCTCAGTGTAAGGATGTCATTCACTCAAATTAAAAGCATGTATATACTGATGAAAACAAGTTTTAAAGTTAGATATATATAAAAATAAGACAAACAACACCTTTAACCTACTTATTTATAATAAAATTACAAAAATATAAATGATTTTTTTAATCTTTGAATTGAAAGTTAAAAGAGATATTCATATTCGTATGCATGCAGGTAAATCAATAAATAAATAATAAAACACCGAAAAGAAATAGTTTTGTATGAATAATATGGGAGCCATATATACTTATAC
Organism: Mya arenaria; assembly: GCF_026914265.1. NCBI lineage: Eukaryota > Metazoa > Mollusca > Bivalvia > Myida > Myidae > Mya > Mya arenaria. The sequence goes on along the minus strand of NC_069133.1, from coordinate 37,030,048 downwards.
TCCTTTTTTCAAAATTGAAATTAACTGAAGCGATCTAGATCATGTTTGCATCATTTAGGAAATTCGTTCTGAATATAAAAGTGTAAAGGTGATATATTGCGCCGACGAGTACTCTACGGATAATAGAAGATTAAGAGTCTGTCTGTGTTTTGATCAATGCGATTAGAGATTCAGCACTCAATCTCCATTATTGAGGTACAATTAATAAAAGGATTCTTCCTGGCCAATCCCAGGGTGAGCTAATATAAGATTGTATGCGTCAGTCTTCCGTTAGTGAGGTGGTTGGTTCTGGACCCTACGGGGAAACGCTTAGCGTGCCTTCCAGGATACCAATTCTAGGACAGAATTGTAAATAAATGGACGTTGTTCTAGTTGCAATACATTAACACCGGGTAGTTTTTAATCATGACACTAAGTACGTATTTGTCTGGATTTCATCAATTTAAACCTACTTACTCTGTCAATTTTCTTATTAAAAGTTTTAAGACACAATCCTCCTTAATACGGGTTATAAAAACATTGAATCTGTTTATAATATTTGTATTCGACATTAATTTTCAATCAAATTTGTCCATGCACCTGAAATAAACTGAAATTAGAACAACCAGGAATAATGTGATCACAAATTTTACAAAATAAAAAAAAATCAAACTACGTCTTCCCGGAGCGGCAATTAGTCAAATCAAGATCCTATGAAAATTACAAAATCTTTTGCGCAGAAATATATTAACTTCACTGATGTTAGTGCGATATCAATGTATTGTAAGAATATATGTTGCTTGGACTGAAGCACTGTTACCCTTCTTTGTTTTTGACGATTTGGTGTATATAATATCTGCGCAAGTTAGTTTCTTTGTATTGCGTGCATCTTAGCCTGAAACGTTACATATTGCCTCAAAGCGTGACCGTCATTAGTGTTATCGTTTTTATTTGGTCAGAATATATGCTGTTTTGCAAGAATGACAAGTTTAGTATCAAGCTAATAAACTGTAGTTGTAGAACGATTTAATGGCCATTTGCATGCAAGTATATTTGTGGGTTGCCAGAAATATGAGATAAAAACTGGAAGAATCAAAGCAATTCAACAGATAATCTAACGTTGAACGTGACTATTGGATAATAACGATATTTAAATCATAAAGCTTGAGCAAGGTAGTATCTAGAACAATTATATTTCGGATGGTTGACTACTATTAATCGAACAAATTCGTTTTACGTATGGGGAAACTGTAATGGACATGCATTGAATATCAAGCTTGTATTGTAAGTTGCATAATAGCCACATGTTTAAGATGTTGACATGCGATTTGTGAAAGTCACTCGGGGATAACCATGACCCCTAGTAACACCTGTGTACGGGGAAATAAAATATAATTCACAGAGTTTTTAATGCTCTGAACTTTAATGACAATAATACTAGTAAATTTCTTGTCTTTATTACTTTTTATTGGATGGGTTATAGACCAATTCAACAGCATGTTATAAATTACGCACGAAAATGAACATTTGGAACGTACATATGAGTCTGGTTTCTGCAGATTTAATATATTGTGTCGTTTTGACACTTTCCGACATGTTGGCTACCTTTTAAATACGTCCAAGAGCGCCAACACGAATTTAAATTCATTATTCTGACATCGAGAAGTAGGAGCCCTTTTCTTGTCATTTATGCGTTATAAGAGACACTTCCATCAAGGCCACGTTAAAGCTTTTATGATATGCAAATTTCAATCTAATCTATACGTATAAACTGTCAGGCCCTTATATGTCAATGTCAGAGTATCCTCCATTACCATCAATTGATACGGATATCTTATCAAATATCTGAGATCGTGCTTATTATCTTGTATTCGTAAATAATTATTCACATTAATTGTATGTTTTCAAATAGTTCGTGTAATATCAATATCATTATCTAAATGCATGATCAATAGAATGCCATGTGCAATCTGATAAAGTATTGTGTTTTCTTGCCTTATAACCAAATCTACTTCTGAATATTATCGCTATTTTGATATGAAAGAAATAAATACGACCATTACAATGACTTTAAGTTCTAACTGATCACACAAAATAGCAAAATCCTGCAGGTATCAGCTGCCAACTAATTGGACAAAACCATTATGTCAAGTAAGTGCTCGTTATGTACAAATAGTCATTCAAGGCTTCATTATAATGAAAATCGAACCAAACAGACGCAATTGTTTTTTGACGAAGCTATTGCAACCAGATTAAACAAAACGTCATTGTATTGTATATTATTCACTGTAATATTAAGAAAACAAACTGTTTTAATTGAAAAACAACAACATATATTTGTTTGATGTAAATGTAGGATCAAAATACTTATATGGGTTTTGGCCAACAACAAAAACAAAACGTATCAACTTGAAGAATGTTGCGTGTGTCTATGTAGGTAGGTTTTGCTCTAATACATAAATGCAACAAAGAAGTAGAAGCGCACGTTTATAATATATTGATGTAACTGAATTAGCTGTCTCCCGTTTTGTTTCTTAGAGGCTTTGAACTTAATATCCATCTAAATGCTTAAATAAAAATGTACATTTTAAATGACTCGATCGGGGATTATGATGCAACAGGGAGCAATATAGACATATGTAACAGGATAGGAATGCTTTTGGAAAACAAGGCGTATGATCGTATTTATCCTAATGCATTTCCATGTTAGTTTCGGATGTGATAAAAATAACGCGCGTTTAGTTGTAATAAACATATTTTTAAACTTCCGAGAAGCATATTTTTAACTCATCTTAGTTAGAAATGGATAATACAAATATCAATTTATAATTGACAAATGGGGTTTAATTTTAATATGTAGTTTCCAAGCGTTCTGTTGACTTTGTTTTTCATGTTCCCATGAGGCCATCCGGTTTTGATGCAAGGAAACAACCCCTTAGTAGGTAGGTCTCACGTAGCTTCCAATTATACTTCCGTATTGAGTGTAACAAGAAACAAAATACGAATATGTCATTTAACAACATTTTTATAAAACAAAGATGACTCTAATATTTGACATGTAAAGGTTGTTTTTTATCATGTGAGCATCTTCCAAATGTATTCATAGGCCTGATGCCATCATGTCATAATGAACTCATTTAAAATATTTTAGAATGCCAACATCGTCGAACATTTCCTCTATATTTGTATTTCATTTCCGAAACCAGACAGTGAAGAGGACAACTGTTATCGCTCAATGCGAAGATTTGGGATTCACCAAAGATGTTTCTGATCGATATTCTAATCCCGTTGATAGAAGTCAATAAGAGAGGATGAGGAAATATGTACGATTAAACAATTAATTTTGAAAACATTCATTTAAAAAATCTGATTCATTCATGAATACACAACGTATATACGTTATCCTGGATCAATTGATTCAAGATGCATACAATCACACCGTCATATTTGTATTTACATAATATGAAAGCCACCCATAATGTTTCCAAAATTCCAAAAAACTTTCTTGAAAAATCAGGATCGTGTTGATGTCACTAAAGTAGATGTCATTTGTCTACATCGCATACGAGATCAATTTTCTTTTGGTTTTTGCTTTGTACCACTTATTTCATTTGAATAAAAAAATATCCTTCTAGATTATAACATCACTAATACTGTTGCGGTTGGAGACGGAAAACTAACTACCAGGAATAAAGTGATCAAAATGACTACTAGAAGCGGCGAATCTCTTCATCAAGATCTTGTAAAAATGTTTCACGCAATACAAACTTAACAGAAATAAGTAAAATGCCATTGAAATGTCAATACAGAAACCGACAAGCATTTGTTGCGTAATTAATCGTCTTTATTCCTGCTTCCCATTCTTCAGATGTTTTTCAGCAAGATAAATTGCAAATCGGATTGCCTTTTTTCTTGTGTTTAAGTGTTCATTTGATAAGCTTGAAGCTTTCTTAGTTAAAATCACTTACATTGTAAACAAACAATGATTTTTATTTAAAAACACAGAATGTGGCTTTTTTGTTCATACGGATCATTGACCTCTACAACAATCTGCCGTTATTGAATAACACAAAACAATTATGGTTAAATGTATGAGGGCAGACTTCTGCAACTGTTTATTCAGTACTTTGTCATTTTTACGACATACTTTCGTCAAATAGTTCTGACGTATCGACGCCCCTTCGACAAGCTAGAGTGCTGACTGATTGCGATTTTGTTTGGTATGTACCTTTATATTCACTTATATCCGCATGAAAGCCTTGCTCGCGATATTCTCAGTACAGCCTCCGAGAAATGATATAGATTATATAACTTTTGTTTTCAAAGGCATTAATAATTTATTCGAATTGCATACATGCATACTTGAAGTCAAGATTTTATATAAATTTAGGGTTTTCTTTATTTCTCATTTTTACAATTGAAAACCAAGGCTTAAAATTACCAGTGATTTTTAGGTGTTTTTTAGATCTTTTCTTTTCATCCAAACAGGTTCAACGTATCTTTAAATTCAAAATCATTTTTTACACTTTTCAGCCTATTTTGACATTACAAACATTATAATGGGAATACAAAGAAATGAGATGGCATCTTGTAATTACTCAGTATGGGAATGAGATGCTTCTCGTACACGTATTGTGCTTTTTTTCTTGAGCTAGCTCCAGTTAATACTTTCTGATAATATGTATATATGCATAATTTTCCAAATGAATGACTAAAATGGTAACGTTATGGACGAAAGCTCGTTCGCCCAATACAGAATTTCGTATGTAAGAATGGTTCAATAAGGTCCGACCTTTGAAGTTGTATGTGCTATGCAAATCGCTGTATATATTATGCATACTTCATTGACATCTTAAGACATTAAGATTAGCAATTTTTATCGCTGACCTTATAATTGTTAGCTGTAAAAATATCTTAATCTTGTCCGTTAAGATACTGAATACATCACTAGTGTCAGTTTAATTCTTTGTCTTCTCTTATTTAATGCTTAGGTTATTAGTTTTGCTTTTATACAATGTATATTTCTTAGCTTTGTACTGACACTCCTTTTATTATATATATATATATATATATATATATATATATATATATATATATATATATATATATATATATATATATATATATATATAAATCATGTCATGCAAAACTGTGATCAAATGTTCAACAGTATAGGTATAAAGTGTTTGATAATATTCAATTATCAGATCTAACGTAGTCAGACCCGGTGAAGCCGGGGATGATCACTTTTATTAAACAAAACGTGACGACGCCTATCAAAAGGGATACAAAGGTGCAAAACGACATTTTCAGTCTTTTGGTAGTTATTAAAGGGAACTTCATTAAAACATTGAGTTAAAAGAAACTAGTACTTTCGTTGTTTTCCGATTTAAAGAAGCACAAGTAACCAATAATAAATTATTGATATTCTAAAGGGGATAACTTAGTTGTCTTTATAGCTCGTCGCTTTCAGTTTGTTTATATCGTTGTCAGATATAATGGATATTTTATGGAAGCGATTTAAACATTTATTGTACATCAATTTTTATTGAATTTGCTAAGAAATGGTGCCTTATCCTAATAAACGTCACTACAAAAAATAACACAACTTTTATCACGATGGTGAAATGGTCACCTTTGTACCCATTTCTTCAGGAATCGTCAAAATTGTATTTTCAAAACATTAGTGTTAGTTGCCTTCTGGGCAAACGTCTGTTTTATTCAACTAATGAATCTAATTTTAAAAACTAACGACAGACTGCTGATTCATAAAGCAAGTTTGAAATAATACTGCCATATAAATAAGGACAAACTAGTATTTCGAATACGCATGTGCATGACCAAATTCATGAACTAACTTTATCTAGAAATGCAAGTTTGATTATTTTATTTTTTTTGCCAAAATGTCAAAACAAGGAACAGCCATTCGTCTGTCAACGAAAAACAACGTCATTAGGACGAGAAAAGCGAATGTGAACCATTTTACATAAAATATGACAGATACCAAGTTTATGCCAATTAATGTTTTTATTTATAATGCCAATAAATCCCAAGATAAGCACAAGTCTTACCCTAACCGTCCAGCAATACACATTTTTTATCACATACGAACAAATAAACATCAAAGGCTGTGCAAATCTGTTTATCGGTTTATTGAGTGTGTTTATCCATATATCGTTGGTATTTGAAAATGGTCGTAGTATTTAATCCTGTGTATATGTGTTTACATAAATGTTATTAGTAAGATCGTCTTTGTATTCCAAGAAAGGCCTTCAGTGTGCAAAGAATAACCTTACGAATGGGTTTCTTAGCCTCTGATATTGTCGTTTACACTTGTATTGCAATTTACTGTTTGTTGATAATGGAGACAACGACATCCAAATGGAATACCTTCAGATCGAGCCCGATGACACGTGCGGTAGAAAGTAGCAAGACTGACTGTCAGTGTGCTTAAAGGTTGAATAACGAATAATACTTTTCCTGCAAATCTTAAACATTATATAGAAGAAAATAATAATTATATTATTTTCTTTTCTATGCCTGATCGAGATTTGTGCTGACTTCGGAAACTCGTTGAACTTTGACGTCTGGTTATCTGCGAGATGTTTTCAAAGACCTGATGTCATTTGACCTTATTGAGCTCATTACGGTATTTAAGAACATTTTCTTAACCGAACACTGAAATACAACGAGTATTAAGAAAACAGCAGGCAACGTGTTCTTGGCATTTTAAATATGAGCATGTTCAGTTATAGAATTTTAAAGCAACTAAATGATCAGAATGCTGTGTGTTAACGGGAATTGATTTAAAGTGCATACACAATCCATTTATGATCAAATTAGTAATAAAGCAAATTAAGATATTTATAAAAAAATACTTGAAAGTATTTTTATGTCATTATATAGAAGATTTGGGAGAACGTTTGCAAAAGCAAGAGTATTAAGGCTTGTATGCAGGTAGGCTACTATAAATAATAACAAAATGGCCACTGAACACTACAAAATAAGCCGTGTTATTGTTACCACAAATGACAAGATGATTGCGCTCTCCGTACACTAATAAAAATCGATTAAGATTTTAGGAATATAAGTAATAAGACACACATTTAAATAAAAGGTGCTTCTCGTTTTTTGCATCCATTTAATTCAATAAAGTTCAATGTCAGCAATTTCTTCAATTACCATCAACTGTCAAGAATATTAAATAACATATTTTCTATCTACAAACTTGTCTACAATTTTCTTTTCATCCTTTTACATGATGTGTTTTGTTTGGCTATAGATTCGTGATGATGAGTGACAAGACCCTTGGCAAAGGTGTAGATTTCAACTTAATAGAAAACCAATTTAAATAAACCTCATAGATCCAAATGATATTTAAGATTTTTGATTGTTGTACTTTGACTTGTTCTTATAACCAGACTATGACATCCGGACTAAATAAACGCAATGAAGCTTGACACGTTTGTCTGAATGCTCACAGACTGAGTGCACTCTAAGGTTTCTGCCATAACCATAGGATTCTTTACGGTGATACTTAATTTCTTATAGTTTTATTTGCATTCAATTTCATATTAATTCAGACGAATTACCTTGAAATTGGGAAGTCTCTTTCAGAATGTTGATGTAGTGCTATGGATTCAGGTTGGATGTCTCAATATATGGGAATTCATCATAATTTGATTAAACTATCCTTTCCATTCACCAAGTCACTACATAATAATTATCGTATTTATTTCAAATTGTCTCGCATCAAAATTTAAAACTGGACAATGGACTACGGCACGTGTATTTAGTTTTGCCTGCTTCATTTATACAAAGCAAGTTAATCAACCGTTTGGTCTTTTTAAATACAAGTTATTTGCGAAAAATATAACCGATCAGAAAACTTTACAGAAACCAAACGGTATTTTATAAAACAATCTGGAATAAATCAATTTATCATTAAAGAATATTAAAAATGCATGTATATGCTTGTATTCATAAAGAAAGACAAACGCTTTTGTATGGTCTCCTATGTCGACTAGATTCTTAAATGGCATTAGGAAGATGAATTTGCTCGTTGTTTTTGTTAAGCAGCCTAAATCTGTCCAGATTGTGACCCCGTCTCGTCTGCAGTAATTCCATTCAATAAATTTCTCTATTTTATTCAGAATAATCTATTTATTTCATCTTTTTATATCACTTTTGTATGTGACTATTTCAAGGTGTAAATGTATGGTAAGTGTGTCCTCGTTTTCTAACTCAAACATGCAATATCAAAATTGGCCAAAAAAAAGCATGTATGTTTTTTTTCGGATATAAATCAACTTACTTCAAAGGATAAATAAACAAAATAACCTAGCATTTTAATAAAAGGGTGGCCAAGGGTGATAGTGGTCTAGTTGTATTGGTGTGCACCTCTTACTAAGGAACATTGTTCGAGTCGTAAACATGTGTTCTTTACACTTAATACAGTTGAATTAGAATGTTTATAGATATACTGTGGGGATGCGGATTCTGGATACCTGGTGTCTCATATGACTTTGGTATTGTTGGAAAGGGATGAAGAAAGGAAAAATGAATATTTCACAGAACAAATTATACAAAAGCTTTTTCCGCCTTGTAAGATGCGAAATAGGTCATTTCAGGCCAGATTTTGTTTGGCATGAAAAAACAAACTGCATAACTTTATCTTAGTAATCTGTTTTTGGTCATTTATTTTATATGTAAGTAGGAAGCAAACAGGAACGATCCTTTCAAATGTTACATTTTAAGTGATAACCAGGTATAAAAAATAGCAACTTACCTAATGGCTGGATGAAATGACATACTCATTCTACATACGAAAACAAAAACACAAATCCTCTAGGCTAAGATTATAACATCACTATTTCTGGAAGAGATTTGAATTTACCAGCAAATTTGTTATGCATTTGTTCATCAATCTAAATTTATTGAAATCAATGTGCGTTTAAAGAACAGAAAAGCAGATAGAAATAAAGTGATTGATAACCTCAAAAATAAGAGAAATCTAATAACGCTTTCTAGGAACGGAACGAATGACAAATTAATTCACGCAGAAATAAATTACTTTGACATATGTCATTGCGATAACAATGCAATGTCAATAATAAGTCCAAAAAGCATGTGCTGTAAAGTTAAACTTTAGATATGGCAAACTTTTATCAAGTATAAGTTATGCATGAACGCAGTTTCAATCTAAAATTAAATAAGCTTTAAGCACTACCAAGGCGGATGAATTACGACAAAACATCGTTATCAATTTACACTCTTAATTAACATGGATGCATTTAGCTTTGCCGTCGAATTGTTTTTCCTTGCGGTCATATCGTTTCCTTGGCGTAGTTCAGCCGTTTTACATATACCTTTTGATGAACATTTCACGTTGCATGGTTCTCCAATGAATAACCTTGATTTTGTATAAATTATCTGACCTTTCTGATCCATAGACAAACACTGTTTCCCTGAACTTTGTTTGCTGAATCTGTGTTTATGGCACCAATGCAAGGATTCTTATTATTATGGCGTTTATCGAAAACAAACAGGCTCTTAGTCTGAAACTTAACATTATGCGTCGATGCGTGAATGCATTGGTGGACTCGTATATTGGGCGGGGAAGGGAAACATAAGTAATCAAGACATATATTTTTAGCACAATCATGATTAAATGCAAAAGAAATAAATATTTATAATGCCATAAAATCTCTAGATAAGCACATGTCTTACCCTAACCGTCAAGCAATACACATGTTTTTATCACATACGAACAATTAAACAATCAAAGGCTGTGCAAATCTGTTTATCGGTGTATTGAGTGTGTTTATCCATATATCGTTGGTATTTTAAAATGGTCGTAGTATTTAATCCTGTGTTTATGTGTTTATATACATGTTATTAGTAAAATCGTGTTTGTATTCCAAGTAATAACATCAGTGTGCATAGAAGAAGACCTTACAAATAGATTTTTAGCTTCTGATCTTGTCTATAACAGTTGTAATGCAATTTAATTATTGTTGATAATGGAGACAATGACATCCAAACGGAATACCTTCAGATGGAGCCCGATGGCCATGTGCAGTAGCCAGTAACGAGGCTTGCCTCACAGTGCCTTTGTGAATTTTACCTTATCTTTCCTAAATCATTATATTCAAGCAAAAGACAAAATCAGTCGCATGATAAAACTTTATGAAATATAACATTGGTAGTAATTATGACCGACCATGGCAAATTATTTGGTGAAATGAAATCTAAACGCAGGGTCTGAAATGAGGAACCTGGCCTTTTTATCAGTATATGTGACACATTTATTTCGCCAACGTTGATGCTTTTGTGGTAACTATGCAAATTGTAATGTTTATGTAAATGTTTCGAAACGTCATTTGTCAATGGCTGGTTTCCCTTCAATTACCTTCAGCTGTTTAGAGTAACTTATTACACATAATATATCCAAACACTTGTCTTTTTGTTTTCGAATTGAAATATTGAAATTATTTGAATTCAATTACTTATTTAAATCCCACGTTTAACTGTTTTGATTGAGATTGCTTCAAACATATTTCGTTTCAGAATTCAAAGTATGAAATACCTTGTTCATTTCCGAGGAACAGTTCATCTTTAATTGAACACGTTTTACAGAAAGCTCTATGTCTTTTGTCCGTTTTCTTTATTCTAAAACCAGTGTACAAACAAATCTATGAAATGAGATTACTGTATATTTGATTAGATGCCATGTTTATAGTTGAAATATAGCTTTGATTAGTATGCATATGTTTGAAGTTATATGCCTCTCTATTTATGGAGTTTTAGAGCAAATCAGGGTTGAAAATAGTTCTAAAATAAATTTGGCAAATAAAGGAATCTGATCATGAAAGTTTAATGCATCGTCATGTTTATGCTGGCTGTCATAATTTAAACCAATGTTTTATTTTAAAATTTTCAAACTTTGATGTTCAAATGAAAATATTGTTGAATGAATGCAGATTTCGAAATAATCGTAGTTGTTTAGAGATATATTTTATCAATAATAGGCGAATAAAAGTGGTTTATTCAAAGTCGTATGTTGTGTGCTTTTACGCTTTGCTTTTGGTATGTTCTTTACTTGGCCTTGTGATCATATCATTGTATTATAATAAAATATAACACTTGGCTGTTTTGTGCAGCGATAGCGACGTATAAATGGTACAAGGAATAACACACTACCATTTAAACAACATATGTTATACTTTGTGTGCTGAATCAGATATTACACAGGAAACCGTTGAGCTTTGACAAGTTATTTTCTTCGAGACGTGTTCAACGACCTGATGTCATTTGTCCATATTGAACTCATTTCGGTATCTAAGAATACCGTGTCACCCTTGTCTTATATATCCTATCTGTCCCCTCCCCGCTCTAAACTTCAAAATATCACTCTTAATGATAGGCTTTTCAACCATAATTCGTTTCGTTGAATGGCATTTTATTATCTTAACTAAACACTGAAACACAACGAGAATTACGAAAACATCCATACCTTTCTGAAAGAGTGGTAGTTCTTTTGATACAGGATGGGAATCGATTAATGTATGGGTTTTTCACAGTTGTACTTTAACCTGTTTATTGTATGACAAAGACATTAATCACCCATCCTTTTAGGTTTTGGTAACATAACAGATTACGTTTACATGATTTCTAAATCATTATTCTCTTCTCGAAAAACTCAATCAAACGCGATTATCAATTAAAACCAATGACTCCGTAGCAATTGTTTATCAAAGGTTATGCTGTTAAAATCAAATGAAATTTTACAGCAGCAGGCAACGCGTTCTTGCTATTTGTAAATATAAGCATACTTCAGTTATAGAATATCAAAGCATCTAAGTAATCAGAATTTTGTGTATAAACATGAAATTGATTTTAAGAGCAAATACAATCCATTCATGATCGAAATATTATTATTAATATATAATAGACAATATAGATATTTATCAATAAAGACTGAAAAGTATTTTTATGTCATGATATAGAAGATTCGGGAAAAAGTTTGCAAAAACAAGCGTATGAAGGCTTGTATGCAGTTGGGCTACTATAAATTGTAACAAAATGGCCACTGTAGACAAAAAAAGCTTTGCTATTTTAAAAACACATGACCAGATGATTGCGCGCTCCGTCCACTATTAATAAGAGTATAAAGATTTTAGGTCTCTAAGTAATGTGACACCGAATTCAAGTGCTTGTCCTTTTCTGCATCCATTCAATTCATTTAAGGTCTTTCTTTATGTTATGAGTTGAAGAACAATTATTTGAAATTTATTATTTCACTTATGACAATGACTGACTCCAAATAAATTTACCTTTTATAATAATCTGACTTTGTAAACTGTTTACATGCCGGACACTATATACCGAATATGAACGAATATGACTTCCAGGTTTGTCCACTGAATTAATTGGGTGTTTGAAAACTATAAATATTTCTAATTCTAAAATGAAATCAAAAAGGCCACACAAAAGTAATCCCTTGATCAATTGGTTTATCGCACCGATATTTCCAACCACAACTGTGCACATGTTGTTTTTTTAAAACAGCTCTGTGCCCATGTATTCTATTGACTTGTTGTTTCAATTTGGTTTTGAGTCAATGTGCCCTTAATAAAGTTCACAGTATGTGTTTGCCGCTAGACTTTTCTATGTAGTTTACATTGTATGCTATTTAATTTCGCATTTGTTTTCTTCTAAGACTAAAACATGGACATACATTATATACGATACAGCGTTCAACGATATGTTACCTTTTTAAAGACCATCTGTAATATGCACCTACCTGATTATTTTGTCTTAATCCAACCTTTTTTTAAAAAGCGCTACAAACTTATCACGGCATTACTGTTCTTCTTTAATATATGACACATGTTCATACCCGTGCAATCTGTCAATGTCAGCAAATCCTTCAATTACCATCAACTGTTAAGAAAATTAAATTTCATGATATATCCAAAACTTGTCTACAATTTTATTTCATCTTTTTTACATGATGTGTTTTAATTGGCTAAAGATTCTTGATGCAATGGGACAACCCATGACAGAAGAGTAGATTGAATCTTAATAGAAGACCAATTTGATTAATCCACATTCGGTTTTGGATTTTAAAAATAAAACACAATATAAAAACTTATACTAATTGCACAGATACAGAGATATTTTAGATTTTGTGTTGACTGTTGGGCTTTGATTGGTCCTCATATACAGACTATGGCATCCGGACAAATGAAACGTATTGAAGCTTGACACGTTGTCTGACTGCTTACAGTCTGTGTGCACTCTTAGGTTTCTTCCATAACAATAGGAATCTAAACGGCGATACTTTTCGTATAGTTTTATTTGCATTCCATTTCATATCCATTCAAATGACGGTTTATGAGGATATATCGTAAAGACTTCGAGATTGGGTAGTGTCTTTTAGAATAATGCTCGAGTGCTATGGATGTCTAAATATATGAAAATTCATCATCATTCAGTTGGTAAAACTATCCGATCAATTCACCAAGTCACTAGGTAACAATTGTCATATTTTTAAATTATCTCGTATCAAAATTTAAAACTGGACAATGGACTACGACACGTGTATTTAGTTTTGCCGGTTTATTTTATGCAAAAAAAGTTAAACAACCCTATGGCCTTATGAATACAAGTTATTTGCCAGAAATATAACCGATAAGAATTTTTTTTTTTTAAACTGGAATAAATCAATGTATCATTAAAGCCGCTTAACAAAATGCATTTTTATGATTGTATTCATAAAAAAAGACAAAGATTTGTTTTGTATGTCCTCCTATGTCCTATGGTTTTGCTCTTTTTTTCACGTTAAGCAGCCTAATTCCGTCCAGATTTTGACACAGTCTTGTCTGCAGCAATTCCATTCAATAAATTTCTCGATTTATTCAGTATACTATTAGTTTATTTCATCTTTTTATATCACTTTTGTGTATGATTATTTCAAGGTATAAATGCATGGTAAGTGTGTCCTCGTTTTCTTACACACACATGCAATATCAAAAATCATAAAGCAAGTATGTTTTTTCGGATATATATTAACTTACTTCAGAGGATAAATAAACAAGATAGCGTAGCATTTTAATCAAAGGGTGGCCAAGGGTGATAGTGGTCTATGTGTATCGGTGTGCACCTTTTACCAAGGAGGGTTGTTCTAAACAAATTATACAAAATCTTTTTTCCGCCTTGCAAGTTGTGAAATTGGTCATTTCAGGCCGGAATTCGTTTAGAATGAAAAATACAAACTGCATAACATTATCTTAGTATTCCGTTTTCGATCATTTATTTTATATATAAGTAGGGAGCAAGCAGGTACGATCCTTTCAAATGTTACATTTTACAGAGATCACCAGGTATAAAAACTAACAACACACCAATTGCTGGATTAAATGACAAACTCATGTTTACATAGGAAAACAAAAACACAAATCCTCCAAGCTCAGATAATAACATTGAAATTACCAGCAAATTTGATATACATTTGTTCATCAATCTAAATTTATTGAAATCAATGTGCGTTTGAAGAACACAAAAGCAGATAGAAATAAAGTGATCGATAACCTCAAAAATAAGAAATCCTATAACGCTTTCTAGGAACGGAACGAATGACAAAATACTTCACGCAGAAATATATAACTTTGACATATGTCATTGCGATGACAATGCAATGTCAATAATAAGCCCGAAAAGCATGTGATGTGAAGTAAAACTTTAGATATGGCAAACTTTATTAAGTATAAGTTATGCATGAACGCCGTTTCAATCTTAAGTTATATAAGCTTTAAGCTCAACCAAGACGGATGAATTGTGCACAACACATCGTTGTCAGTTTACACCCTTAATTAACATAAACGCAAATAGCTTTGCCAACGAATTGTTTTTCTTTGCTGACATAGCGTTCCCTTGGCGTAATGCACCAGTTTCAAATATTACTTTTCGATGAACACCTGACATCGCAGCGCTATCTACTGAGTGACCTTGATTTAAAATCAAGTATCTGACATTTTTGATCTTGAGAAAACCACTGTCTCCCTCGTACGTGTTTTGCTGATTATGTGCATAAAACACCAAATTAAATGCAAAGATTGTGATTCGTATGGCGTGTTTCGAAACAACAATGAGCTCTTGGTTTGACACTTTACATTATGCGTCGATGCGTGAATGCATTTATGGACTCGTATATTCGGTGGGAAAGGGAAACTGAAGTAATCAAGATATTGATTTTAGCACAATCATGATTAAATGACCCTTTACATGCCCGAATACATAGTGAAGAACTATATCATCTTACTGCACATCTCCACTCACGGACGTTTGCCATATTTAAGGAATCTAGAGCGTATAAGTAAACAAAAAATCGTCAATGGCGATCCACGAGTGAAAACGGTCAAATACATTAGATGTCCGTTTCGGAACGAATGTGTCGTGGGTTCGATTTCCAACAAGGAAACGTTCTGGTCTCTCCTAGGAAAATCCTAGTCAATCTGGTTATTTATGATGTCATGGTTACATCATAGACAATCAGAGCAGCTACAAGTTGAACGAAGTACCTGTTTAGAGGTCTAACAGGCACTTAACGAGAGAATCCCATCGAAAAAATAGCTTAAATTTACCGCACTTGGACGCAATGAAAACGGAGTTCACCAGATATTACATGCACCAGTTCACAAGCTGTATTCAAAATAGAGCTAAAAATCGAAAAATAAAAATATCCTAGCTGGATATTGTCCATATAATTAAGGAATGTGTGTGCTGTCTTCTTGGTTTCGTCTTTCATCTTTTATTCTTTTTAACTAGACATACGTTTAAGATTAATGTGTGCAGCTAGTTACATTTGAATACTGTTATATTTAGGTTTCCGACGTAATGTATAAGAGAACTACTAATGCCTGGTGACCCACATTAGATTTGAAGAGAATTCAAAGGAGAATATTTTTCCGAAAACTAATCTATTTACAATTATGTTTTGCATTTAAAGCCTTTGTTGGCCGATTAACGTTAAAATGAAAAAAAATATGATAACAAACGGAAATAATTAGTAAAAAAAACATCATATTGCTTTTAAATGAAGCAAAACTGATATAGTGAATCAAGGCATACAAACATAGCATAATTATGCTTATACGTAAACACACTCCCCAAGTACATCTATTAAAACAACGCTATAATTGCTTCGACGGCAGTTTTAAATCACGTTTGTTTATCAATCTAGATTAAGTAAATTGATTAATAAAATAGATAGACAGCGGTTAGGAATAAAAACATCGATATGTTCATCATATGAGCAATAACCAATTATGTTTTCAAGGAGCGCCGATCATATAAATGGACATGCTAAAGATCAATGATAAAACCTTTCATTTAGAATCACATTTTCTTGTCAAAGAAAAAAAAGCGTGCGATGTCACCGAACTGATAATAATACGCCCAAAAGCATAGTGTTTGTAGTTAGCAATTCATTATCCTGCGTATCTTCTGATATGGCTGAGAAACATCACCAGTTATTGTTTTTTTATATACAGTTTCTAAGTTATGATCGTGGCGTTTGTGGCGTTTGTTGAATTTATAGATTGAAAAGATTTCAACACAGCCAAGAAGAATGAATTTCATACGAAATATTGCCAGGATCAATTTACACCCGTAGTTCATGTTAACATTTTGCCTCCGAAAATGGCTTTAATTTGAGGACGCATCTTTCCTTTTCACGAGTAAGACTGTTTCAGAAATACCTAATTAATGAACATTAGTTGTCGCCGGGTAATCTTCACAAATCGTGCACAGACGAACAGTGGTTTCCTTTCATACTACGTATGTCGAGAAAAAATAATTTTAAAAACAAGTAACCCACCCTACTATATTTTGTGCATGTTATGTTTCGAAATTCTGTGGATATGATGTTAATCAAGGGAAATTGTTTCGTATCTCGTCTATCAAACACAAATAGGCTCTTAGTCAGGCACTTAACATATTGGTTCTAGACGTGCAAGTTAATGGTGTATTCCTATATTTGGCCGAAAAACCTGTCATTTTCCAATAATGACGATATCATAATAATGCACTGCAGCTCCATTCTGATTGAAGAAACACGTACATGCCGTATGCCTTTTTTGGATTGCAATGTCTTATGGATAATAAGATGTAAGTGGACGAATCCATGCACTTTACAAATGAGCAGCTGTACGTTAGATGAACGTACAATCGGAAATAAAGGTTCTATTTCAAAGACTAAATTGAATCCAGATGTATTTTTAACATTTTTTCATGTTTGAAACAAAACCGATCAAAACATGCTTTTATCCAAAAACTATTTTTAGTGGTTTTAAGAACTGATTTGTTTTATTTGTCTACATATTCCATTGCATGATTGGCATATGAAATACTTCGAAGACTAATAAAGTGATAACAGCTTGCTTGACACTAGCATTCATGAAAGCAAATTGACGATACCAAAAAACAGTCAACGATTTATGTGCATGTTTCGTTATAACTGTTTACTTTGTGAGCACTGACTTTTCTCGTAGATACGTTTATCTTTCAGATATTTCTTATGTAACAGATTATTTGGCAATTATGTTTCAATTCTTACTTTAGCGTCGATAAATACTATCTGATAATATGAATGAGTAATAGTCTCAAAGAAAAAGGGTATGTTATATACTCGTGTGTTTAATCCAGTCTTTTACATGGTGATTGTATGAGTCTGAAATACATCTCCCAAATCTCAGAAGTGTAATTGTTTGGCTTTTTTTAAGACTTCGGTGGTCAGCTATTTATTTCTAAGTCGTATACCCTTAAAATTTTCCTTTCAAAATATTGCACTTATAATTTCGTATACATCAAACTTTTTTAATATAACCCATTGTTGTACGTGTGCTTATAAATACATTCAAAGACATAAACACAAACTTAAGGGGTCCTTTCCGTCAGATTTTCTATATGAAAAAATGAGACTCTGTCCAACGATCCCTTTGGCGTCAAGAAGAGCGTGAGCACTAAAATCAATTTTTTGCTTTTTCAATGTAAGGATGTTATACACTCAAATTGAAAGCAGGTATACACTGATTATAACAAATCTTATAATGTTTTATAACGAATTACACCTTAAACGTACATATTTATAACAAAAGTATCTGAATATTCAACGATTTTTTATTTTTTGTATTTAAAGTCGAAAGATATCCATATTCATTTAGATGCAGTTAAAAACAGGTTTTATTTGAATAATATGGGAGCCATCTATATATTGTTTATCCCAATTTGAAAACAACTAGAACAATCGTGTTTCCTTCATCGACAATATCCGGCCTGAACATTCGAGAGAAAGGTGATATATTGTGTACATATAAGGAATATTAAAAATTGACAGTCTGTCTGTGTTTTTTTTCCCATAAATTTGATTAGAGAGACGGCTTTCCATCCACATAGTTAAAGTACACTACATAAAAGGAATCTTCATTGGTCAATACAAGGGTTGGTGTGGTTTAGTTTATAAGTGTCAGTCTCCCGCCAGTGAGGTATTTGGTTCGAGAACCATCGGGGGAACGCTCAGCTGGCCTCTTTTACAATTTTCTTATTGGTTGCATTTAGATACATGACATTCGTCAATGAATCTTACGGAAACGGACACAAACGAGCAGGGGGGGGGGAGGTAATGTGATCAGAACTTTCAAACTATGTCTTAAATTAGGGGCGATTAACAAATCAAGATAATATGAAACTGACGGAATCTTTTGCGCAGAAAACATATCAATTTTGCGGATATGTAGCGATTTCAATGGAGTGTTTGCACTAAACCACTTCATACTTCTCTGTTTTTGCCAATTTGATGGATATAACATCCATGCAATAACGTTATATGTATCGCGTGCATCGGACACAAATAGGCTCTTAGCTATTGCCTTGACGCGTGACCGTAATTCGTGTACGCTTATTTGTATGTTCAGATCGTGAGCATTTTTGCAAGAGTGACCAGCTGAGATTCTAGCTATTGAATTGTAGCTCAAATATGCAGGTATACATTTGTAGGTTGCCCGATCCATAAGAAGAATATTTAAAAAACTAATGCAATTTAACGAATAACAGGTTATTTAACGTTGAACGTGACTTAATGGATAATGACGATATTAAAAATTACTTGTCTTGAGCAAGGTAGAATATTGAATAATACATTATAACAGATAAGTTGTTGACTACTATTAATCTTAACATTTGTCTCACTTACTGTGAAAGACATGTATGTGCACTAAGACATTGTTTATCCATGTTTAAGATGTTGACATTGTATTTGTAAGGTCACTTTGGGATACGCCTAACCCTGTGCATTGGGAAACGATACGGAAATCGAATATGTCTCAACAATAAGAGTAAACATGATGTCTTTACTAGTTTTCTTTGGATGGGTTATTAATACTCCAACAGCACGCTATGAATGACTAAAACACGACGATTTAGAACGTTCGTATTTATCTAACGTCTGCAGTTTAAGTACAGCTTTAGTCGTATTGGAACTCTAGACTGCCCTTTTAATACGCCCCTGAACGACAACACGACTTAAATTTATCATTCTGACATCGAGTAGTAGGAGCCCTTATTTTCCCATATATGCGTTATAAGTGACACTTGCATCATGCCACGTTAAAGCTTTTGTGATATGCAAATCGCAATCTACGAGATAACTATATGTATAAACGTATCAGACCCTTATATGTCACTGTCCGAGTATCCTTCAATTACCATCAGCTTGACGGGATATCTTATTTCATATCTGGGATCGTGCTCTTTTTACTATTTGCAAAAAATTATAATGATTTCAAGATTTTCGTGTAAAACAAAGCTTGCTCATTTGTAAATGAGTGCAATAACAATAACATAATCAAATGCACAATGAATAGAATGCCTTGTACAATCTGCTAAAGGTTTTTCATGTTTTTTGTCTTATAACCAAATCTCTTACCTATCTTGATATGAAAGAAATGACCCTAAGTGCTTAATGAACAAACAGATGGCAAACTCCTGCATGCATCATCTATTTTGATAAAATCATTATATCAAGTAGGTATCGTTATGTTCAAACAATCATTCAAGACGTAAATATAACGCCAATCAAACCAAACCGACGCGACTGTTTTTAATTTACCAGTTTAAACAAAACTCAATTGTATTTTGTTTAAGCGTTTCAGATTTTTTTTTAAATCTGATCTAATTACAACAAATGTGTGTTTAGATGGAAATGTAGTGTCCAAGGATTTGAATGGGTTTTGGGTAACAACAAACGCAAAATGATTTCGTATCCACCCAAAGAAAGCTGCTTTTGTCTATCTAGACTTCTGGATTAGAATAAATTTGGAAAACAAGGGCGTAATGTGTATGCATTCCAATGCATTTGGAAGTTAGTGTTGGATGTGATAAAATAACAACAGTTAAGAACAAATATCAATTTATAATTGACAACAGGGGTTTAATCTTATGTTGTTGTCAGCTTCATGCATTGTTTTGACATTCTTTTGTATGTTGCCGTGTAGCCATATTGTTTTGATGTAACGACACAACCCCCTAAAACGAAACTTCAAACCATACTTAGAAACGTTAAGAGTGCACCAAGGAACAATATATACATGAAATTAAACTACATTTTTATTATACAAAGATATCTGGCATGTAACGGTTCTGTTTGTGATCAGCTTCGAAATATATCCATAGGCCTGATGCCATTATGTCATATTGAACTCATTGAAAAGATCTAAGGATGCCAACATTGTCTAACAATTCCTCTCAGAACGCTGCAGTCAGTGCGTACTGTTAGGTCCCGTAATTTATGATGGCTTGTGACCGCTGATAAGTTTCGAATATTTGTATTTCATTTCCGAAACAAAATAGCGAAGAGGACAACTGTTAACGCGATCAGGTTATTTTCAGACATAAGTTTGTGGAATCGCCAAAGACAATTATAATCGATATTGTAATCCCTTGAATAAAAGACACTAAGAGTAGAAAGATGGAAAGATGTACGAATAAACAATACTTTTTGACCATTTTCAGTTGAATAATCCGATTCATTCACCAAGACACAACTTGTATATTTTCATTTAGATTACATCGTCATATTTGCATTTGCATAATACAAAAGACATACGTATTTCTTTTTTATCAAAATGAAATTGACTTTCTTGAAAATTCCGGATCGTTTTAAAGGCATAGGCTCAAACGTCTGCACGAGCAACATCATTGTTGTTCTCTAACATTTGGACTGAATATCATTAGCATTGATGCAATGAATGTCTTATGGAATTTAGCTGACTTACAACCTGTTTGTGTTTCTTTTTCTGTTTGTTTGGATATTTAACATGCAATTCACATTATTGAGGTACAAAATAAACAAGTTGTCATTGGCAGATCTAAATTGTGGGAATGGTTTAGTGGTAAAGGTGTCCGTCTCCTACGAATAAGGCGGTTGTTTTGAGTTCACACATTGAAACACTCTTATGCCATCATTTGAGATAGTAATGCTAGGACTAGATGAAATTTGCCTTAATGATTGAGCAACGATATTCAAGTAGAACACCCACCAAAACGGTCGTTACTCTCTGTGTGTACTTATTTTGTTTTGATTGCATTTGCCATGTGCGTACAGTATATATAAATGTTTATGGAAATAAATTAAAATTTAGCATATGTTAGATGCCAAAAGGAACAGTCTTCGTCATCTTAAGCAAAATATTTCTTCATTTACTCTTTTTCTCTAACAAAATAGTCAAGTAAGTAAGATTCAAATCATCAGCGGCTTTGGCATGAACAATACATGTCCATGTTTTTATTCCGCTAGAATTTTACACCAAGGCCATATTTTGGTATACTAGTTAATCACGGGCTAGAGAAACATAGGTTTATTTATGTATATTAGACCATGCCGATATGTTATGCGAATCGTAGTCTATATGTTAATGTACATAAATGCCATCTAATTAAGTCAGCCGATCGTTCTACTGTCTTTAAATGTATATCTCTTAACAGGTATATCTTTTGTGTACTTGCAAATATCCCTTGTGTTTACTTTGCTGTGGTTATTTTGTACAATGTGTGCAATTTGTTCCGTAGTTTACTGTAGATATTAAACTTGCTTCCAACACCATTCGTTTGTTTGCTAATGCAAAGTATCACGCACCGTACCATGTTAACTTACACTTAGTAAGTGTTTAGGAACGCAACTTTTACAATAAGTATTTTTGAGTGTTGCAAGAAAATGTCAAGTTTTTTGTAATTATTTGTACATTACTTGTTGTTATCATGGAACTAAATAAATATATCAGTCAATAAAAATTGATGTAAATGATGACTGAACGAACAAAAGTCGTCCAAGCGTGAGACTAATAATTTGGCATATGCTGGGGGAATTTCTCGTCAGGTTTAAGAATAGCATCACACACTAAATCAGCAAATCTTTCAAAATAAAGAAATAACTTGGCTTGAACGAAGCTTAATTGATGGATATACAGAAAAAAATCATTCAATTTTGTCATTATCTTTTCACAGCACGTTTTTAACGGCATGATTTCGATAGAAAACTATATAAGTTGGCACTTAATTCAAAAATATTAATTTGGATTGACAAGTGGTGTAAACATATTTCAATAAGTGTTAACTAATAAAAACAATACTTTGAAATCGCCGAATCAACTGTGTTTGTCTAAATAGTCATAGTTTGCTCTATTAAATCATCTTAAGAAAGCAGCTATTGTATTCATCAAGTAAGTTTTTAGATGACAGCATAAGAAAGAAGCGTCCTTTTGGCTTGATAAGAACATTCATACTTAAACGCTTAATGGCAATAACAGCGCTAGCAATTATAATGGATCGATTTTTTTTCTTTGTGATGAAGCGGAGAAGTTTTTACTTATATTTTTTTTTTAATAACTGTTGAAATGGATATCATGTTGTCATGAATCATGAATTTTAAAAACACATCGTCGATCTTCGGTGATACCACCAATATTCATTTATAATTGCTTTGGTTTTTAATCCAACTGTGTGTAGAGGTTTCTTCGATGTATTTTTGCACATTGCCTAGTGGCCATGATATCTTGATGCAGCGAAATAAAACCCATGACATGTTGGAAACTTAAAACGTGCAATACCTCGAATAATTTTGTCATAGACTTTAACACTAACCAACACCTTTTACAGATAACAAAATGGCAAAGTTAAAAATATGTATTGGATTTGTTAACGTTGGACTTTGACATGTTATTCTATATGCAATGCATTATGTAACGCATTAAAGGGTTACGTGTTTGCCTAATACTTTTTCTCTGACTGTTTACGGTTCATTTGTACTGTTAGGTTTGTTTCATGATGAAAGTCGTTTTAACGGTAATACTTTCGTGCATTTTGTTTTGATACCACATCCTAACCAAAGACTAACACAGACAGAGGTTTTTAGAATATATCGTGAATAAATTGCGTAGTAATTTTAAAATATGTGCTGTAGTGCTATTGGTATAGGTTGGATGTCTATGTATAAAAGGAGCACATCATCAATTTGACAATGATTTGATAAAACTATTCGATCCAATCACCAAGTCACATCAAAGTTATTTTTCAAATTTTGATTTTATTTTCTAAAGAAGTTAAACACTTGGAAACACCATGGAATAAACAAATTTATTAAGTAAAGCCGGTTTATTATATACAACACAATCCGTATGGTATTTCTTGTTTCACGTAAATCAACTATTCTGTAAATTAGTTTCGTCTTGAAAAAAATATTGCATTACCCCCTCAATTAAATGTTTATGATTTCCAAGTAATTATTTGACAAAAGTCATGTTTAAGCAACCCAATGTATTTTGGCCAGTAGCAGGCAACGTGTCCTTGGAATTACAGGTTGATAAAACATCGTACGATTTTCTTTTTACATAAATCATGCAATTGAAACAATTGACAGATATTTCCAAAGTGACTTAAGTATACGTACAACTTGAACATGTTTTCAAATGTTTTTATTTACGCCAAAAAAAGACTATAACTACATTTTTTGAAATCTTAATGAAGCTTTTTTAATTCTGGGTATTTTCAAACTGATGATCCATCAAATACAAGTAATTTATGAAATGCTACTAAACGTCTCGGAAAAGCAATGACTAAGGCAGGTAATGTACTTTCGAAATGACATCATGTGCGTGGCTTCAAATTTGGTATTAAAATGCGCAAAAGCTGGTATTTTCAGTATTACTTGTAGAAATGTCACCTTTAAATAAAAATAATAACATGATAAAAGCGGATTGATGTATATAATCACGCGATGCGGTTAATATGTATTATCTGCTATTCGCAAAGAGAGACAAAGGAGATTTTTTTTAAGATATTCTTCGTCGTGTTGCGTCTTGTTTATAATACAGCTTTGGCTAGACAATGCATCTCAAGTCATCTATTTCTGCACGCTTAATATCTCAAATCAATCCATTTTGTGACATCGACTGAACATATGAATTTGCTACTCTGAACACTTCGCATGTAAAAGTTTCACAAGCCGGATATATGCACTATCTTATGAACGAAGTCTTGTTTTACGTGTGTCCATTTTTCGTACTCAACATGCAATATATTAATTGAGATAATATGCGGGATCCGTGTATGTGATCTTCCAAAAATGAAACCATCTAGTAAAACGAATTGTGCGTACACCAGAGAGTACATTGGGGCTGGATGTTAGAGTTCAACAGTGAAGCTTTTATTGACAAATAATCTTGAAAAATGCCAGACTAACAGCCTGTTTGTTTTTCGATATATTCGGTTAGAGGCCAATGACGCACAAATTGACATATTAATTGAAGTTTAACATAGTTATTGGTAGCTTTTAGAAAACTGGTCGATCCAAAAGTGTGAGCGTTCTAGGGGTAAAGCTATCCGTCTCTTATTGCGAGAATCGTTGATTTTCTGTATTTTCCTCTATATATGATAACGAACATGACTTTAACATTTTTACTGCATTGATATCATCCTTCTCAACTATGTTTTCCCTAATTGTAAAGAATGAACATTCATCTGTTCTAAGGCTTAAATCACCACCAGTACATCTTAGAAATATTGCAAAAAAGAGACTTCACGCACACACTGAAATATATTTCTCTGTATTACTTCAATAGCTTTTTAAATAATTCTAGCAATACAGAGGATCTCCAACAAAATAACACCATTACCAATGGCCCGATAAAATGACAAACTTATTTGTACATAGGATATCTCCTTGATAGAGTTTAAAACACCAATTAACCTGTTGGAGAAATTTGTTTTCTACGGCAAGTTTGATTCACAATGACAATGGCAATGTTTTATTGCTTAAAGGCCACCGGCCCATTACAATATACATATATACAGTATAAATGTACAATTTTGTGCAATAGTACAATGAAATAAAGTTATTGAAATTAAAGTGCATTTGAAAAAAAGAAAACAAACAGTCGGGAATTATATAATGGAAAATTTCCAGAAATAAAATGAATCAAATTATGTTTTCTAGGAGCGGCGATTAAACAAATCAAGATCCTTATTAAAATGACAAAATCCTTTACGCATAAACATGATAATTTGACAGACTTCAGTGCACTATCAGTGAAATGTCAAGCATGCGACAAAATCATGCGCTGTGAAGTTAAATACACGCATTCCTTCTTCTTCATCTGCAAACCTGGCGAACTTCATTAGTTTAAGATGGAACAAGAGCAACGTGTTGTCTTGTCTTTTATGTCCGTGCTTGGAAGCATTTTGAATCTAAAGCTCAAAACGATGATTTTTTTAACAAACTAAAAGCATCAGTTAATACTCGTACGGAACGCAGTTTGTTTCGCCGCCGATTGACTTATAAACATATGTTTTTTTCGCGAGAGCAGTACATTCAAAACTATCCGGCGTTTGAACGCTTCATGTCGGAGAGTAATTGTATTTTAAAATGCAGTTCTCGAGACATACGTAGACGAAACGAATGTTTGTTCACCAAATATGGTGATAATACCGGGCATTGACTGATGCTCATATGACGTGGATCATAACAAAAAGGCAGTAAGTCTGACACTTAACGTAGTGCTTTGATGTGTTTAAGGCATTGGTCTTCTATCATAAATGTCTAGAAAGTCGGAAATTTTATGTGTTACTTACTAGTAGAGTATAAAGATATTGGATATCATTTGATGACAATTTAAAAGCCCGTTTTGGGCACTTAGGGTGCAATGTCAAAATTTAAAAAACTAAGCAGAACTTTTATTCAATAAAAATAACAAATATATTAATAGTTTAATGCTAATCGTGCTTTCTTTTAAGATAGAAGTCATATTGGTTTTGATGACGTCATACTGTACAGTATGTTCAATACATTATTTCCTTTACTAAAAAATCGACTAACATATGAAAAGTTTGCTTTCAAGTGATAATAGCATGTATCTTTTTACGATTTATATGGAAATTGACTACTGTATTTAAAACGGTATTTATAATAAAAACAAAAAGAAAAAGAAACGTGTGAACAGTTGGAATGTATCAAATTAATAAATCGATTCGAATTAGGGATGATCAAGGTTTATTGATCTTTTATTATATTGAACATATTTGATTACGCAATAATCAATTCTACAGATATATGTATAAAACGATGCATTACAGACTACTGTAAACGAACTCTTGCCATCCTAACAATCCTCTTAGGAACTATTTTATTATAATGGAGTTTCAAGTGGTAATTCAGTTATGCTTTAACTGGTTTTTGAAAATGAAAAAAAAGTTAATCACCCCTCTTTTCTGAATTCTATAACATGCAAATTACATAAAATTGTCTTCTATATAATTATTGCCGTATGAAAGAAAATTTTCAATACGATTTTAACTTGAATACATAGAATTAATAATAATCTGACATGGTCATGCTATAATATTGATATGTACTTTTGCGAGCTGAAAATAACGTTTGCTTGGAATTTCGGGTTTCATGATTCCGTCTTCCAGTTTTCCTTTCTTCAGGTCACGTAAATGGCAATTTGAAATATGTTGACCCTTAAACCCCATATGGCATATTTGCTTACATTTTTATGATTGATGAAATGTGTTTATTAAATCGGCGGGTTTACTCATTCGAAGATCGATTTTAAATACTAAGCATATCATTTACTTGTTAAGTATAAGTCATTTCCGAAGGCCATGATCGGTCGGGTTGCTTTGTGAAGGTCGAAACTTGAGAGATGTCAATGCATGTGTAAATGAGCTAATAAGGTGTTAATCAAATGTTAGTTTACTCCGCAAAACGAAATCAATTTCTAAGTCATTTTAGTTATCATATAAATACCACTTGTGTATCATTGGTCGTTTCTTGAATTGTTTCTTTGATATCTTTTTTACCTTAATACTTATGTAAAACAAACTACGGAAACAAGCTCAGTAGCCAAAATCCAACAAAATCGTGACGCTGAATAAGCATATGAGTCATCTCATTTGCATACATCCGATTCCTTGTTGTTCTCAATTGTTTTTCTGTCTTTCAGTCTTATCTAATTAATATATTCAATCATAATAATGTTTCTCATATGGGAATGATTGTTTCAATATTGTTTTATCTTTGGAACAGAAAACTTTGAAAGTTTGTGATGCATTAAGTGTGCAATCCTAAATAAACACTTTCTTTCAACGCATTATTGCTGAAGGTTTTTGTTTGCGTTTTTCTTCAAACAAAAAATACATTAATAAGCACAATACAGA
Organism: Mya arenaria; assembly: GCF_026914265.1. NCBI lineage: Eukaryota > Metazoa > Mollusca > Bivalvia > Myida > Myidae > Mya > Mya arenaria. The sequence continues at coordinate 37,002,298 of NC_069133.1, read as the reverse complement.
CCAGTTAATATGCATAATTATTTTCTAGAACGAGCCATATCATGTGTACAACTTTAAGACATTCAGGATAAAATTACAAAATAAATGTTTAGTCTGGACAAAAACTTATGTTAAAGGTCAAATTATCTTATTTTTGATAAATCCGATTTGAAGCCAAGCACACACAAATCCAGATTTATAAATACAACGTAGTCTATCAGATATCGAGGAATCGTCAAATGCCGATCCAAGGGGAGAGCGGTCTAGTGGAAAAGCAGTTCAATTTTCAACAAAAATTTCATTTTTGCTCGATTCCAATCATTGAAATGTTCGGCTTCATGTCTTCACACTCGCGCTAAAATAAGCAAAAATAGAACTAAAATACTTTCACAAGTGGTTATTGCTCTGACTGTGCGTTCCCATTCACCAAGACCAACGTACTATATCAATTTACGTATTGGTGTGTACCACTTATTCCATTTGCAAAGACAAAAGTAGTAATGTGTCAATACGACAACCTCAATAAAAGATTTTACTGTTAAAGGGATTGGTATTCGACGGCAATTTGGAATCAAATTAATATAGTTCATCAACTATCATTTATTTAAATCAAAGTGCGTTTGAATAACATAAGATCTGCGATCAGCAATAAAGTGATCGGTAACTTCTAAATATGAAATATATCAAATTATTTTTTTAAGAGTGGCGATTGCACAAATCACCATCTTAAAATAATGACAAATTATTCTCGCAGAAACATATTTATCTATGTCTTTCATTTCTTGATTTTAATTTATGATTTGGCGTCTGTCGAATTGAATGCTTTGATAAGAACCAAGACGGATATATTTGTTGAAGAATATTTTACAGCTGTTATTTTACATTGACGTTTTAATTAATTTACGCCGCGAATAACTGCTTTTGAGACTGGTCTAAAGTATAATCGTATTGTATTGCACTTTATATACAAACACATTATAAATCATTTCGCCAAACAATATTATTATACCATTGGGATTGGCCACACGTTATATCAACATCAAAAATGGCCTTCCCCGCAATCTAGACGATTGTATGTTTGGTTTGCCAATTATACCGATAAAATATCCGTACAGGGACGTTGTTTTATGACGCTTGAATCAAACACTAATAGGCTTTTAGTTTGAATTTATACACGCGTAAAATACCTTTGTGTGCTTTTATATTTGGCTGGAGTGTCTGAACTTTTGCAAGAGAGCCAATATGTTGAATTGCTGCTCCTAAAACATGATTTCATATCCAATTACAAGCACATTCCATACGATTGTGGGAAGTAATGTATTACATAATATGAAAATAATAAGCATAATAATCACTGCAATTAAAATAGGGCAGCTGCTTGATTGATGCACATGAATGAGGAGGTATCGAGTTTTTTTAGCACAGCAGTACTCCGTACACTCCGTTCTACAAGTGAATCCATATTGCTTATTGACTAATCGAATATACTCATATCAAATGTGCAATAATTGATCAATCATGGAAGAACATTAAACTGGTGTTCAAATTGGTGTTTACACCTTTAACCTTTTATTCGAGGATTTTAAAGATTTTGGCATATGGATTCAATGTATTTTTCTGGGAAAATCCGTATGTGTAAATGACCTCGCTTACAACAAGTCATAATTACTCAAACAATAAAAGCAAATGTAGCTTAATTAACCTTTGCTATGAGTGTCTGTAATTATGTCAGATATATCGAGGCTAATACTATCGAAAAAAAACAACACCATTAATGTAAATGTCGTTTGAATTAACAGTAAACGTCCACTTAAGTACTCTTAACATAGTTTTAATTAAAACGCATTTTGTCACTAACACTAGCTTTTATTTAATTAGTGTTTTACCTTTAATTATAATAACCAAACATCCCTTATGGTATATATAACAGTTAGTCAAAAGTATCAATAAGTTTAACATTCTCTTAACAATGCCTTTTAGTAGATTTATTTATAAATTTCAAGGAAATATCCAGGCTGTTTTGTAATTTAAATATCTGAAAAACGGCATCAAAACACACATTAATATTTTTTTGAAACATAAAAGAAAGTAAAACTGAGTTTTTCGAAGTGATTTCAATGAAAATCAAATACAGAGCTGTATGATGTGTTGCTCATATGAATGTATTTATTAGTGTTAAACGAATTCGATCATGCTCCAGACAGGTCAATATTATTTTTAAATTACGGGGTATCGACTTCAACGGTAATTATTACCATTGTTATATTTCAGCATTTAAATCTCTAAGCCATAATTATTGTTACCGAAAATCACGGAGCATAAAATAAATGTGCACCAGTCTGACGTTAACCAGTGGTTACACTAAAAGACAATACACGCAAGCCGGGCTGCGCAGAAACGATCCTTGGTAAAAGACAAGAAACAGGAAAAAAAATCGAAAAATGGAGATAGAACTTATGTCTGAAAAAAACTCTTTGAACCAAGACCGCTATTGTTTTCGTGTAAGGTTTCATAAGAAGATTGTAATTTTAAATATAGTTGATCTTAAAGCAGGATAACATATATTGTTATACAAAATACAGTCTGCATCGATCTTAGTATGATGTAATAAACGAAAATAAAGTCATCAAGCACAAACAATATTTGAATTGATTTCTTTTGTGTCCAACCATATTCTGCAAAGACTAAACGTAGGAGTATGTTTTATACTTATATAGTTGCATCTGAAGTCTCGTCCACGCTTAGTGGAGTAAACAGTCCCGCTAACTGTATAGCATTCTCATGTATGTTAACGAGATACCTTAGTTTAAACAGTATTTATTTTACTGTGGTAGTGAAGTATTGTGATTAGTTTATTATATAATCATTTTCTCAATCAAATCTCTGCTTCAAGAAAAACAACAAAATTAAGATTTGCCATTCCGAGTCTCAAGTCTAAACTAAGACGTGAGACATATCGTTAACAAGGGCAAGTGTTTAAGCTTACGCGCATGTCTCGTTTGCAGATTCCTTCAGGCATGCTTCATATACCAGACTGCAAGTGGATGGTTCCCCACAGAAGGGCACTGAAAGGCAGTAAATATTTCTGCAAAACACCAAAATATTTAACAGAATGGCAGGCTACTATTAAAATTAATAATATTCTATGAAATTTATGAATTATTTGCTTTACTTACAGCCCATCATAAAATTCAATAAACATAGGGCCGATATTTTAGAACTTTGTTAAAGTTTACGTTGTTTCAGTCATCGTTGTAAGCTTTAAAATTGTTACTATACTGTTAAGCTAATGGATACACTTTTGATATGCAGTATTTCTATCAAGATTTGAAACAACTGTTTCAGCTGTACCTGTATAATTCAAATACTTGAGCACATAATAAAATAGTTCACCTTTTAATATTTACATTTACACTTCATTCCTTAACGATGGTTGTTGTTTATCAATTGCATATTATATCTGAATAAATCGTAGTCAAATTATTGGCGACATGCAAAACTGTAATCTGCAGTAAAGCAGTTAAAACAAGATAAGCAACGATAATTTGATTGATTTTAATGTAGATGATTTCATGATGGATGGAACAGTTGAAGAAACGTTTGTGTTTAAAAAGGCTGTTAAATGTCAATAAAATGCAAAAACAGTTTGTTCAAAATAACCTCTATAACGGGTGCTTATATGACGTCATGAGTGATGTCATTGAAAAAGTTTTACATTAAGCTCGATTCGGGCCGCAACATAGCTCGGTAGCTGCATTTTGTTTCCACGCCATTTTTGCAGTGTTCATTCGTTTTGAAAGTGTTGTTTTTTCCAAAAATTGACTGGATTACTGGGATTATTTACACACAATACCGATTGGGTAATCAATTAATTACCTATACAGTCCTACTTTAACCATTATTTGTTCTGATAACTAATTTAAGCCTGAAAAGTTTGTAAAACATGTTCTTGATAAAATGTTCTTGAAATTTCTTTGTTTATTGCATACGACGTAATGAAAGCATGTCCATATAAGTCGTATGTTCTAATAAAATCAACAGAAAGTTCGGAGGAGTTAGTCGTTTAAGGCGTAATTTAGTGCTTTTAATAGTCAAAACAATTGCAGAAAAAATCTGTTTAGTAAACACATCAGCTTGCCAGGAAAAGACAACTTAGTAGAAAATATGTAAGTTATATGTGGGTTATTTCATGTTTTGGTATTTGTATGCAGCTACATTATATGTGCTAAAATATGTTTTTGTGCAAAAGTTTGCATCGTTGACCAACTTTCGGTCAGAAACCAGGTCGCTCAGCCTTCATTGTTATGATGGGGGCCCTGATAACGCATATGTAAAACAAAAAACGGGCATAAACGGCACGTGAATTTACTGAATAATGCACATTTTCTACCGATAACGGCCGAAAACACACATTTTATGCAATAATACGTATTTATAATATTCTTGACCTTGAAAAGATAGCAAATAAACATATAGATAAGGACATATTTTATCTGTGCATTCATTGTCGTATAAAATTAGGTTACGATAGCTGTTCTAATTTACCCACCGTTGAGAACAACGAGAGAAAGAAAAAAGAGAAAATGCTTTTAGTTTAAACATATTTATTTTACAACGATTGTGAAACAAATTATTACAACATTATATCAATCACTCTCGTTGGCACGATTTTACGCGAGAGTGTGGTCTTGTGTTGTGGGGGAAACCGGAGAACCCGGAGGAAACCCACTTGTCTGGCTTGGTGACCACAAACCAATCTCACATGCGCCCAGGCCGGGAATCGAACCCGGGTCGCCTAGGTGAGAAGCGAGTGCGCTAACCACTGCGCTAACCGGACAACCGGTAAAAATGCTCTTGAAAAATCAATTTATTTTAGCAGAAATGTAGATTTAAATGAATTTAAATATAAGCATTAAAATTCGACATGTTGCATTTTATTGTCCTTGGGACTCCACACATTTTGAACAGCCCCATTGCATACCATACCCCCCAAAATGCAACATGTCAAATTTTAATCCTTAAATAGTTGCATCTGAAGTCCCGTCCACGCTTAGTGGAGTAAACAGTCCCGCTAACTGTATCACTGTGTGGGAATGGACACCGGATATAGCTAAAAAAATGATCAATCGATAAGCGTTTGATTTTGACACATGGTCAGTTTTCTATCATTTTTTGTATTTTATGTTGATATATTTAACAAAATCGAAGAATTTTGAATTACTTGATACTGTGCAATATACGACTATGAAGGAACTATGTCTCCTCTTTTAAATAATAGCCCAATTCACTCCGAAATTTGCATGATCGCTCACAAATGTTAATGTATGTGGTACGATTTCAAACATAAATCAACAAATTGAAAATAAGAAATAAAACTTAATCGAGCGATTTCATTGTAATTACATAATCTAGTAATGTGTAAAATATCAATATGATATATTTTGTTATTACGGAGATATTCATACCTTTTGATGCCCTGGCAGTGTACTGGGGATAGATGAAGCAAATAAATAACTGGACAGGGGAAAGCTATTAAGTGGACTGAGGATAGTAACGATGTTTTTAGAATAACGAGACTGTGATAATGATTACGGCTATTTTTCTATACGCGAACTCGAAGGAAATTGTTCGATGTTGTCCATATCGAGGGATGAGAGCAAAAACATGTTGTTGTTGTTGTTTTTGTATCTGTATGCACTTAAAACTGTTTCATTCATACATATTAGTTAACCATGATGTGTTTTTCACAAGCATCAATATCTCAATATTTGAAATACGCCGGTAATCTGATTTATTGAGTAACACAAAACATATGGCCGTAGAATTTTTGTGGTGTTTGCATTTCATATATATAGTATTGCTTTGTAAATCAAGTAGGTACGTTTTTGCACACAGCAAGTCACCAGTAGGGAATGAGATATTGTTATCAAATTTGGAACACATAAAGCTTTTTTTCTTAGCTTGGGTCGATTTTGGTATTACTTAGAACAGAATAATGGTCTCTGTTCGTTCATTTCAGTGAGAGAGAGAGAATGTATTGTGAGCAACCCTGATATTTACTCAGCGTGCATATACGTTCATTTAGGAGACCATTGATCAAACTCATTGTTAACTAAAGTTTGCTCAATAATTTAATCAAATTGTACTCTCACTTTTTGCAGATTATTTGAAAGTTCGAAATAGACATATACGTGTGTATTGTATATCAACAATGTCACTATCAATTTTTGTCCCATTTTATATGTTATCACCAGGACACAAATTTCTCAACTTTGAAACTATCCCCAGTACATAATACGGCTATCCCCAGTACAGTACTGTGAACATTTCTAAGGGCATATCTTTAACAGTTTAAAAGTTACATTGCCATATCTTACAATAAAAATAGTTGAGCTTATGCTAGTGAAATCCTTCGATTCAGATTTTTTATTTATTTGATATATTTCCTAAATATAACAATACTTCTTCGAAATTCTGTCAGTTTTGAGGTGATCAGCTCAGATTTGAAGAAACATTTTACGAAGTCTGCTAAATCGTAAGCACTTTAAAGTATACCATAGGCCAAATTAAGCATTCAGCTATTAATTCAAACACTTGCTTCATTTGTGGATACAGTAGATATGCGTTTACGCAGCAAGATCTTACCTCTGGTTAAGAAAAACCACTGCATAATTGTCTGTTTACTTATCACTCTTTGAGCTATATCCGGTGTCCGTTCCCACACAGTGTGTATAGCATTCTCATGTATGTCAACGAGATAACTTAGTTAAAACTGTATTTATTTTACAACGATTGTGAAGCAAGTTATGATAACCTATACTTAGTCACTCTCGGTGGCACTATGTTGTGCGAGAGTGTGTTCTTGTGTTGTGCAAGAAACCGGAGAAAATCCACTTGTCCGACCTGGTGACCACAAACCAGACTCACATGCGCCCAGGCCGGGAACCCGGTCGCCTTGGTGAGAAGCGAGTTCACTTACCACTGCGCTAACCGGACAACCAATAATACGAGATACCTTAAGATGAAGCCGTCATTTTCTCATAAGGCATTTAAGATTGGATGCACTCTAGAATAGTACATGTGATTCTAACGGACGGTATTATTAGACACCGTACTGTATCCACGGGTTGTTTGACAATAAAAAGAATGTAATATATTTGCAATTGTATAGTTGTTTATACATTGATTCTTAAAGAAAAAATCGTAGGAAGGTGTGAAGTACAACAGAAGTGACCGGGTTTTTAATAACAAACTGTTTTGACCTTCACAATCTCTGCATAAGCTTTCAAATATAGAAAACCAAAAATGCCTATCATCGCCACCTATACATTAATTTCGAACATGTGCGGTTCCGAAATACTTTTACAATTTATTATTATGCATTATTTATAGCCTTAAACATAACAATCGACTGTTTAATTACCGAATCCATTATCTAAACAAGTATGTCCGTCGAAACTAATCATTCCGTTATCTTCACATTGTTTCTGCTACAAGTCACTTCAATTTTCGTATGTTATAGGGACATCATACGCTCATTCCAAAATGCCATCAATCAAAGAAGCCAACATCGATTTCCCGATTATTTGATTGGTTAATTGTAGGTGCCTGCAATTATTCCGAGGAAAGCGGAAACAAAGTATTATTTAAGAGATTTTATTTTGCCAAACCGCATTTAAATCCAAGAATCATGATTCTGCCATGATATTTAAGGTTAATGCTTTTTAACGCGTCGTTGATTAATCGATTATATTGAAAGGCGTTTAACTATCTTTCACTCCTATAAAGAGAAATAACAGATTTGGTTAAGTATGCAAAATCAAAGGCATAATCGAATATAAACTATTGAGGTCAGTTGGTACGTTTATTTCTAATGATGTATGTAATAAACATATTATTTCTATATAAGCAATTAAACCGAGCTTGACGTACAAGAAAGGTACTTTAAACTTTTTCTAAAGCTTTGTTTTTTACATACACACCGTTTCGGTTTACATTTAATGCTTTTTATGGACATAACAATTTTTCTATTGGATGCATTTTTATTTTCTGTACACTCAAAAATTATGATAATTCAGATGCTTTAATATTCAATAACTGAAACATGCTTATACTTGAACATGTCAAGGACACATTGCCTGCTGCAGTGAAATTACATTTGTTTGTAATAACATGACCTTTGTTAAATAATTACTACGGAGTCATTAGTATTCATTTGATAATACCTTTGATTGATTTTATTTGAGAAAAGAATAATGATTAAGGAAACAGTTTAAGTTTAACGTAATCTCTATATTACCAACACCTAAAAGGAGGTTTGATTCATTTCTTTGTCATACAATATACTGGTTAAAATACAATTGTAAAACTTTGTTTTCCTATACATTTATCGGTTCCCATCTTGTATCAAAAAGTACTACCACTCTTTCAGAAAGATATAGATGTTTTTTCAATTCTTGTTTTGTTTCAGTGTTTAGTTTGGAAAATAAAATGTCATTTAACGAAACATATCACAGTTGAAAAGGCATCCATTAAGAGTGAAATCTTACAGTGTAGAGTGACTGCGGTGAGGGGACGGAGAGGAAAAATCAGACAAGGCTGTCACGGTGTTCTAACATCCCGAAATGAGTTCAATAAGGTTAAATGACATCAGGTCTCTGAACACATCTCGCAGATAATCACACGTCAATGTTCAACGGTTTCCTGTGCAATATCTATCGACTCCTATATATGCCAAATTTATTGTAGAATTGTTTTACCTGTAAATATTTTTCAACATTGATTTGCTCCAAAAACTCCTTTTAATATCCATAAAAAGAGATGTATATAACTTAAATCATGTAAATGGATTTACTTATCAAAATTGTATGTAAACTATAAACACGGCCTCTAATCAAATTATACAGTTATCTCTTTTTATAAATACGTTTGTACACTGGTTTTTGAATAAACAAAACGGATTACAGACATAGAGCTTTCTGTAAAACGTGTTCAATTAAAGATGAACTGTTTCTCGGAAATGAACAAGGTATATCATACTTTGAATTCTCAAACGAAATATGTGCGAAGCAATCTCATTTAAAACAGTTACACGTGAGAATTTAAATAAGTAAATGAATTCACATAATGTCATGATTAAAAATTCGAAAACAAAAAGACAAGTGTTCATATATATTATGTGTAAAAGGATACTCTAAACAGCTGATGGTAATAAGAGGGAGACCAGCCATTGACAAATGACGTTTCGAAACATTTACATATACATAACGATTTGCATAGTTACCACAATTGCATCAGCGTTGGCGAAATAAATGTGTCACATATACTGACAAAAAGGCCAGGTTCCTCATTTCAGACCCTGCGTTTTTCATTGCACCAAATAATTTGCCATGGTCGTTCAAAATTACTACCTGTGTTATATTTGTATATAAGTGGATTAGTTTTATCATGCGACGGATTTTGTCTTTTGCTTGAATATAATGATTCTGGAAAAATAAGGTAAAATTCATAATTCAACCCGTAAGGAACTGCGAGGCAAGCCTCGTTACTGGCTACCGCGCATGGCCAACGGGCCCCACCTGAAGGTCTTCCATTTAAAGCTCATTGTCTCCATTATCAACAATTAGTAAATTGCACTGTAATAGACAAGACCAGAAGCTAAGAACTCATTTGTAAGGTCTTCTTCTGTGCACACTGACGCCATTTCTTAGAATAAAAACACGATTTTACAAAAAGACATTTATACAAACACATACACACATGATTAAATACTACGAGCATTGTAAAATACCAACCATATATAGATAAACACACTAAATACACCGATTAACAGAATTGCACAGCCTTTGAATATTTATTTCTTTGTATGTGATAAAAACACTGTTTATTGCTTGACGGTTAGGGTAAGACATGTGCTTATCTAGGGACTTAGTCACATTATGAATAATAGTTTATTGGCATAAGCATGGTATCTGTCATATCTGATGTAAAATGCTTCACATTCGTTTTTGTCGTCCTGATGACGTTGTTTTCGTTGACAAATGGCTGTTCCTTGTTTGTCATTTTTGCAAATCAAATATAATAATCAAACTTGCATTTCTAGATAAAGTAAGTTCATGAAACTAGTCATGCATATGCGTATTCGAAATAATAGTTTGTCCTAGTTTGGATGGCAGTAATTTTTTCAAACTTGTTTTATGAATGAGCAGTTAATCGTTAGTGGTATAAATTAGGTTCATTAGTTGAATAAAACAGACACTTTTCCAGTAGACAACTAACACTAATGTTTTGAAAATATATTTCTGATGATTCCTGAAGAAAGGGGTACAAAGTTGACACCATAAACGTCGTGTTAAATGTTGTGCTAATTTATTTTACTGACTTTTATTATGATAAGACACCATTTCTTCGCAAAATGTATTAAACTTGATGTACAACAAATGTTCAAATCACATCCATAAAATATTTTTTGTCTAACAACGATATAAACAAACGGAAAACGACGAGCTATAAAGAAACTAAGTTATCTCCCTTTAGAATATCCATAATTTACTGTTGGTTATTGACTTGTACTCCAATAAATCAGCATTGCAACAAAATTATTAGTTTGTTTAACTCAATGTTTTAATGAAGTTCTCTTTTAATAACTACCATAAAACTGCAAATGTTATTTTGCACCTTACACTCGTTACAATTTGTCAAATTAAAGTGATAATCGCCAGCTTCACCGGGTCTGACTACGTTAAATACGATAATATGATACATATGATAATTGAATATTATCAAACTCTTTATACCTATACTGTTAAACATTTGATCACAGTTTTGCATGACATGATTTTTATATATTAAATAAAGGAGTGTAAATACAAACCTTAGAAATATACATTGTATACTGGTTGTAGGATCATTGATAAAACACAACAAGAAACAAGAGCTGTCACAGTATGTGACGAATGCCCCCGATTGTGACATTGACCTATGAACAAGGTCAGTACATGAAAAGTTGATCTTGCCTTTACATGTCAAATACATATGGCAAGTTATTTTAAATTGCCTCTAAGCATAAAAATACCACCCATAGTTGACAACCGACACTGTTATGTCCTTATATATGCAGCATTCCATTGTGAATAAACACCCAAGTGTGACCTTGACCTTTGAGATAGGGACACGGGTCTGTCATGCGACACGTCGTCTTGGTATGTTGAACACATGTGGCAAGTTATTTTAAAATCTGTCCATACAAGGGAAAGTTACAGCCCGAACACGACAACTTATACTCTATGTCCTTATATGCAGCACTCTGTTGTGAATAAACACCTAAGTGTGACCTTGACCTTAGAGGTAGGGACACGGGTCTTGCACGCGACATGTCATTTTGGTATGTGGAACACATGTGGCAAGTTATTTTAAAATCTGTCCATACAAGGGAAAGTTACAGCCCGGACACGACAACCTATACTCTATGTCCTTATATGCAGCACTCTGTTGTGAATAAAGACTATGTGTGGCCTTGACCTTTGAGGTAGGGGCACGGGCCTTGCACGCGACACGTCGTCTTGGTATGTGGAACACATGTGGCAAGTTATCTTAAAATCTGTCCATACAAGGGAAAGTTACAGCCCGGACACGAGTTAATGAGCCGGACACACGGATGGACGGAAGGACGGACGGACGGACAGACGGACGGACGGACGGTGCGATTTTAATATGCCTACCTTCGGGGCATAAAAAATACATAGTTAATCTTTGAGCAAATTGGGATATACGAAAAAAATATTGACACATTAAATATTACTTAGTAAAGCAAAGGTAATAACCTCAGCATTTTATAATAGAAGACAATGAATTAAACTGACAATAATCATGTATTCAGTACGTTAACGGACTAGATAAAGACATTTTTACAACATACTCTTAAAAGGTCAGCGATAAAAGTTGCTAATCTTAACGTCTTTAGATGTCAATGAAGTATGCATAATATATACAGCGATTTGCATAGCACATACAACCTTAAAAGTCGAACCTTATTGAACCAATCTTACATACAAAATTCTTTATTGGACAAAAGAGCTTTCTTCCATAACGTTACCATTTTAGTCATTCATTTGGAAAATTATGCATATATACTTATTATCAGAAAGTATTAACTGAAGGCAGCTAAAGAAAATAGCACAATACGTGTACGATATGCTTCTCATTTCCATACTCAGTAATTACAAGATGTTACAAGATGTCATTCCATTTTCTTTTTATTCCCCTTATTATGTGTGAAAAGTCAAAATAGGCTGAAAAGTGTCACAAATGCAATTTTGCAATTAATGATGCCTGGAACCTTGTAACTAAGATGTACAAAACACCTAAAGATCACTGGTTAAGACTTCGTTTTCAAATGTATAAATGAGAAATAAAAAATAAAATAATATAAAATCTTGACTACAAGTATGCAAGTTTGCAATTCGAATAAATTAGTAATGCCTTTGAAAACAAAAGTTATATATCTATATCATTTTTCGGATGGTGTCCTGTGAACATCGCGAGCAAGGCTTTTATGCGGATATAAGTGAATATAAAAATACATACCAAGAAATTTCGCAATCAGTCAGCAATCTGGCTTATCGACGGGGCTTCGATACGCCAGAACTATTGGACGAATGTGTGTCGTAAAAACGACAACATTCTGAATAAGCAGTTGCAGAAGTCTACCCCCATACATACAACCATAATTGTTTTGTGTTATTCAATAACGACAGGTTGTTGTAGAGGTCAATGCCAAGTATGAACAATAAAACCACATTCTGTGTTTTTCAATAAAAATCTTTGTTTGTTTACAATGTATGTGATTTTAAATAAGAGAGCTTTAATCTTAACAGTTGAAAACTTTAACATTAAAAAAGGGCAATCCTACTTGAAATTTACCTTTCTAAAAAAACCCTGAAGAATGGGAAGCATGAATACATTGATTACGCAACAAATGCTTGACGTTATAATCTGTATTGACATTTCAAAGGTATTTTACTTATTTCTGTCAAGTTTATATTGCGTGAAACATTTTTACAAGATTTTGATTAAGAGAATCGCCGCTACAAGTACACATTTTTGATCACTTTATTCCTGGTCGTTAGTTTCCGTGTCCAACCGCAACAGTTTTAGTGATGTTATAATCTAGAAGGATTTTGTTTTAATACAATCTTATTCAAATGAAATAAGTGGTCAAACCAATAAGAAAAGAACATTGATCTTGTATGCAGGTCTAGAAAAAATGACATCAAGAAAAGCAAATCGTTTGGTATGTGCTTTACTTATTTATCGTTTCTCGATTGCAAAGGCAACTTTCAGCCTGTCGTAGCATTAATCTCTCTTGTAGTGGTGACCGTCTTAGAGAGGCTACCAGAGCGTATCCCTGTGGAGACGGACACTTCGGCCACTATCTCACATTAAGATCTGCCAATGACAACTCCGTGTATGTTTTGTACTTCAATAATGTGGATTGCGCGCTGAATATCTATCCAAAATTATCAAAACACAAACAGGTTGTATGTCTGCCATTTTTAAGGCATTCACTGCACTGCACATCAATGCTTTACCATGATATGGTACTCAGTGTCAGGATAATAACTACCCGGTATTAATGTATTGCAGCTTGATAAAGCTTGCCCATGTATTTATATTGATGTCCTAGAATCGATGTCCTGGAAGGCCAGCTAAGCGTTTTCCCGTAGGGTCCAGAACCAACCACCTAACTTTCGGAAGGCTGACGCATACAATCTAAACCTGGCTCACCCTGGCCAGGAAGATTTCTGTTATTAATTGTACTTCAGTAATGGAGATTGAGTGCTGAATCTCTAATCACATTGATCAAAACACAGACAGACTCTTAATCTTCTATTTTCCGTAGAGTATTCGTCTGCACAATATATCACCTTTTTACTTTTATATTCAGGCCGAATATCTTAAATGATGCAAACACGATCTAGATCACTTCAGTTGATTTTTATTTTGAATAAAGAGACATACGTATATGGCTCTCATGTTTTATTATTGATTTAACTGCATGCATACGAGTATGCATATCTTTTAACTTTCAATTCAAAGATAAAAAAAATCATATAATGTTCTTGTAATTTTATTATAAATAAGTAGGTTTAAGGTGTTGTTTATCTTAATTCTTTCCTAAATATCAAACTGGCGTCTGCTAGAAACTTTAAAACTTCATCGGTATAAACCTGCTTTTAATTTGAGTGAATGACATCTTTACACTGAAGTTTAGTTTAATGCTCATGCTTTTGTTGACTCCAAAGGGATTTACGGATAGATTCTCATATCATCCTTTAGACAACGTCTGACGAAAGGACCACTGAAAGTTTGTTTGTAGCATTGAATGTGTTTAAAACTCACGTACAACAATATGTTAAATCAAAATAGCTTAAAGTAAATTACATTCGAAATATGGTATTTGGTAAGGACATATATAAGGATATACGACTGAGAAATAAAGAGCTGACTTATAAAGGAAAAAAACTAGGAATTACATTTCTGAGATTTGGAAAATATATTTTCACCATAAGCAGACTGGATTGAACAGACGAGTATTGAAATTGACACCTTTTTTGTTTATATATATTAGAGAGATTTATAGTAAAACGTTGTCTAGTGTTTGTTATTGTCAATTTGCTTTTAAGAACGCTAGTGGTTTAATGCAAGCTATAGTCCTTTTTTGCTCTTCGGTTAGTAAACAGTATTTCCTATGCCGACGCTGCGGAGTAGACAAATAGAACAAACCATATCTCATGTAAATGCGCTCAGCTGCGTGATAAATGGCTCTCGTACTAAGAAATACACTCGGGCAGCTATGAGACACTCGGATAAATTGTCACATATTAAATCGGCATGTTTAACTTTTTAGATAACATCAATTGGATAAAAGCATGTTTAACTTTGGTAGGTTTTGTTTTGAAAATGAATAAAAAAGTATTTCGTGAACAAATGATTTGTATTGATATGAAGTATTTTTGGCATAGCTCATGGTTATCAAAAATGCAATTTAAGTGTCAAACTTTTCGTTGTATTCATATATGAATGTTTTGTCAACGATTACACAAGCACGATAAGATGTCACCTTTTGTGTACGCATAACTTTCTTACTCATTGGGAAAAAGTACGGCGTTACATATACATTATTATTCACGATATTTTAAAAGACGTAACTTACCCTTGTCATAATTTAAAGAAATAATATAATATGGAGCCTGTTTCAATAAAGACATCAGACGTTCGGCATCCATTGGACTGCGTAATATATAATGTCAACTTCCATTCGGAGGGTTTTGTCAACTTCTTATTACCAAAGGAAACCATAGAAAGTGGGTACGTACATACTAACATGTTCTAAGTGGGTGTTAGCACGACAAATATACATCTGCTACGTATAATAAGGTCATATTGGCGCAAATATTTTGTCAATCTGGCGTGTTGGGGTCCAATGTCCTCGATAAATTTATGTGAGTCATTAATGGCGTGATGCTTGAGGGGTAAAACACAAATTCGAATGCAAGTATTAAAAGCATGGCATAGCCTTGAAATGTTGTTATTTTCTGTTATCAATTAAAATAAAGAATATATATCTGGATTCAATAATTGAGTGTTCGAAATGGAACCATTCGAAAGATATGCCATTTAAATATCGTCCTCATCTCATATTTCATTCCCACCTTACGCGCAGCTGCTGTTCTTAAAAAGCATGTTTTCGTCCACTTAAATCGCATATCCATTAGACATCGCAGACCAAAATGGCATACGGGCATGTACGAAGTTTTCAATCAGATTGAAGCTGCAGATATTGATACCGTCATTATTGTTAAAAGGCAGTTTTACCGGCCGAATAATGGAGTACACCATTGACTTGCACGTCTAGAAGCATTATCTTAAGTGCCTGACTAAGACCCTATTTGTGTTTGATACACGAGATATAAATTCCTTTCATGGACATTTTATCCATATGCTTTAGAAATGTTACAGGCACAGAATACAGTGGGTTGGGTAAATTGATTTTAAAAGACTGTTTTTGTGTCATATATAATATATAGGAAATCACAGTCGTCTGTGCATGATTCGTGTAGATTACCCGGCAACTAAAAGTGTTCATGAACTAGGTATGTTTAGACTGTCTTACTCCTGAAAAGGAAAGGTACGTCCCCAAGTAAATTCGTTTCCGGAGGCAAAACATTCATTTGAACTTCAGATGTAATTTCATCCTGTTTGTATTTTGAACGAATTCCATTCTTCTTGGTTATGTTTAAAGCTTTTCAATCCATCAAATTCAACACGCACCAAATCATAACTTATAAAATTCATATTTATGACAATTCCTTTGATAAAAATTTCTCGGTGATGCTTCTCAGCCATATCTTAATACAGATACGCAGGATAATAAATTGCTTAATACAAAAAACTATGCTTTTTGAGCGAATTATGACATTACGTTATCATCGCATTGTATCCGTCAAGTAAATGTGTGTCTGAGTGAAAGATTTTGTCATTTGTCATAAGGATGGTCATTTGTATGATCGCCGCTCCTTGAAAACATACTCATTTCTTTTCGATGTCTTTATTCATAACCGCTGGCTAACTGTTTTATAACACACTTAACTAATTTGAGATTGATGAACAAATGTGATGTTAATTTGATGTCGAAACGGTTATAGTGTTGTTATAAACACTGTTCAGGGGGATGCTAAGTTTAGCCTTGAGTCACCATATCAGTTTAGTTTCATTTCAAAGGCTACTGCTTGGATATTACTTCATATGACTTATCAAATTAATTAATTTTGTTATTTGCCACCTGTGTAATTTTAACATATTTATCCATGCATTGATCGCTGTTCAATTTAATTTAATTTGGTCATTAACTGGTTTTATTTGGAACATGGAGGTATTTATCAAAGATTATTGATGAATAGTAATAAAAAATTCCAAGCTAAAAAACGAGCAAATTAAAAACTTTTAAAGAGAAGAATGGATACATATTTCTCCAGAAGCCAGCGTAGGAACGTCATCGGCAATATCGTGCGTATATCGTGTCCTGTGGATAGCAACAAGATATGCAAAAATGGGTAAAGTAAAAAAAAAATGAAATTCCAAGTCTTCTCCGTGAAACTAGGTTTTGATGATGACATCCTAAAAATAAAATACCACCACACACTGAAATCAACAAGTAAATGAAACACAATCAATTTTCCCAATTGCAAATAATTTAAATATTGATAACATTTATTAGTTTACTTGCTGCGTAAGAGCAGATGCCCCGTTATAAATTAAATTTTTTCAACTTTGTTTAAGTCCTTATATTCCATTTCCCGCCCAATATTCGAGTACAACAATGGATTCTCGCATCGACCAAAAATCAAAAGTGTCAGACTAAGAGCCTTTTGGTGTTTCGATACACGCCATGTAAATCACAATCCTTGCATTGGTGTTTTATACATACACTTTGCAAACATAATGCTAGTGGGACAGTTGTTTTCTCTAGATCGCGAATGTCAGAGATTTGATTTAAAATTAAGGTTACTCAGTAGATAACTCTGTGATGTCAAGCGTTCATCAAAAAGGTATATTTGAAATTGCTGCACTATTTCAAGGGAACAAAATCCCCCCCAAAAATAAAATAAAAAATAAATAAATAAAAATAAAATAAAAATAAAATACCTCAACCAAAGAGCATTCGACGATAAAGCTAAATGCGTTCATGTACATTTTGAATGTAAGCTGACACCGACGTTTTGTACACACTTCATCCTTCTTGGTTAATGGAGCTTATCTAACTTTGAATTGAAACGGCGTCGATACACGAATTAAAACATGACATAAGAGACAATTATTATGACAAAAATTGATGTTGATCCATCTAAAACTTATAAAGTTTGCCATATCGAAGTATGGAAAAGCAGAAAAAAAATGTGTGTCAAACTTCACGGACTTTTCGGGCTTATTAATGGCATTTCATTGTCATCGCAATGACATTTGTCAAAATAATAAATTTCTGTTTGAAGGATTTGGTCATTTGTTTCGCTCATAGACAGCATGATTAGATTTCTCTTTGTTTGCTTTTTTGAAGTTATCGATCACTTTATTTGTAGCTGGTTTTCTGTTCTTAAGAGGCACACTGATTTCAAAATATTTACGTCGGTGAACAAAATTGCTCCTAAATACAATATCTCTTTGACAGGCATAATGATGTTGTAATGTAGTAATCTGAGCCTAAAGGATTTCTGTTTTTTTTATCCCATGTACATATGAGCTTTGGATTTCATCCAGCAATTGATAATGTTGTTAGTTGTTATACTTGGTGATCTCTTAAAATGTAACTATCAGTTGAAAGGTTCTTGCTTGCTCCCTACTTATATATAAATAAATTATCGAAAAAGGATATTTAGATAATGTTATGAAATGTAAAAAAAAATGTTTTTTAAACGAAATCCGGCCTTAAATGATCTATTCCGCATCTTTCAAGGTCGAAAAAAGCTTTGTTCTATATGCTATGTAAACTATTTAAATTTTCTTTTTTATTCTGTTTATAATAATACCCAAGCCACATGGGTGACCCGGCATCCAGCATCCGCATATTTGTACATAATATTGTATCACTATAAGCATTCTAATTCAAATGTTATAAGTGTAAAAAAACACTGTTACGATTCGAACTAACTTCCTTGGTATGAAGTGGACACCGATACAACTAGACCGCTTTCTTGGAACACCATTAGATCAAAAAGCAAATTTACTTATCACAAAACGATTCATTGTGTATTTTCTACTCTCGTTATGTTGATTTGTACCTTCTGGGCTTTTTTTTTTGAATTTTTCAAAACATAAACAGGCTGTTAGTCTGACATTTTTCCATAATTATTTGTCTGGACAAATCATCACTGATGTACTCTCATATTTTTCTTAAAGAATGCGAACACGATCCGTTCAAGTAAAGAAAAAAAACATACAAGCTCACTTTTATTTTGCCAAATAATATATTAAATGTTTGAGTAAGAAAACGTGGACACACGTGTCATACATTTACAATGTTAACCTTGAAATAATCATAAACAAAAAAAAAATAATAAAAGGATGAAATTAATAGACTATTCCGAATAAATCGAGAATTTATTGAATGGGATTGTTGCAGACGAGACGGTGTCACAATATGGACGGATTTAGGCTGCTTGGCATCAACTATGAGCAAAATCATCTTCCAAATGCTATTTAAAAAACAAGCCGACAAAGGAGGACATAACAAAACACTTTTTCTTTCTTTACGAATACAAGAGAAGATATGACCTTTGCAAATCGGCTTTAATTATTACTTGATTTATTCCAGACGTTTATTCAAATACCATTTGGTGTCTGTGAAGCTTTCTATTCAGTTATATGGGTTTTTTTTGCAAATATTTTGTATTCAAGACCAAACAGTGTGTATCTACTTGTTTTGCATAAAATAAACCAGGAAAACGTTATATTTGAAAATTAATTTTGAAATTCTCTCGTTTATGAATTTAAAAGTGGACAATGGACTACGACACGTGCATTAGATTAACTGAAATATGTCAAATCGATGATAAACTCTCATAAATTCGGCCAATCTATCCTGAACCCATAGCACTACAGAATAAAAAAAAGTATCAAAAAGATACAACCCAGTTTCGATGTAGTCAAAATATATCCTCATAAACCTTCGTCTGTGTAGATATCAAATGGAATGCAAATAAAACTATACGTAGTATCACCATTAAGAATCCTATTTTATGGAAGAAACCTTAGAGTGCATACAATCTGTAAATATTCAGTGAGAAATATTCAGACAAGTGGTGTCGCGTTTATATGCGTTTAATTTATCTGGATGGCATTGTCGGTATATAAGAAAAAGTAAAAGTTCAACACTTAAACTCTAAAATATATTTGTATCTCTGGAAGGTAGTTTGAGTAAATGTTGTGGTTTAGATTGTTAGTATTTTATCGTTAAGGCTCAAAGCAATGATCTACAAGATACCTAGAATTATATTTTGTTAATTTTTATCCTTTGTCGTAAATTGTAAAAATGGGAAATTAAAAATTCCACAGATGAAAGATTGATTTCAAGTATGCAAGTAAATTAGTAATGTCATAGAAAAGGAAATCTATATCATTTCTCTGAGATGGTATCGATAACATCGCGAGAAAGGCGTTAATGCGGATGTTGGTGAATATGAATATACATGCCAACAATTAAGTATCTAAACTCAACGGCAACTTTGTTTTTTCTAGAGACGGCAAATATGTGCTATGGTTTCCTCATTATTTACCATTAAACTGGCGTGTGTTTGTGAAAGTATATAGCATTTCAAAGTATAATAAATATTACTCTCTAATTCACCCAACGGACCTTAACATAACTTAAGCACAGATTATGATTAACCATGAGTGATTGCGTTTGCGTTGCCAAAATGTATAAATGTTTTGTATAAACAGACGGCGAGGCCATTTACGCGGAGAGGAAAGTGTAGTTTTAATGTGAATATCGAAATGATAATAAAAAAATCACCAAAAACATCATTTCAGACTAAAAATATCAAATGTTATGGATGCAGACCGAACCAACTTTCAAACTCGCATTTATACCCTGTACACATGTGGGGTTGTTCGAAGGGTCACATTTCCAATACCATGTTCTAAAGTTGCATCCATTCTAACACCAACCCCTGGACCCGAATCTGCATACGTTAGCCCCTTTGATGTCATGCATCAACATTTCCCTTTTCACTGTTTTTGCACAGGCACTTTCTCGCCCGTAGACTTTGCTAACGAAAAATGTGTAAGCCTTTATAAAAATGCCAGCGAAACAGTGCAAACTACGTTTATTGTATAAACAGACAAAACAACTCTGATTTATTAGAACACCCTTCAAATTTAATAAACTGTCTTCGAGCAAAATAACAGAATGAAGTAGAAGAGGTATTAAGGTCAAATTCATTTAGGAAAATGCCATTCGTTGCCTGCAATAAATCTGACATCTGCCATCTTTACGTAAAAAGATAGATCGATGTCAAATATTTGTCATTGTGCGATGTTTATATTGGGAAATGAAATACAAATATGCCAAAAACTAATCGTTTCGTGCAGCCAATTCAACGTATTGCATATAGTTAAGACAAAGCATCAGCTGAGGATGCGTTTGAAAAAAGAGCAGTTGTGGCAAATTTTGTCTCTGTCTCGTCTATTTATCTACAAAGGTTTGTACTTCTGTCGTTCGTCTACATTTCTTTCGTACACTTCAATCTTTGTAACACATCATTTTCATTAATTTGTATATTCGTATGTGTTTTGTAAATAAAACACCGATACAGTATATGTGAGGGTAAGGGGTAAAAATATGTAGCGTTTGTTTCCAAATTACTCATTGAAAATTAAGTATAGGTAGGTCGGAATATGTTTGTATTAGTCTTAGTAAAGTTGTGAGTTTACACTAGAAAACGTCGGGTATATAATTGTTATAACCGTGCAGAAACGACAACAACAATAAAACATTTCGGGCAGAAAAGAAAAGTCTACTTGATGAACGGGTGCCAACAATACAGTAGGTCGGAAAAAAACAGAAACAAACCTCTTTTTATACATTCGTAAACCTTAAATAGCTTTTCCAGTTGTGCTTATGTTTTAGACATTGAGGAAAATGAAATGCTATAAGGGCGAAAAAAAAGAGAGAAAAAAAAACACATGCATTTTAAAATAGTTGAAGAAAATTTATTTTTATTGACTTATAAGCAACAATATTGAAAGAAATTGCTTAATGTACACAATAATTTAAAACTTAATTTTTACGTATAAATATATTCCAAAACGTTTGTTCAAAATCTCTGAAACTGCATACTACGACCCAAACATTATCCTAGTCCCTAAGACAATGATGTATTGGTTAGTACGCAAATATTACGGACCAGCTTTAGTGTTGCAAAACTTGCAGTGCTGAAGAATGTATGCTACACTGAGTTTCAAGGCATCATGAAAGCCATTCTAGCTCACTGGCCTTGCATTTGAAGGACACTTGTCGCCAGTCGCCCTCATCCCAAAGGTAAACAACCTAACATTCAACGATTTCCTTGTACAAGGTCAAGATAGAAAGGATACACTTGAGAGATAGATGTCTCAACTCAACTCAACTCAACAACACTGCGTACTACCATGTTTGCGAGCATTTCCTTTGTTATTGTTCACACGCTTACTCCTACATAGGAACGGTAACAGTAAGGTGTAGATGAACCGTCCATTACCTCGCTTGCGGATAAATTGCTACTAATTCGCAAACATCACGGACTAGATTTAGTGTTGCATTAACTATTAGACATTACTGAAAAACGTATGCAACACTGACTTTCAATGCAACATGAAATCCGCTCTAGCGCCTATCATTTCAATTAAGGATACCTGTGGCTAGCAGCCGTTATTCCAAAAATTGATTGCATTGTACAACTCAATATAATGTAACTATACTAACTTTGCTAATAAGATTCGGAGACATAATTGACAATACGGAGTTTGAGGGTTATTAGATTGCTAAATGCCAGTCGGAATATCCTGCCATACGCCTAAAACCCCTAATTGTTTTACTTAGAGCGAACACACGAAATGAAACTACTAATATTTTGCCTACGGCAGTTATTTTATTTATTCAACGTGAAGACAGCTAGCATTAACATGACGTAAACACTACAGACCAGATGCCTTAGTTTGTAAAACATATCTTAAAACTGTTCTACCTCTGTTAATACATGTAAGTATTGTTCAGCTCCAAAAGCTGAGTTACATTTCTTGGATATGTACCCTGCGTTAAGCATATGTCCTTTGTAGCCCCTTGTACAGACAGATACGTCACATATATTTATGTTATAGGGAGATCAATTTCGATCCCAACAAGGTCATATTTTGGTGAAATGAATAGCTTAATCACGGCCTTTTGGTTAGAGAAACCTTGACTTCTTTCTGTCTATTAGACTATGCCGATATGCTTTGTAAATCGTAGTCTGTATGTTCATGTACATAAATGTTATCTATCAAAGTCAGTCGATCGTTCAAATGCCATCAAATGAATATCGCATAACATGTCTGGTTATTTTGTACGATGTGTACAATTTGTTTCGTATTTGACTGTAGAGATTTAACTTGCTACGAGCTTCAATCGTTTGTTTGCAAATGCAAAGAATCATGTACGGTACAATGTTAACATACACTTAAGTATAAATGATCGCAACAATTTCAATAAGCATTTTTGAGTTTACATGAACATGTCTAGGTATTTGTAACAATTTGCACATTACTGGCTGTAATCCTAAAACCTAAGTTTGATTCACAACGACAAAGACAAAGTGTAATGGCTATATGGCCACAGCCCAATACAACATACAGATATACAGTATTAAAATAATTTTGTGTACTATTACAATGAAACATAATGAAACAAAAATACAAGAGCTGTCACAGTATGTGACGAATGCCCCCGATTGTGACATTGACCTATGAACAAGGTCAGTACATGAAAAGTTGATCTTGCCTTTACATGTCAAATACAAATGGCAAAGTATTTTAAATTTCCTCTAAACATAAAAAATACCACCCATATTTGACAGCCTACACTCTTATGACCTTATATTCAGCATTCCATTGTGAATAAACATTAAGTGCATCTTTAACCTTAGAGGTAGGGACATAGGTCTTGCACGCGACAAGTCGTCTTGGTATGTCGAACACATGTGGCAAGTTATTTTAAAATCTGTCCATACAAGAAAAAGTTACAGCCCGGACACGACAACCTATACTCTATGTCCTTTTATGTTGCATTTCATTGTGTATAAACACCTTAGTGTGACCTGGACCTTAGAGGTAAGGACATGGGTCTTGCATGCGACACGTCGTCTTGGTATGATAGAACAAATGTTGCAAGTTATTTTAAAATCTGTCCATACCAGAGAAAGTTACAGCCCGGACAAGACAACCTATACTCTATGTCCTTATATGCAGTATTCAATTGTGAATAAACACTAAGTGTAACCTTGACCTTAGAGATAGGGAAACGAGTCTTGCACGCGACACGTCGTCTTGGTATGTAGAACACATGTGACAATCATTTTAATATCTGTCCATACAAGAAAAAGTAAGAGCACGGACACAACAACCTATACTCTATGTCCTTAAATATGCAGCAATCCATTGCGAATAAACACCTTAGTGTGAGCTTGACCTTAGAGGGAGGGACACGGGTTTTGCACGTGACACGTTGTCTTGATATGTCGAACGCATGTGGCAATTCAAGTTATTTTAAAATCTGTCCATACAAGAGAAAGTTACAGCCCGGACACAACAACCTATACTCTATGTCGATATACCCAGCATTTCATTGTGAATAAACACCTAAGTGTGAGCTTGACCTTAGAGGGAGGGACACGGGTCTTGTAGGCGACACGTCGTCTTGGTATGTTGAACACATGGCAAGTTATTTTAAAATCTGTCACTACCGGAGAAAGTTACAGCCCGGACACGACAACCTATAGAGGTAGGGACACGGGTCTTGCACGCGACACATCGTCTTGGTATGTGGAACACATGTGGCAAGTTATTTTAAAATCTGTCCATACAAGGGAAAGTTTCAGCCCGGACACGACAACCTATACTCTATGTCCTTATATGCAGCACTCCATTGTAAATAAACACGAAGTGTGACCTTGACCTTAGAGGTAGGGACACGGGTCTTGCATGCGACACGTCGTCTTTGTATGTGGAAAACATGTGGCAAGTTATTTTAAAATCTGTCCATACAAGGGAAAGTTACAGCCCGGACACGAGTTATTGAGCCGGACACACGGACGGACGGACGGACGGACGGAAGGACGGACAGACGGACGGACGTTGTGATTTTAATATGCCCACCTTTGGGGGCATAGTTATTATGAAAGTGACTCAAGAATTGAATTCTACACACTTGTTTATCAAACTAGATATTTTGAAATGAATGTTCACTTGAAGAAAAAAAAAAGCCAACAGGAATAATGGGATCGAGCATTTCCAGAAATGAAATAAATCCAATTATGTTTTCTAGGAGCGGCGATTGAACAAATAAAGATTCTTATTACAGTGACAAAATCCTTTACGCAGAAACATGATAATTTGACAGATTTCAGTGAAATGTCAATAGCATGCCTCAAAAGCATGCGCTGTGAAGTTAAATACACATATTCCTTCGTCTTCATCTGCAAATAGGACGAACTTAATTTGGGCAAGATGGAACAACAACTACTGTTTGTCATTATCTTTTATTTTCATTCTTGAACAATATTTGAATATTAAGTTAAACCCGCTGAAGTTTGTACACACTAAAGTAATCAGATTATACTCGAAAAATTAAAAACGGAACGCAATTACTTTCTCAACTGACTTTAGCAACGTTTCTGGCGTTTTTGCGAAGGCAGTATACTCAAAACTTTGCCTCCGTTATTCTAGAGAACGTATATTTGTTCTTCGCTAACTATCCGGCGTTTGAACGCTTCACGCCGCAGAGCAATTGTATTTTAAAATGCAGTTCTCGAGACATACTTAGACAAAACCATTGTATTTCGTGTATATTTCTTCTCCAAATATGGTGACATAGTATCCACGGAAAAAACTGTGGATCTTATGGCGTGGATCAATCACAAAAAGGCAGTTAGTCTGACACTTAACGTTATTCACCGATGCGTTAAAAGAATTGGTGTTCTGTTATAATTGTCTAGAAAGTTTGGAATGTTATGAGTGTTTCTTGTAGAGTATCAAGGTATTGGACATCAATTGATGACAATTAACATGCACTTTTTGGTCACTTAGAGTGCAATGTCAAATAAAATTAAAAGAACTAATCAGAAAGTTTATTAAAAAATATAGCAATGTATTGATATTTATATTGCTATCTTATAAAGTGTAACGTCATACTGGGTTTGATAACGTTTTGCTGCACAGTATGTTCAATACATTATCTCCTGTACTAAAGCATCAAGTAACGTATCAACAGTTTGTTTTCAAGTGATAATATCATGTATCTTTTCACGATTTAGATAGAAATCGACTGCTGTTTTAAAATAATAATAATAATAATAATAATAATAATAATAATAATAATAATAATAATAATAATAATAAAAATAATAATAATAATAAAAGGTAAACGTGTGAATTATTAAGATGAATCAAATTAGCATCTACATTTTCCATCATTTTATGACCATTACTACAAAAAGAAATAGAGCAACAATTTGCAATAGGAATGTTCACTGAAAAAAAAATCATTATTATTCTATTATTCTTTGAACAATGTGTATCTCATAAAACTGTGATAACACTGCAACCAGCCTTCTGTGCATTTGTTTTCAAACTTCTGTAGCACAATTCTATCATGAATGCCTAAAGGAATTTACCTCTAAAGAAATTACAAAATACGGGTGTTTTAGAGTACTGCAGCGGAGAACTTTTCAGACAGGTTGAACATGAATGAAATAAATTTGGAATATAAATGCACACTATCTATGAAATACACTTGGCGCTTTACGTTGTGCGTTTGTTTGGTAAAGATGAATATCTTGTTGATTGTCAAGAGGCGGGCTATAACCTCACATTCTCGAACTTTCTGGCTATAATATGAAAGTAATAGCACTTGCAATAAGTGACAAAGCATCAATATCGAAATAGAGATGACCAAACTAACTAAATGGTATAAATACAAATATATTGCAAACTTAGGACAGCAAATCACTGCACTTTGACATGCAATACTATATAATTTATGTAGTTGAGTCATTTGCCATTGTTAAAAAGATGTCGTTTTTTTTCTTGAAACTTTTAGTTTGATTTGATTGAAGTGATGATAACTACATGGAAACGCCCAGTAGTCATACACCCAGTTTAGGAGCACACAGGAAGAGCCAAAACGACAATAAGCTAGAGACACAAATATATTAACACCACATGCGGAAATACAAACACCAAATGCCATATGACATCACAACACACACACAAACACGACCAACAAACTTTAAAACTCTGTAGATGATTGATGTGAAATGTTGTGTACATTTTGTAATGGTATTTTGTATTGTTACGTTTTTTTATGTGTTTAATGATTTGAACGCCAAGAGACATTTACTTGACATATATGTTTACAATCAACTGTATTTAATGGACGTGTAGCATACGAACAAGCGTAATACATAGCCGCTTTAGGTATTGTAGTAACTTTAAAAAAATAACAACCACTTCAGACCGCGCTCTTTTTCATAATATTGAACTTTAAATACGCCATAAATGAATTTTACAGAAATGGGTTCGTGATAACTGAAACGATGCAATACAGTTAAAAACGAACTCTTGCCTTCCTATTTTCATTAACGGTGATTTACAAGTTGTAATTCAATCATACTTTAACCGGTTTTTGGAAATGAAAGAAGTTAATCTCTTTTTTGAATTTTGAAATATTCAAATTACACAAAATTGTCTTCTATGTTAATATTAACGCATCGAAGAAAATTATCATTACGAATATAGCCTGAATAGTTAGGCCACATAATCCGACAAGGTCATGCTGTAACATTTAAATGTACTTTAACGAACTGAAAAGAACGTATCCTTGGCATTTCGGGAGTTATATACTTCCATCTTTCCGGTATGGTCAAGGACATTTTTTCATATGTTTAAACTTAAGTATCATATCACATACTTACTTACATAATTTAGATTGATGGAATGTGAAATAAACGAAATTGAAACGTCGGGTATACAAATACGATGATCGCTTTTAAATATTTAACATAATGTACATACCCATATGTTTACAGGTCGAAACAGAAGATTAGCCAATACATGTCTTGAATATGTTAGTAATGAATAAGCATAGAGTTGATTAAACCCAATGTTATACTACTCCGTTAAACAAGAACAATTTCTTCGTCAAGAATAAATCATATGGAGATCATTTATTTATTATTTGTCGTATCTAGTCTTAATTTCTTAGTTCTAGATGCTCTAATACACCAATATCGTGACACCGAAAGAGCATACGAGTCACGTCATTTGCAGCAATTCTATTCATTGGAGTTCTCAATTGATTTTTATTGTTTAAATCTTTTTTATCTAATCATAATTATGTTTCCTTTATGGGTTTTATAGTTTTAATATTGTTTTATCTTTGTGCAAGCATACTGCGAAAGCTTGGTATACATTTTAACAAAACATGTCGAAAATACTACCTATCTATCAATACATCGTCGCTTTAGCTTGGTCTGCGTGTTTTTACTCAAACAAAATATATTAATTGGCCTATTATTGATAATTAAAGAGCAGTTAATATTTACAGTTCTTTTATAAAATAAAATTTCTAGAACAATTCAAATTGTGTGTGCATTGTTAAAGACATTCGGGATAAAAGAACAACAGTTATAACTGGTCCGAACGCAAAACTAACAGCCTGTCCGTGTGTTGATTAATCATATAAGAAGCCAAGCACACACAAATCCACATTGATAAGTACAAAAAATATAAAAAATCAAAATTAAAATTCTGCGTTTGAAATCTAAGTGATCGATAAATTAAAGAAATAAAATATATCAAATTATGTTATCTAATATAAGGGGCGAATAAACATATCGACTTCTTGAAGAATGACAAATTATTTACGCAGAAACATAATAATCGATAGATGTCTTTCACCTCATGTTCTTAAATAAATGTTATGCTTTAATCTGGACTAAGACGGATATATTTGTTAAAAAATGGCACATCGTTAGTTTAATCGTATTTTACTGTATATAATCCTTTTTATGTCCCTTCTATCAAACACAAAAAGGCTCGTATTCTGACTTTTAACTTGCGTGAAAAACATTTGTGTACTTTTATATTTGGCCGGAGAGTCTGATCTTTGGCAAGTGTACCAATATATTAAACTGCTTCTCATAAATACTACAATAAAACATGAAGTAGTAACCATTAAAAAACACATTTCATAACATTTTGGGTAATAATGTCTTACATGATATGAAAATTATACGTATAAGAATCAATGCAATTAACATAGGGCAGGCTTTCTAATGATTCACGTGGGTGAGGAGAGGACGACAATTGTTTTAGCAAAGTTCACTAAAGAGAATCCATACTGATTATTGATTAATGGAAGAAATCCAATATATATTTTTAAAAAGTGATAAATGGTGAAAGAACATTGAATTATGTGTTCAAATAGGTTCGTAATCTCTAGATTTTTAAGCAATGCATTTTTCTGGGCAAGTCCGTCTGTGTAAAAGACCTTCCTTACAGCAAGTATCAGTATGTGTCTCTTTAAGTCATCTTAACATTGTTTTAACTAATACGCATTTTGTCGATTGCACTAACTTAAGTGATTTTGCTTTAGAATATAGCCAAACCTCCCTAACGGTATATATAACAGTTAGTCAAACGTGTCAATAAGTTTCTCCTTCAACATTCTATACAATCATGAACAGTCTTTCAATAACACGGAAACAATGCCATTTATATACATATAATTAATAATTCAATGACCTGTCTGTTTTTTATTATTGCAATATCGGAACAATGGCTAAATTTGGCATACACCAACACACATATATATTATTCCGAAACATAAAAGAAGGTACAACTGCATTTTTTATTCGAAATGAATTCAATGAACATCAATAAAAGAGCAGTAGGAACTTATTTCTTGCTCGGAGGAATGAATTTATTAATGTTAAACAACTTTGAGCATACTACAGGCAGCTCAATATTATTTTTAAAAATACAGGGTATATACTTAAATGATTTATAAGTATTACCATGGATATATTTCAGCCTTGAAATATCTAAGCTTTAATCTTTTGTGATTGATTCTTCAATTTCACGTTTGTATTTGCCTTACTTTACATAGTACTTATTACCATTTATTTACAACAAAATGTCAATGCCCTGGGAATTTTTAATTTCATAGAGATTTGTCCGAACTTACAACGATTAAAATGTTGTGAATTAACTGTGTTTCTTGAATAAAAAGATATTTTAATAAGCTACTTATTTGAATGCACTATTCACAACTTGACTCACTTTTCGTGGAACCTTTGAAGTGAGAGTCTTCATTTTGACCCTACAAGGTTGACGTAAACAAATAATATTAGTATTGAGTTTCAATGATATACGGTTAAGAAAGGACAAAGATCAAACCAATATATTTGAATACTTAAGAAGCCTTCTAGAAATGAACAATCAATATATCATTCTAAACGTCCAGTTTTCTTTTGTCAATAAACTAATTAACAGCCTTCGAATATTAAGTCCTGACACTCAATTGGTTAATATGTGTTAAGAACTATGGAAGCTTATTTGAATTCAATACAATATTCTACCGTAAATAAAGTAACCACTAATTGAATTGGATATAATACTAAATATGATACTTTGTAAAATACTACAGAACGTATAAAGCAGAAATGTACAAAGGGAAAAACACGTCTTACCTCCCCAGCCTGTCAGGAATCCATTTTGTAAAGTCAATGAGGAGAAAGTCCCAAGATTGACTGACAAAGGTCCGGTAATTTCTTGGAAGCGCGGTCAAAGATTACAAGGACAAAGGCTACAGACAAGAGCGGTGCATGAAGGATTTAAACCCCGGGAGAACAATCCTAGGAGGGTAAACCAGAAATTTCAGCGCCCACAAAATGTGCCTGTGCAAGGGGGTTTACTAGGGCGACATCGGATAAACAATCAAGGTTCAAAAGTTCAGAATCTACGTGGACAAATAATCAACCAGAGGATAAATCGAGTGCCAGGCAGGAACCATGATAGTGGTTTTAACTTAAACGTTCCAGTTTGGCAAAATAAACATAATACAACCTACCGAAGAGTAAACTACAATACATCAACTTTGACTAGATTTACCAAGTTGCCCGATCAAATGAACAAAAATGGTATTCGAAATAAGCAAAATGGTAACATTCCTCGGTTACCGAAAATCGCGGAACATAATGTAAATATGCACCAGCCTAACGTTTACGTCAAATCAGAGGTGACACTGGAAGACGGTACACGTAAGAATGCGCAGAATCGAACCTGGATAAAAGACAAGACATAAGAAAAAAGTCGAAAAATGGAGATAGAACTTATGTCTGAAGATAACCGCTACAGTTTTCGTGTAAGGTTTCATAAAAAGAGTTATTTTAAAGAAGATGATCTAAAAGCAGGATGACGGAATGTTATTATAAAAAAAATATAGTCTTCATTGATCCTAGTAGGTCGTAATTAACGATAATTAAAGCTATTATGCCAAACAATATTTTAATTCATGTCTTTTGTGTCCTATCATCTTTTGCAAAAAAAGCATTGTTTACTATGTATTTGTATGTTATAAACGTAGCATAACAGTATGTTTTGTTACTGTGAATCTTAGCGTTGCAATAAATGTACACGTTTATAAAAAAATGTAAATTACGATTACAATTACATTATTACAGATTATAGAATACTTTGAATAAATTTATTGTTTTTAATCAACAATAGGTAATGCTATCAGATGTTTATCTAAATGTACATCTATTCCTTGAGTGATTATGGACATGAGCTAAAGAAATTGCTGATTCTGCAAAAGAAAAAAACTATATATATTTTCGATAATCAGCTAAGAATATTTCGCAGCAGTGCTGATATGATATTGTTCCTAAATTGGCGTACAATTGAGATCAATGCATAATTGTATAACAGCTTAGAAATACCAAAAAGGGAAGTAATAAGCAGTAAAAACAATTTACGTGTTGCTATATTATACATTTGCACTTGAAAAGATAAAACACTGTGTGATAAAACATTAACAATATGCTACAACTATGCCGTACTAAATTCGTACATGTCAAAGTTTTATTTCTTACCATGTAATACATTCGTTGGATTCGGAATCATCTTGATTAATGGAAGTAAACTATTGATAGAAGTTTTAGTATGTCATTCCCCATTAAACTCAGCCTTAATTAAATTCTCGAAGTCATTTAATGACCCGTAGGGAGCAATAAATACGCGAATCTATAAAATAAATTAAAAGGCGTGTTTTATTGTGATCGTTTATTGACAAATATTGCAACACTTTCGATGTGTTAATGCCGTCACTAGGGTATGGTGCCAGTGGTCTCCCTACCATTCAATAATCAGTCCTACTTACTGTATATCATTGTCATGTATATCAAAGAGATACCTTAAGCTACAGCTGTCATTTGTTAATAGCCCATTTAAGATTGGATGCACCGTAGAATAGTATATATGATAATAACGGACGGACCTACACACATACAACTTACTGTACCCACGGGTGGTTTGATAATAAATATATTTGCAATTACATAGTTCGTTATACATTGATTTTTCAAGGGAATCGTAGGAAGGTGTGAAGTATAAAAGTAGTGAGCGTGCGTTTAATTACAAACTGTTTTTGACCTTGACAATTTCTGCCCAAGTTTTCACGTAAAGAAAAAAAAGGTTCTCTTCAAGTTGGTTCAAGGTTGTCTGGTTAGCGCAGTGGTTAGCTCTAAACGTAAGACCACACTCTCGTGCAACATCGTACCAACGAAAGTATCTTAGTATATTAAGTCAATTCAACTTTCTTCACAATCATTGTGAAATAAATAGTATACGTATCATTTTGAAATATCATTCTGTGTTAGATCTTCGATATTTACTGTTATCGGATGTTTATTTATCCACATGTATAAAAAGTTATATGCATTCATGTATAAATGTAATTGGAAATAAAGTTTAAAAGCAATAGTTACCTATTTTTACCGACAAGTCAAACAGTTTAATTATTTTTAATAAACGACTTAAACGGATATACAAAAACCAAATATTATGAAAGTAATGATGGTTTGAGAACAGCCATTGATCAACAATTTTGTTAAAATTTGACAAAGATCTAGATATATGCAATGTTTCTATTGCGCTTCTAACAATGTATTTGAAATAAACGTATACCTAAATTACCAAGGTTTTAACATTGGACCAGTGCATTTTAGTATTTGTTACCAATGTATTCAATTTCCCATGGTCTACGTGTGAAAATACACATGTATAACAGAGATTCGGATGTTTTGTTCGGTGCAAAAATTAAGACTGAAAACTGTATTAAAACAAAACTCATATTAATCATTATTATTTTGAAACAGGGGCAGATATTGAGAAATAAAAAGAAAACTGATTATCATCTCCTCCTTCACAATAATATCGAACATGTGCCATTCAGAAAAAACTTTCGCAATCTACTATTATGATATGTTTATAGCCTTAAACACAACAATCGACTGTTTAATTATCGAATCAATACTCTAAACAAGTATGTCCGTCAAAACCAATCATTCCGTTATCTTCACATATTTTCTGCTACAAGTTACATCAAGTTTCGTCTTTCACAGCGACCTCATATGCTCATCCCAAAGCGCCATCAATTAAAAAGCCAACATCAATTTCCTGCTATTTTTGATTGGTTAATAGTATGTGCCAGCAATTATTCATAGGAATGCGTAAACAAAGGATAAGTTAAGAGATTTTTATTTTTCAAACTGCATTTAAATCCAAGAATCGTTATTCTCCCATGATATATAAGGTCAATGCTTTTTAACGCGTCGTTGATTAATCGATTCTATTGAAAGGCGTTTAACTATCTTTTACTCCTATAAAGAGAAAGAACATATTTGGTTAAGTATTTAAGATCAAAGGTATAATCGAATATAAACTATTGAGGTCAGTTGGTACGTTTCTTTATAATGAAGTCTGTAATAAACGTATTATTTCTATATAGGCAATTTATCCGAGCTTGACGTACAAAAACCATTTCTAAAGCTTGTTTTAAAAAAAGTCTCCTACGTGTTAACTAACATGTCATAATTTGCTATGGACATATTCAATGTTTCTATTTAATTCATTATACTTTGTTACGTCATTTGTGATGTTTAATTGTGAGCACGTAATTGTCAAATGCTAGATGTGTTTTAAGAGGATAATAATTGGGTATAGTGTCAGTAGTGGCACATTCGATAAGGTATCTCACTCAAGACCACGAGGTTTCCAAGTTGTTCACCAGACTAGATCGTAATACTCTATGTAATTGGGATTGGATTTCTAGAAAACCCCAAAATAGTCCAAGGTTTTGGTGCCTTTCTATTTCACATATCGCAATGCTCTAAGGTCAGGACAGGTACCAGGAATTCAACGGTTGAATCCAGCTTTTTTGACACTGTGACGGTTAAGTCCTTCATCAATGAATGGCACCTCACCTTTCATTTCCTGGCATTACATCAACCGGTAGCTGTGTAACAGCCTTAAATAAGAGAAATCATTAAAAGCGTTAACATGTTGCCGTACATTAAACACATCAGTAAGTATTGCAGTTCAGAATGTTCATGTAACATAAATTTATATGGTTTTGTTTTACTCCTTACTTCGATGAGACAGAGAATAAAATATAAGCTGCTGAGTATGCAGCTTTATCTTCACAAATAGCTATGCATATAAAATAATTTTAGCGCATTTGGACTTGGTTAATTGTGGCCACGTAGCTATGAATTTAAAAAAGAACATAACGGCGAATATTGTTTATCTGTTAAATATCTGTCCAGTATCATTATCAGTCTGGATTTTCAGCATGCTGAAAGACACCCATAGTTTTATATGATTATGTACAAAAAAATATTATGTACATTTTATATGTTTTATATTCTAGTATAAGGAACCCTATTTGTCCTGGAAGGAAGTTTGATAATGAATAACTTATTTAAAACAAAATTATTATATTTTAAAATTTATACATATATAAACAAATAGATACGTCCCTCACATAATCGTATATACAAAACGAAACTGAACGAGTAAAACAAACCTATAAACACCACATGAAGATCACAAACGCATCATATTCTATAGTAAAATCGATAAATCCCCAAGGGAATCGTTCTTCTCTAGAACAGTTCAAGAATGAAGTGCTTGGGCATGCCAATAAAAACTTCAAATATGAACCCTGTTTAGAGGAACAAGGTATGGGCCCGAAAGACATTAACCGAGGCGAAACATACAGACAAACCATGCAGCTAAATAGCTCATTAATAAATTTTGAGAATAAAGTGACACTCGTATTCAATTTCAATACGTACACATGTATAACAAACATTAATTTTGAGTGACAAACCTTCAACTGCTTACTAAATAATGCTTTCATGGAAAATATCAATTACTGATAACAATTTTATAACTGTGTATTTAATAGCTGAAAACACAAAAATATTAAATGATTGGT
Source organism: Mya arenaria (assembly GCF_026914265.1). NCBI lineage: Eukaryota > Metazoa > Mollusca > Bivalvia > Myida > Myidae > Mya > Mya arenaria. The sequence continues at coordinate 36,966,969 of NC_069133.1, read as the reverse complement.
GAATGCTAAAAGATTTACTGTGATATAATATCATCTCATAAGGAAGAAATTCCGTGTTTTCTGCACATTTCTTTCAAATTAAACACAGTATCCTTCATGAGAACTTTTATTATACTTTTTGGTAAATTAAAACAATTGTATTAAATATGGTAAATCTCATTTGGGAGTAATAGTGCATCTTTAACACATTGTAATGGTCAGTGGGACACTTGGTGTTCGAACGTTTTTATATGCACCTAATCTCATACCAGCCCCAACTTTTATCAATAATTCAACAATTAAAAAAAGGATGAAGTTTCACAATTTTACGGCTTGATGGCAAATTATCGACGTTAACATTTCCGTGAATCTGATTTGGATGTTTAACATATTTAAACATTCCGAATTAAAGACAATTGTTTACGCACTTAAGATTAAACGGATTGCATTTTGTTATCAGTGCCTTTTGATTTTCTAGGCATTTGTTGGAAAACGGTCCAAAAAGAACTTGTTGACGCAACAATTGTAATCTCTCTATCCATTAAATGTTATAGCAACACAGCCTTTCTAAATGCGCATTGAGGTACATACAACTGTAAATAATCAGATCATGTTTTTTAGTAAACGTTTTGTTGTTTACTCCATACCTACACATTATTTTCTTTCGTCTATTAAATCAGTTATTTTCTTACATTAGCCTGTACTAGAGGACAGCATAGTTACTTTTCTCTTCACACGTGTTAAACATGCACAAGTCTATATAGAAATAACATGCGACATCATCGATGGTACTATTGTAAGCATCATTAACTGTGTTCGTGACATATTTTTTCTCTTAAATAATAAATTGAATTTGTCTTTACAAACACAGTTGAAATAGCTTTCTAATGACGTTGTTCAGCGCAATCATTCAATTATACGAACAATTGCAATCGTTTTGAATGATATTAGAGCTATAAGTTTTAAGTTTTAAGATAATGACTCAATAATAAGTTCTTCCAGTGAACTGCTTTCGAGACATGCATTTATATTAAAACTGAGAATAACAGTCTGTGCTGTTTAACAACTGTAACAGGGCAACCTTATGTTAAGTTATATTTTATCAAATTCACTGAAGCTGTATCTAGTTCATCTTACACGCCCTCAGCAACTTACAGTGTAATTAATATCATCAACACAAATATAACAGCGCCAATCAATGGAAAAATATGATGTGCATGAACAGGGGCATTTGGTTTGTACTATTTACTTCGTGGCTTCTGAAAACAGATTAAAATTCCGTTCCAAACAAACGATAACTTCCTGAGTATTCAATAAATAAATTGAAATGTTCGCCGTAAATTTCGGAGTTGTATATAATACACATTTAAATTAAGCGACTGGTTATGTTTTTTAAATACACAGTATTACATTTTGGAAAAAGATTAAATGACTCTACATCATACTAATATAATAATCTGGGCCTTACATCAGAACACAATCAAACGTTTTGCAAGGAAAATATGCTCTTAGCATTTGAAAAAGCATTGTGTTTAATTATTTGTTTAATGTTTTGTGCAGTTGTAAGTAAGACTCTGTACGTTTGATTGGTAGGAGTAGTCAAATATGTTTAACTAAAACGCGTTTGCTAAAATATGCAGTTTATGTAAGGTTGTTTTAGCAACACAATAGAATACAATTAAACAGCCTTTACTTGCAAAGAAACTAGCCGTTGATAAAAAAAAATGCACCTACGCATTCCAATAAGAAACAGTTTAGCTGGTATCTTTTACATGATACTACAAATTGCAAACTCTATACAACGCTGTAAAAGTTTTCTGTATCATACTTGTGAAGGTTACAATATCTACTCTATTAATAATAGTTTTTCCCCACAGTTATATTTCAATTGTCCACATGGGCTCTAGTCAAATTATAAAGTTATGAGATGGTATAAAAAGGTTGTTTGTACACTTGTTTTAATAAAAGAGATCATAACTACATATAGTTCCAGCTTTCTGATAAATATTATCAAATATATTATGTGAAATGAGATATTCTTTACAGTTGACGGTAATAAAATGAATAACAGACATGGACAAATGACGTTGGGAAACATTCATATATAAATTACAATTGATAGGGTTACCACAATAGCATCAACGATGCCGTCATAAACGTGTCACATATACAGATGGAAAAAAAATGAAATAGTTCAGGCCAATACACTTATTAAGTTAACAATTTTATCACAAAAGAGAAGAATCAGATTCCTTTATAACAGACACGTGTACTGATACATGTACTAATAAGGTCAGCAATAAAAGTTATTAGTGCTAACGAGTTAAGAGTCATGATATATATCTAGCGATTTGCAAAGCACATACAAACTCAAAAGACGGACCTCATTAAACCATTCTTACATACAAAATTCTCGATTCGGGGAACGAGTTTTTTCCCTAACGTTATCGTTTTAGTCATCCCTTTGGAAAATTATTCCTGTATACATATTATCAGAATGAAATTATTGGCACTAGCTCAAGAAAAAAAGCGCAATACGTTAACGATATGCATCTCATTTCAATACTGAGTATTTACAAGATGCCATCCAATTTGTATTTTTATTCCCATTTGTTGTCTGTTCAACGTCAAACTTAGGCTGAACTGTGTTAAACGTTTATTACATTGAATGACAGCATAGACCTGTTAGGGTTAAAATCAAAGGTCAACAAAATACCTAAAAAAATGATAGGTAACTTTGAGCTTTCGTTAAAAAATATAAAAAAATAGCAAAAAACTTAATAGATAAGCTGGATATTCAAGTTTCCAAGTATACAATCGAATAATCTAGTAACGCCTTTGAAAACGAAAGGTACTGAACATGGAAGTTGCAGAAGTCCGCCTCGAAACATACAACCATAATTAGTTTGTGTTATGTAATAATGGCGGATTGGTGGAGAGGAGAAAATCCCATTTGAACAAAAGAAGCAAACACAGCATAGCTGCAGATAAGACTAAATATTGAAATAAACATTTTGTTAAACTTTTTATTGCGTCTATGAAGTTTCTTTTATTTCCCCGTACACATTTGTTGCAGTGGACTCCCCTGTTGACACTTACTGTTGTTTTCAAGGCAAAGATAATTGCACGAATAAATATTCACTCGTTGAACATCACAATTATATTTTAAAAAAACAGCACAACAGAAACAAGTATTTAAATAACGAGCGTTACCACATTCTGTTTGTATTTTTTGGATAAAAATCATCTTTCTTCAATGTTATTTTAATTAAGAATGCTCTAAGTTTAATAGGTGAACACGCACAACTTTAAACAAACGAAATAAGGGGCAATTAAATTTGTAATTCATTTTTCTGGTCCATATCAAAATAATGAGAAGCAGAAAATGGATGATTAACTACACAGAACATGCTTCTGGGTATTTGTATTGACTTTACAATGGCGTCTTTGACAAATTTATATTGCATGAAGCGCATTTTTAAAGGATCTTCATTTAGTAAATTGCCAATCCTATGACTCATTTATTATCCCTTATTTATTCCTGTCCGTTTGTTCCCGTTTCCATCCGCAACAGTTTTTCTGATGTTATAACCAGTACCTAGAATGATTGTGTTTTTATAATTTCTTATTCAAATAAAAGTGGAATGTGCGCTGAATATCTAACAAAGTTATGAAAACGCAGACAGGTTTTAAGTCTGCCATTTTCTAATAGGTATTCACTGCTCTAAACATCAATGCTGTACAATTATATTCAGAACAAATATAAGAGAACAACAGTAATGTTTTGTGTGGAAGTATGCGCCAATGGTGTTAACTCGATCCTGATCGTTCAAGAAAATTAATTTCATTTTTGAAAAAGAAATACGTATGGCGTTCGTACTATGCAAATACAAGTATGACTGTGTAATTTAACACACGTGTCGTAGACCAGTTTAGCTAAGAGAAAAAATCTACGTCGTGTCTTAATGAATGAATCGGATGTTTTTATTGAAAATTGTCAATTATATTGTTTGTGAACATATTTCTATATCAACTTTCAGTGACTGCCATGCATGGGACTACAGTATCGATCGGAATTTTGTGCAATTCCCAAATCTTTGCATTTCTTCTGGATATATCCCGATGGCGTTGACAGTTGTCCTCTTCACTGTCTGGTTTCGGAAATGAAATACGAATATCCGAAACTTATCAGGTGTCACAAGCTTATCATAAATGACGAGACCTAACAGTTCAAACTGACTGTAGGCGTTCAGAGAGAAAATGTAAGACAATGTTGGCATCCTTAGATATTTTAAATGAATTCAATATGACATAAAGCCATCAGGCCTATGGATATATTTCGAAAGTTGATCACATGAAAAAAATCCGTTACAAATCAAATGTCTAATTCATTTTTGTTAAACAAAAATGAAGTTTAATGTCATATTCGTATAATGTTCCTTGTTACACTTTTTACGTTTCTTAGTAAATTTGGAAGATTCGTGACACCTACCTATTACGGGGTTGTTTCGTTACATCAAAACCTGATGATCACACGGCCACATGAAAAACAAAGACAAAACAAGGAGTCGCCTTGAAAGCTTGTTGAAACTGACAACTATATTATCAGATAAAATCCCATTTGTCAATTATAAATTGATATTTGAACCATCCATTTCCAACTAGATGAGTTTAAACTCTCTTTCTTTGAAGTTCAAAACGATGTTTACTACAACATGTTTTAAAATGTTCAACTAAATGGGTTGTTATTTTATCACATTCGACACAAACTTGAAAATGCATTGGAATACATACGATCATACGCCTTTTGTCTTCCAAATTCATTATAATCCTGTTTCTGTCTATATTTGGTTTCATTGGCTTTATAATTCTGTTTCGAATGACGTTTTGTACAAAACGAATACTTACTCGGCATAACGATTTTGTCAAAATAGTCGTCAGTCGATGCAGGAAGTATTTTGCCATTTTGTTTGTTCCGTCACCACTTACGGCCATTGTAATTGGCGTATTTGGTCCTTGCATATCAAGAAAACGTCAGTATTAAAATAAAATGATTATACGACGAGAAACCCCAGGCATTACAAATATGTAGTATAATGTTACAAGGCATGCTTTTGCTTTTGCATTTAGATACTGTTATTCACTGGTATCGTGAGTAAAACAATCTTTTCGTTATCTAAATAGTCAATATACCTCACACAACATAAGCTAGACTTCATCACAATTGTTAATCTCAACATTAATACCGGAAACCACCGATTGGACTTAATTTTTCTAAATCCAAACTTCAAATTTATCCGACACTACAGGCTACTTCACATTACATAAACATCAACATGAATTGGGAGCATGCCTTGTTATTGGCAGCAAAATATACAGATCAATTTAAAAACTTGAATTCTAGTTAAACAGTGTCAGATGGAAGTCACATCACATGGGTGCCGCTTTGTCGAATCTGAAAATAGTCAGCCACTGTTACCCCGAAGCACTACTTTAAAACGACAGACAAAGTAATAAATGTAGCACCACAAACAAACGGGGTCAAACAAATCATCTGAAACGAAACTAAATAATAATATAACAACTAATTGATATAGTTTACTCAATAAACTATTGTAAATCCCGGATAAAACTGTCTCCTGTATCAGAAGATGTCAAATATGATATCATCATACAATATAAACGGTTAGGTTGGCGGTTTCATTAACGTGTTAACGCTGCCAATATGAAAGCGTCGAGTGACGGAATGACGCCGCACACTACCTTGAATATCGTTGAATAAACACCCTGTGCGTTCCAAACAATATTCCGACGCCAAATGAGCATTCAACGAATTGACTATATTGAAATGGTATAAATTTAAATTTATTGTTCTTGTATTTACTTACAAACGAGTGAGGTTGGTCGCGAGCTGTGTTTCACACTCACTATTTGAAATCGTCGTCGGATGACAAATACAACTTATGTAAAAAATAAATTGCGAAAACGAAAAAAATAAGCACGTTTTCATATATGAAATAAGATATCGGTATCAAGTAATGGTAATTGAAAGACTCTGACAGTGACATATGATGGTCTGATACGTTTGTACGTATATATGGATTGCATTTGCATATCACGACACATTTAGCGTGGCTTTGATGGAAGTGTCACTTATAACGAAAAAAATACAAAATAAGGGATCCCATATGTCATTAACCCGATGTCAGAATGATAAATTTTAATATTCGAGTTGGCGTTCTTTAACGTATTAAAAGGGCCACCAACACGCAATAAAGTGCAAATATGACTAAATTGTAATGAAACTGCAGACGTTAGCCAACTACGTACGTTTTAGTCATTTATTGCGTGCTGTTGGAGTAACAATTACCCATCCAGAGAAAAGAATCAAAGACATCATGTGTACTCTTATTGATGAGACCACTTCTAAGTCGGTTTTATTTCCCCCTACACAGGGTTAGGCGTATCCCCTAGTAACCTTACAAATTCCATGTCAACACCTTAAACGTACGATAATGATGCTTGCATGGAAAAACTATGACTTAGTACACATACTAATACTAAATGAAAAAGCAGCACAAATTAAAATACAAGGTTCGTTTTAAATATATGTCTAACACAGTATGTGAGACAAATTTCTTAGATTAACAGTAGTCAATAATCTTACTGGGACATAATTCATTGTTCGATATAAATCCTTGCTCAAGGTGAACAATTTCAATGTCGTCAGTATTCATTATGTCGAGTTCATTGTTAGATAACCTGCTCTATGTTATGCGCATTCAATTTTGGTTCTTCCAATTTTCATGTCATGTATTTGGCAACCCATAAATACATACGTGCATGAAAATGTCATTAAATCATGTTGGTGCTACATTTCAGTAGCTTGATACTTAACTTGACATTCGTTAAAATTGCTTATATTCTGACTAAAATAAACGTATACGAATGACGGCCACGCCTCGAGGCAATATGTAACGTTTAAGGCAAAGAGCCTCTTCGTGTTTGATTACACGCGATACAGATCAACAATGTTGCATGTATGTTATATCCACCAAATTGGCAAAAAACAGAAAAGGATGACAGTGGTTTAGTCGAAGAGACGTATTTACGTACATTCCATTGAAATTGCATTTTGAAATGTTTTACCGCGAAGGATTCCGTCATTTTCATAGGATATTGATTTGCTTAATCGCCGTTCCTGAAAGATATAGTTTGAACTCTTTTATTTTGTGACATTTGTGATTACATTATTTCTGGTCGTTGGGTTCCTTTGCCGTGAGGTTCATAGACAAATGCGATTGGATTGTGTCTAATATAAATCTTATCAACAGCTTAAAGCATTTTATAATAAGTATTAACGACAATTGTGTCTTAATACATATATTAATAAGAACATTGTCATAGAACATTGTCATAGTAGGTAGTAAGAAGGTCTAAATAGTAACTTTAAAAAGTAAGTAGGTCTAAATAGATAAAATCCAGACAAATACGTACTCGGTGTCAGAATAATAACAACCCGATTTTGTAGACAACTTTAAGCTTGTCTAATTTGCTTCCAGAAAGAGTGGGCACGTGAGCATTGGGTCACGGAAGAACCACCTCACTGGAGGGAGATTGACAATATAAAGTAAACCACGTTCACCCTTGGATTGGCAAGTGAAGATTCATATTATTTATTGTTATTCAAGAATGTGGATTGAGTGATGACTCTCCAATCAAATTTATCAAATCTCAAACAGATTAATGTTAATTTCCATTTTCCTAAGAATGTTCGTCTGCACAATACATCACCTTTTCATTTTCTATTCAGGCCAAATATCTTCGATGATGCAAACACGATCCAGATCGTTCAAGCTGCATCTATACAAGTATGAATATCTTTCAACTTTAAATTCAAAGATATAAAAAAAAAACATTTATTGTACAGAAAAAATTATTGAAAATATGAACATTTAAGGTGATGTATTTCTGCATATTTTCCAATACATCTAACTTGCGTCTAATACTAATTTCAATACATTATACTCACTTTTATTTTATCAGTATATGCCAGTTTATAATTTGAGTGAATGACATGACATCCTTACATTTAAGTTAGTTAAGTGCTCACGCTCTTGTGACCTCCAAAGCGATCGTAATAATTAAGAAAACGTCTGACGGCAAGGACCGCTTTAATTTATTTGTTTCATTGATTGTGTTTGAAACTCACGTGCAACAATGTGTTATATCAGAATATTGTAATGTATACGCAATTAGAAGTTTAGTATTTTGAAAGGAAATATATAAGTGTATACGATGTATACAAAAATGTATTTTATAACTTAAATTTAACTTAGAAATAAAGCGCTGACCACCGAAGTCTTAAAAAGCAAAAGACAAGGAATTCCACTTCTGAGATCTGGTAATTATATTTAAGACCCATACACTCACCATGAAGCAGACTGGATTAAAGCGACAGTCCGCAAAAGTAACCGTATTTCAAAAGTTTTTAATAAGTTCCACATTGTTTCAGACCGACTGAACCGCAATTATTTTTTTAAAAATCGCTTTAATAACTTAGATTTAACAAATTGAAAATTGCCGAAAGTTGCTATTTTTAGATGGCAAAAGAGAAAGTAGGTCTACGGTTTTTCCGACTACTCTTGGGGGCGATACTATTTCCCGGTCCCGGTCTCATCCGGTCCCGGTCTCCTCCGGTCTCTGTTTTATAGTAGCTATCGGGCGTGATCAAAAAGGTGTTAATGACCGCGGGGGGTAATAGGATTACAAAAGATTACAGTTGATTAAAACATTAGATATTTGATGATAATTATGTCACTATTTATTTCAAATTTTATATCAATAAAACATAAAATAAATTTAGGCAAAGATAAAAACATGAAATATGCACATGTACTGAAATTAATGTCATGAATAACAAACACATTGAGTGTGTGTTTTTTTCATATTAAATTCAGTTATAAGTATACTATTGATAATAGTAATACAAAAAATAACAATGCTTGACTACATGTAAATCAGATATGAGTCGGATATGCAAACATGGAATTTTTCAATTGTAATCATTTATGCTAAAAAAAAATTTATGTCGGGGGGGGGGGGGGGGTAAACATAAAAGGAAGAACAATAACATAACATAACATAATTTAAAAGGTGCAATTCTAAGTTACTTCATACTCTAGCCGTCCTCAATCTTTTATGCAAAAAACATGAGCATTTGTACTGCATCGCATCTTTCTCTACAGTACACCTTTAACACGAATTGCATAAATAGTGTATACCTATAACAAATTGCATAAATTAAGACATAATGTTTATATATTTTATACCATTTTGTTACATATAAAAACAAATAAGATTGTCAAAATCGTGTTATAAACATCAGCAACACAATCCGTTGCCTGGGGCCATAAGTTATGAACCGGGAATTATGAGACCGGATGAGACCGGATTTTACGAGGAGAGACCGGGAAATAGTATCGCCCTGCGCATGCGCAAGAACTTTGGAATCCCACTGTTTTTCTATTTATATAACCGTTAACTCTCGGGGGCCGATAGTTAAGAAGAGATATTGAAAATGACACGAAAAACTCATTTCTAGGTCGATTTGAACCAAAATTTTTTTGGATTCGTCAGTCAGGAATGCTTATCAACACATAGATGAATTTTATTTTTTTTTCATGGCTAATTTGCCCGATTTGCGGACTGTCGCTTTAAGGAAACGAGTATTTAACTTACCGTAACCACCTTTAAATTAGTTATTCTTTGAAACATTCATTCATTGATATTATAAGAAATATTTATCGACGCAAACGTAAAAATATAAACATAATTGCGGTACATCGGAAATCCTGTAAAGATAAAAATATCAACGACAAAAGTCGGTGCTCGAAAAGTAAATACTAATAACGAGACATGAATATAAACCATTGACAAGATTTTGGTATTGTCAATTTGCTTTCACGAAAGCTAGTATTTTTAAGTGAGCTGTAGTCCCTTTATTGCCCTTCGATCAGTACAATAAACAGTCTCAAGTAAAGGCGCTCCCCTTCGTAATAATTGGATCTCGTGCTCTAAACATCCCTCGACTACGTCTCGAGCAGTTCTAGGACACTCAGACCAATTGTCACTCATTATTCCACCATGTTTAAATCTGTAAAGAATAGCCTTTGGATATAAGCATGTTTAATTTGGTCGCTTTTGAAAAAGGATTAATGCAATTAATGTAATTGTCAACCTTTTCGTTTCACAAATATATCCACGTTTTTGTGCACCATAACACCAGCACGTTCAGACGTCACCTTTTGTCTACGCATTATTTTCTTACTCATTAATAAAAAGGGCCGCGTACAGTATTAATTAATTTTGACGATATTTATGAATATCGTAACTTACTCTAGTCCTAATGAAAAGGAAAAATACAATCTGGAGCCTGTTGCAATAAAGACATTAGACGTTAGGCATGCATTGCGATGCGTAGTATATTTTGTCAATTGCCATTCAGAGGTAATTATCAGCTTATATGACTTATTACCTAGGAAAACATAGCAAGTAGTTACATACAAGCCAACATGTTTCTAGTGGTTGCCAGCACGACAAATAACACTCTTCTACGTATAATACGGTCATATTAGCGCACATATTACGTACAGCTGCTCTTTGTAAAAGTTCGTTAATTCGTCCTCTTTCAACTCATATCCATAAGACATTGCAGTCCAAAAGAGGCATAGGGTCATGTACGTGGATTTCAGATTTAAACTGCAATGCATTATCTTGATACTGTCATTATTGCAAAATGACAGCTTTACCGGCCAAATATAGGAGTACCCACCATTGAATTGCACGTCTAGAAGCATTATCTTAAGTGCCTGACTAAGAGCCTATTTGTGTTTGATACACGAGATATGAAAATAATTCCTTTCATGGACATTATACCACAGAATCAGGAAACATCACATGCACTAAAGACAGTGGGTTTGGTTACTTGATTAAAACATTTAGTTACATAAGTAGTATATGGAAAACCACTGTCTTTTGTGCATGATTCTTGTAGATTTCCCGGCGACTACACATGTTCATATATGAGGTATTTTGAACCTCTCTTACACGTGAAAGAAAGATACGTCCCAAAAATAAAGTCGTTTTCGGGGCAGAACTCTCATGTAAACTACGGGTGAAAATTGATCTGGTTAATAATAAGTATGAAATTCATTATTCTTGGTTGTGTTTAAAGCTTATCAATCTTTAATATTCAACAGGTGCCCAATCATAACAGTTACTTAGAAACGGTATATAAAATACAATTCCTATGAGAAACATTTTCTCAGGCATTTCTGAAGATAGATACGCAGTATAATAATGAATTGCTAACAATAAACACTGCTTTCTGGGCGTATTTTTTACATTTTAATGACATTGCACTGTTATCTGTCAAGTTTATGTGTTTTTGCGTGAAGGATTTGTCATTTGTCATAAGGATCTTCAATTGTATGATCGACGCTCCTGGTAAACTTAATTTGATTTTGCACTTTTCTCAAGTTATCGATCTCTATTCATAACCGCTGGTTATCTGTTAACAACTTAACTAAATTTAGGTTGATAAACAAATGTGATTAACATTTGCCGTCGAAGAGGTTATAATATTGCTATAATCAGTGTTCAGGTGTAGTGTGTATACAAATAAGCTTAAGTATGTTAAGTTTGTATGCCATGGATCATCATATCAATTAAGTTTCATTTACAAGGTTATTGCTTGGTTATCATTAATTGTAACTTGTTATTTCAGTTGCTTATGATTTTCTTCATTTCAACGTAAATCGGGCAGCAAAGTATATCAAGATCAAAAGAGGCTTGTTAGTAAAAGAAATAATCGGAAAAATATATCCACATATACTTTCTCTTAATTTAATATTGGTCGCCAGGCATAAATCATTTACTTGAACATGCCGTAGAATACCTAAATATAATCGTATTCAAATGAAGCTGCACATAATTATCTCGAACGTAGGTCTTGATATATTGAATCAATAACGAAAGACTAAGCAAACAAGACAGCACGCACATTCCTTTGCTTTATGGACAATATCCAGCTAGGATTGCTTAAGGCTTTTAGCTCCATTCTAAACCAGCTATGAACTGGTGCATTTATTATCCAGTAAGCTCAATTGTCATGCGTCAAAAAATGCGATACCCCAACATCTATTTACTATTTTTTAGAATTTCTTTGTTATTTTTGTAGTGTTTTCCTCGTTAAATGTCAAACTTAACCTCCACGTTCCTAGATGGACATCTAGTCATTTAGATTGCACTCACTCGTGGATCTTTGAGCTGAAATGTGCATGCTTGGCCACGTAGATATTACTTTTGAACACATTGAGAACTTTAACATTATTGATAGATTGTTGATGCACTTTAAATTTATGTAATTTCCACAGCTGTGTACAATAAACCACAAGAGATTGTTGTAGTTGTGAAAATGGTAACATAATGGAATGAAACTGTGTCGTTGAGGTGTGTTCATGGTAGCAGAAGAGAATGCACACTCCGCATTGTGGTTGTTTACACGGAAGCAAACTAGAATGTGCACTGTGTGTTGCGGTTGTGTACATAGTAGCACAAGAACGTGTGCACTATGTCTTGCGGTTGTGTATACAGAAAACAGGAGAAGGCACACTATTTCGTGCATTTGTATTCACGATAGGTAGCACATTATAACGCGCCATGTTACCTAAGCTGGTGTACACGAAAACGCAAGGGAATGAGCACTGGGACTTGTCATTGTGTATACGGTGCTACTTGTGTACACGGAACCGCAAGGGAATGAGCACTGGGACGTGTCATTGTGTATACGGTGCTACGAAAGAATGAGCCTTGTGTATTGCGGTTGTGAACATGGAAGCCTGATATCATGCACGCTGTATCTTGCGGTTTTGTAAACGGTAGAACGAAAGAATGCGCGCTGTGCTTTGCGGCTGTTAACATGGTAGTACCAGAAAATGCGCATTGTGAATTGTGGTTGAGTACACGGCGCCACAAGCGAATGCGCACCTTGCCTTGCGGTCATGTACACGGAACCACAAGTGAAACACTCTCAGTCTAACTGTAATGTACACGGACCAACACTATAATGTACACTTTATCTTGTTATTATGTACACGGTCCCACACTATAATGTACACTTCGTCTTGAAGTTGTGTTTACGGAGACACAGGGAAATGAGTACTCACAACCACAAGACACATGTGTCCTGTGGTTGTGAAAACGGAATCACAAAGGAATGGGCAGTATGTCTTGTGGTTGTGTACACGGAACCACAAGAAAAATGAACACTATGTCTTGAGGTTGTTTACACGGAACCACAAGAGAATGAGCACTGTATGTTGCCGTTGTGAACATGGTAGCATCCGAGAACGAGCAATGTGTCTTGTTGATGTATAACTCGGAAGCACAAGATAATGCGCATTTTGACTTGCGGTTGTTAACATGGTAGCACATGGAACTAAATATATAACCAAATGGGATTTGTCTTTCTAGTACCTTTTATAGGCCTTAAATTCAACAAATCAGTGCTGAATAATCACATTAAGAATCAGCTTCAAATTTCATTTTCTTAGCAATTTGGAAATTTTATTGTCTTGAGCACTCGAACATTGAAAAACCTGATCCAGAGAGACTATCTCATCTGATGGGTCTGAACAGGCCAAATTGTTCGAGCGCTCAAACAAAATTAGGTGAAGGTGGCCGGTTTGGATGCGAATGGTTGGTTCAAGCGCTTTGTTAGTGATGGCAGCTTGTTTGAGCGCTCAAACATTTTCCAAGACTCCATTTCCAATTTCAATCTCTTAGGTTATTGATAATTCAAACTTGTTTGAGCGCTCGAACATAGAGAATCTTTACACAGAGAAATGATCTCATGTAATGGGACTGATCAGGCCCATTGGGCTAAACACTGTGTCTTGAAGTTGTGAAAACGGAACCGCAGAAAGATGCAGGATGTGTCTTTCGGTTATTTACACAGTTACAAAAGAGAATGTCATGCGATTGTGTGCATGGTACCTCAATAGATTTCTCCCTGTGTCTTGTGGTTGTGTACACGATACCACAAGACAATGCACACTGTGTCGTGCGGTTGGATACACGGAACCTCAAGAGAATGAGCAATGTGTGTTGCGGTTATGAATATGGTAGCACCAGATTATACGCATTGTGTCTGTTGATTGAGTACACGAACCACAGGAGCATGCGCACTGTGTCTTGCGGCTGTGTATACGGTAGCCCCAAACAGTGCGCACATTGGATGATTAAAGCAAGAAATTGGGCGAAAAATTAATTTAAAGTCAGAGGTGTTCAAGTGGCAATTGTTCTTAATTGAATTATGAAACCCGACTTGAGTCCACGATTTTACGGTAAGGCAAACGTTTACTGTGATTCGACTTAATGATATTTGCAAATTCTATAGGACAAAACATTGTTATAAGAAACATTTTAAACGTAACTTGACAAGACGTACGATTAACTTCTTTTTATATTATTATGATTTAGAAAACGGGAATGGTTATACGTTGTAATTTGGTGGATAATCAGGTTTTAAACCGAACACTTTTCAAAATATATGTTCAACTGGTAAATCTTGAGTTATACCGTGCATATAAAGAACCAGCAGATGCAATGTGCATTACTACATATCGTTGTGTCTGAATATATTCTGAAACATACTATGAACAGTACTAAATTTCATTTATTCTTTAACTTTGTATATGTACATCTAAAGAGTCATTACATTAATGATTGTGCTAACATTCAATTTCTTGATAACTTCAATTCCCCTTTCCCGCCCAACATACGATAACATCAATGCATTCGCGAATCAAAGAAAGAAGTGATGTGTCAGGTTAAGAGACTATCGTTGATTCGATACACGCTATATGAAGCATAACCAATTTGCGTTGATGTTTATACATAGAATTTGCAAACAAAACGAACAAGGGAGAAAGCGGTTTCCTCTATATTACGAATGACAGAGAATTGATTTTAAATTAACATTTCTCAGTCGAATACTCTGCGACGTCAGGTGTTCATCAAAAAAGGTATATTTGAAACAGCTGCACTATTTCAAGGGGAAAATAAGCCCCCAAAGATAGAACATTGACGGCAAAAAGCTTAAATTGTTTATGTGAAATAAGAGTGTAAACTGATACCGATGTTTGTACACAAAGTAAGATAAGCTTTAAGCACAAATTAGAAGGATGGAAATAGTTCTTCCTCCTTAATTGTGCTAATAAGTTTATCTTACTTTGAATTGAAAGGCCGCCCATACATAACTAAGAACCATACCTTAAGAGACCATTATAATGCCAAAAAAATAATGTTGATCCATCTGAAACTCATAAAGTTTGCCATATCTAACGATTTACTTCACGGCACATGCTTTTTGGGCTTATTATTGACTTTTGTGTCATCGTAATGACAAATGTCAAAGTAATATATTTCTGCGTGAAGGATTTTGTCATTCGTTCCGCTCCTAGAAAACATAATGAAATTTCTTGTTTTTGAAGTTATCGATCACTTTTTTCCAGCTGGTTTTCAGTTCTTTAAACGCAAATTGCTTTTAATAAATTGAGGTTCATGAACACATGTAAATCAAACTGGCCGTTTATTAAAGATCTTTTCGACAGTTATGATGATGTTATAACCTGAACTCAGGGGTTTTGCGTATTTTTCTTGTTATCTTAGTATGAACAAATGAGTTTGTTATGCCATTGGTTATGTTCTTAGTTTTTATACCTTGTGATGTTCTAAAATATAACTATCATTTGAAATGCCCTTGTTTGACTCTTACTGATAAAAAAAATGAGTTATCGAAAAATATATATATATACATAATGTTATGCAGTTTAACTTATATTTTTAGTTTCAAACGAAATCGGATCTAAAATGACCAAGTTCGTATCTCTCAAGGCCAAAAAAAGCATTTGTGTTATTAAAATTTTGTTTTTGTAAAATATTTAAAATTTATTTATCTATCCCTTTTCCTACAATCCTAAAGTCATATGGGACAACAGGTATCAAGAATCCGCATACTTGAATATAACATAGTATACCTTAGAACATTCTAATTCAAATGTAATAAGTGTAAAAGCACACTGTTACGTCTCGAACAAACCTCCTTGATAAGGGGTGTGCACCGATACAACTAGACCGCCATCACCCTTGACAACCTAGATAAAAAGCTACGTTATCGTATTTACTTATTTGCAAAGAATTTATTTTGTGCGTTTTATTCTCGTTATGTTGATTTGTGCCTTCTGTGCTTCTTAAAGAATTAATCAAAACATAAACAGGCTGTTCGTCTGCCAATTTTCCTCCATAATTATTCGTCTTTACAAATACTCGCTGTTAAACTCGTATATAAAACACGAATATATTTAAGAATGTGATCACGATCCGTTCAAGTTAGTTGATTTATTTCGGAAAACGAAAAAAAAGTACACATCGTGAAAAGTGTACGATACAATACAATGAAGTTTGATTGAGATTTTTCACTGAAACTTCCTTAAAACCAAAGAAAGCAGTTGCCAGTTGCGCTCGTTTGGGAAGATAGGTTTAATGAAAACTTTTTATATGCTGATAAAGACCTAACGAACAGTTAATAGGTATTTGTCAATTTAATGGTCTCACGCATGGAGGACATTGTTTCTTTAGTTACCACTTACAGACATTGTAAATGGCTTATTTTGTCCTAGATGTAATGATAACATCAAAAATGTTCACATAATTAGTTTTGGGGATTTTTTATGCAACACTCTAATGTACACTGTACAATGCTTGCGGTATTATACACATACTAAGTTTATGTTAACATGGTACGGTACGTGACACACGTAATGTAATGAGATGCAATTACCAATATAAAGACAAGTTTTCAGATATATGATATGTTATTTAATATTCTAAGCAATGGACGGTAATTGAAGGATTTGCTGACATTGACAGATTGCATTGGGATATATTTACATTTAGACTACAGTATACATATAACAAAAGCTTCTATGTGGCCAAGTCATATATTAAAAAAGACAAGGATGGCCGTGATAAGTTATTGAATTGACCAAAAGTGACTTTGTTGGGGCATAATTCCACTTTCGTATTCAATAAAGCGGAATAATTTCATGATGGAATGGTAATTGTCATGACATTATTTGTATGAAAACTACAGAAACAAGTTTAGAAGTCAAAATGTTAAACAAAATGGTACAGGACATTGAACAAACAATCACAAGCCAGAAAATTGGAAAAATAGCATAAAACTTCACAAACAGCACACCTCATATATAATATACAAAATTATGTGGGCTTATCAAGATGTGTTTAGTACCGCCTTGGAAGTCATGCAAGCTTTGAAGCTAAGGTTCTTGACTACATTCTTTGTGTTGAACGCGAAAATCGGGAGAAATTTTTGCTCAAGTATGTTATAGATTGTCTCATCTGGCAACTTCCGTCTCAAAAAAAAAAAAAAATCTGTTAAGCTCTGAATATATTATACAGAATATATTTGCATTTTTCAGTCAAATGCCAACTGAAATATCATACAATGAAACTATAAAGAAAAGACTAGCTGTCAAGCTTGTGGTGAGAGTGTTTAAAAGCCATGGATAAAAGTCTTATTTAAACAACCAATCAACACATGATACGGACACAGAGCTAATTGAAGAAACAACATGTACATAGTCGACCGTGGAAATATCGTTGCGTTAAATCTTTTGACCAAAAACTCACTTCAGTGTAGCCTTTGTTAACATCATTTTAGAAAAAGAAATATATATAGCTATTTCAATCACTCTAATTAATTTATTGTTTGTTAGGATACAAACAGGTTGCCACACCTGCAACTCGACTTCGTTCATACACAGTATATAGTGTCCTGGATGTAAAACGTTTACAAAAGTCAGCCTTCTATAAAAGGTGAATTAATATTGAATCAGTCATTTTCATAAGTTAAATAACATTGGTATATTATAATTAATAAACAACTATAATGCGTCAATAAAGAACATGGATCTTTAACTACAATAATTTGAATGGCTGCAGATAAGGAACACCAACTGTTAATTCAGTGTAATATAATGGACTTAGACGCTTAATCGAATTATTCCATTAGTTGACGGAGAGCGAAATCATCTGGTCATTTGTTATAACAAGAACACGGCTTATGTTTTAGTCTTCAGTGGCCACTTTGTTACTTTTTATAGAACGCACCTGCAAATTTTCTCTCAACTCCTCTATATGATGACATAAAAATACTTTTCCTTCTTTATTAATGAAATTCTAAATTTGTAGCATCAATTTCCTGTTTACACACAGCATTCTAGTCATTTAGATGCTTTAATAATCTATAATTGAAACATGCTATTTGAAAATGCCAAGAACACGTTGCCTGCTGCTGTAAAATTACAATTGTTTGTAACAACATGCCTTTTATTTAATAATTTCTACGGAGTCATTAGTATTAATTTGATAATCGCCTTTGATTGAATTTTTCGAGAATA
Source organism: Mya arenaria (assembly GCF_026914265.1). Classification (NCBI taxonomy): domain Eukaryota; kingdom Metazoa; phylum Mollusca; class Bivalvia; order Myida; family Myidae; genus Mya; species Mya arenaria. Next base: position 36,948,442 of record NC_069133.1, on the reverse strand, counting down.
GAATAATGATTAAGGAAACAGTTTAACGTAATCTGTATATTACCAACACCTACAAGGACGGCGGGTGATAAATAAACAAACAAAAGGGCTAGGTTCCTTTTTCCAAACCGCTGCGATTATAGTTTCGTTCCATCAAATAATTTTCCATGATAAACGCTACCACTGTTATATTCCATAAAGCAAAATAAATGCATCATGGGACGGTATTTGCCTTTCTCATTTCTCTTGAATATTATGATTTAGGTATGCAAAAAAGGTTTTGTTTACAATTCGACCCTTGGGCACTGCGGGGCAAGTCGATACTGGCTTCCGCATAAGCCATCGGGTCCGATGATTCGTTCAGGGTCGCATTCAGGTGAAATATACATAAATTTTAATATACAGTATCAAGATTGGAAGGAAAAGTTCAATTCACCATCCAACCTTTCGGCGGGACAAACCTCTTTACTGTCTACCTCACGTGTCATTGGGTTCGATGTAGGTGTACCTTTACGCTGTTTTAAGTTTCACAAAATCACATATTTCATTTGACTGGTTTTTAATTATTACCATTGTAAACACACTGTAAACTGCATTATTATTATTATAATAGACACGCTCAATAGCTAAGAATCTATTTGTAAGGTATTGTTTTAAGCTCACCGATGGCATTTCTCGGACTACAAACAGGTTTATAGTCAAGAAAATTCTTATTCGAAATTATAGTTTGTCCATTTGGATGGGAGTATTTTGAAATTCACCGAATACTTCCTTTGTTAATCAGCAGGCAGCCGTAAATGTTATCAATCAGGTTCATCAGTAAAATTAAACAAAGGCTTGCCCAAAGGATAATCAACATTTCGAGCAAAATCCCGGTGAAGTCTTAAAAAGGCATTCTATCACTGGGTCTGACTTAACTAAATCTGATTATTGCATATTAACAAACACTTTATACATATACTGTAGGACAATTAATCACTATTTGACATAGCATGATTCTTTTTATATGAAAGGGAGTGTTATTACCTAATTTAAAAATATTCATTAGATAATGTTTAAAGGATAACTGATACCTCAGAAAAACACACGAAGAAAACAAAATACATACTAGCTAATCTTTACGCATTGAGATATACAAACGATACCTGATATAATAAGTGTAATTTACTAAATTAAAGCTTATTACCAAAACATTCTTTAGCGAGAAGACTAATCCTGTAAACATGTTTAAACTAACGGAGAAGATACATATATTTGTATAACTAATGCTGTTAAGATCAGCGATAAAAGTTTCCAGACTTAACGTGTTAGAATTCCCTAGAACTGTGCATGGCATGGTTTATATATAGAGAGATTTGCATAACACCTACAAGCCCAAAAGTCGGGCCTAACTGAACCATTCTTACATACAAATTCCTGGATTTGGCGAACGAGATTTCCATAACGTTGCCATTTCAGTCATTCATTTGGAAAATTATGCATCCATACATTTTATCAGAAAGTATTTATTGGCACTAGCTCAGGCCAAAAACCAATTAAAGCACAAAACGTGTACGATATGCATCTCATTACCATACTGAGATGCCATCCCATTTATTACGACTCCAATTGTTGGGTTTGAAACGTCAAAATAGGCTGAAATGTGTAAAAACTTAACTTGCATTTGATGAAAGCAGAAACCTGTTTGGTTACTAACAATAGTCTTCAAAATACCCGGTGGCTTTTATGCGGCTGTTAGTGAATATAAAAATACATACTAAATATATCGCACTCAATGGCAACTTTTTCTAAAAACGGCAAATGAGTGCTAAAGTAATACGGTGACCTCAGACATAACCAAAATGAATATGCAAGTTGAATGAAAGTATACTGTATTTTAGTGTATACTTAATATTACTTTTCTGTTCATCCAATGGCATTGAATAAAAACAACTTTTGTCAATGTAATTTGGGAAACATACATAAACGCGTCTATGGTTCTAAGCATCAACATTTGACCTGTCACTGGGCTAAAAGAAAGCCATACAATGAATGAAATGACAGAAGGACAAGACAAACTCACCATTTGTCGAAAATGAATTAGAAAGTATTAAGAATAGAATAACATAAATGTTAATTGCTTTTAATGATGTGTTTGAATTGAATTCGTGAGGCAAAATTATCTAGTAACAAAACTTCATACAAATGTTGTATTGAACTTTCCAAATTAAGATTGAAAGTTAAATTTTACTTATCGAGGACTAACATTTACCGCATACATCGTCGCAATTTTCGTGGATATAGGATCTTTAGTGATATATTCCGTCAGCAAACCACAGAAGCATTCATCTGTTATGATATTGCAGGAATTTTGGGGATTTACATAACGTCCTTTTGAAAACATATATAAGGAAAAACATATGCAACCTAGGCAAAACATGGTGAAGGGGAAAATGGTTAACGCTGCTTCACCATGTGGTCCCTGAATGGCACAGTTCGTTTGGGGAATATCTCATAAGAAGATTAGTTTCTTACATTACGCTTTTTGGATTATTTCGTATTCAGCTGCATGCGCATCTGAATAAATTATTCGATTAGAGATAATACTGGAGAACTATTGCAAAAAGGATATTATTTGCATTGACTAGAAGGAATATAATTAGATTTCATTCTAGCGAAATGCTGTGCTGCATATTTCCAAATGCTCCTAAACCAGGATTAATACAGTTGTCGGAACATTTTCCTACTTTAAGGACATTAAAATCACTTGATTTAAAAAATATACAGCATCTACCTTTTTAATATAACTTGAGGTAGCCAATTACTTGTTCATTATTTGTTTGCCTATCTTGCAAAAACAACAGTGGCATGGGCAATGTTAAGTGCATTACACAATTAAAAAGTTTGGGCCAAAACGTTTTACATACATCTGTATTAACTAGGACATGAGCAAAAATTCATTTTGTCGACAGAGCTTACCGAAACGAAATGTAATCGCTTTTTATCAAAATCTGATAAAAAAACCTCTTTCGTAGGATTTTGTCAAATCCTTATTACCTATAAAAATGTCGCAAAGGATGCATGTTTTACTCCTGAAAAGTTGTGTTCCTCAAAAGTGAAGTAAACACGGCCTGTCGATACACTTAAGTTTTTGGCCGTTTTTGCAGTATAATATACCCTTAAAAAACATTATATTGGGTAAATATGAGATAACGAATAGCTAACTTTTTAATTCGTATCAAACTATACGACTTTTGTCAGGTTTATATTGTTGTTTTTATGATTCAAACTGATATTCAATTACTTACACACATACTTTTTCACATTATAATTTAAACTTACAAGTGTTAGCTAGCTGATGTAGTTGAACTTAACGTTTATATGTTCACATGCAATATTGAAAAACAATTCAAGGTGGCTTTATGTTAGTTGCGGGGCTATTATAATCGTTTTTGTGGGCTTTAAACATACACTCTTTCGCCCATTAACGTTGTTAAGGTGTAAGCTTTAGATATTAATTGACAACATATCATTGCAGCTGGAGTTCATTGTATTAACAAACAAAATAGTGAGGAGTTCTTTGTACAACCTTCATTTATTTCACGGCGTCAAGCAAAAAAACAGAATGAAGTAAAAAAAGGAATGTACGTCATATTCATTTAGGAAAATGTCAATTGTTGTCTGAAATAAAACTTTTATCTGTCATCTTTACGTAATTGGATAGATAGCAGCCTAATATTTGTCATTTTGCGGTGTTAATATTAGGAAATGAAATACAAATATGCCAAAAACGAATCTTTTTAAGCAGACAGTGAAGATGCTATTGAAGTAAGGTATTGTACATACTAGTTTAGACAAAGCCCCAGTTGAGGATGTGTTTGAAATGTGCCAAAAATTGCCTCTGCCATGTCTATCTAACTACAAATTTTGTACTTCTCTCTTTCGTCTACATTTCTTCACTTTTCTTTTGTAATTCACTGTTATTTATTGGTTTATTCGTATGTGTTTTGAACAATATACACTGTATGTGTTGTTAGACGAAAACCGTCTGTATTATTTGTTTTCAAATTCATTCTTTATTATATAGAATAGGTAGGTCGGGATATGCTTTTTACTTGTTTTAGTAAAGTTATGACTAATATTAGTTTGCACTTAAAACCATCGCGATTTTGTCTGGGTGCATATATGTGTCGTTACCGAGCATCCAATATTTCGATCACAAACTCTGACTGACACTGCATACTTCGGTCAAAACAGTATCCTAGACCAATGGAAACAATTGTATTGGTTAGTACACAAAAAATACGGACTAGCTACAGTGTTGCATAACCTATGAGATATCGCTTGGCTAAATAATGTATGTTTAAGTGATTTTCAAAGCATCGTGAGAGTCTTTCTAGCACCCTCTCCTTGAATATGAAGGTCACATGTCGATAGTTTCTCACATCTAGAATGTTAATTGCCAAACATTCAACAATGTCCCTGCACAAGGTCAAGATAGAACGGAGACACTGAAGAGAAAGATGCCCCAACTCGACAACACTGATTACATGGACATTGTGCCATGTTTGCTAGTGTTTCTTTTGTTTTCGTTTACACACTTATTCCTATATACGAACGGCAACAATTAGATAGAGATTAACTGTCCAAAAGCTAGTTTGCGGATAGATTACTTCTACTTCGCAAATATCACGGTCTAGATTAGGTGTTGCATAAACTGTGAGATATTGCTTATATTGTATGTAACACTGACTTTCAATGCATCATGTTAACTGCTCAAGTGCATATCATTACAGATTTAGGACATCTGTGGCTAGCTGCCCTTATCCCAGCTGTTATTTGCCTTGCACAACCTAATATAAAATGTCAATATGCTCTATTTGCTATAATAAGATTCGGAGACTTTGTTGACAATACGGGATTAGAGGGTTATTAGATTGCTAAATGCCAGTTGGAATATCCTGTCCTACGCCATTAAAAACGAATGGTTTCGCTAACAGCAAACAAACGAAATAAAACTACTATTTCGCTTACGGCAGTTATTTTCCTTGTCCAGTGCGGTGACAGCCAACATGACGATGCTTTAAACATTAAAGACCAAAGGCCTTATTTTGCAAAACATATTTTAAATAACAATTTGCTCCTAACATTTCTTGGACATGTATATTTCTTAAAGAATATCAAGAATTAACTCCTCACAGTAAAATTGCAACTAAACATAGAGGCTCTTATCAAATACGACAGTTATATAATACATGGCATTGATTTTTTGTACACTGGTTTAAAATTTTAGAAAACCTAACTTCGTAGCTACAGCTTTATGTTAAACGTGTATAGATATTTTTAAAACTAGTAAGGTTAGAGATAACATTTGCTAATCTTGATGTCTTAATATGTCCAAGAAGTGTGCATAATATATACAGCTATTTGCATAGCACATACAAGTTTAAAAGCCGTCCTTACATACATTTTTTTTACTATTTTGCGAACGAGTTTTTTTCCATGTTTAGTTATTCATTTGGAAAATAATCCCATAAACATATTTATCAGAAAGTAATAATTAGCGCTAGCTCAAGAAACAAGAGCTGTCACAGAGACAGCGCGCTCGACTATTCCGCCGCTTTTCAGTGTAAGGATTAAAAAGTTTTGGCGAAACATGCATGGATCACTGTTAGATTTCAATGCAATACATGATGTGCTGAGATATTTACCTATGTGTGCTTGCACGCAAAACCTTAACCAAGGGGTGACGCCGACGCCGACGCCGGCGCTTGTGTGAGTAGTATAGCTCTCCTTATTCTTCAAATAGTCGAGCTAAAAACACTTAGGCTAAAGATGTGCACGATATGCGTCTCAATACCATACTGAGTAATAACAAAATGACATCCAGTAAATAAAGTGAAATGTGTAAACACTGATTGTGCGTTTAATGGTAGCTAAAACCTGTTTGGGTTAAAAGTGAATGTCTACAAAATACCTCAAAAGTGATAGGTAATATTTAGCCATTACCGTGTTTTTTTAGAAATGAGAAATGAATATAAAATATTATATAAACTCATAATTTCAAGTATGCAAGTACAGAAATCGAAGAAATTAGTAACGCCTTTGAAACCGGGGTTAAATATATGTATCATTTTCCAGAGGGTGTACTGAGAAAATCACGAGGAAGGCGTTTATACGGATATAAGTGAATATAAAAGGTACTTACCAAGCAAAATTGCAATCAGTAAGCAATCTAGCTTGTGGGCTGGGCGTCAATACATCAGAAATATTTGATAAATGCCTGGCGCTAATACGACAAAAATACTGAATATGAAGATGCAGAAGTCTGCCTCCGGTCCTAAAACCATTATTATTTTGTGTTATTCAATAATGACGAGCTGTTGGAGAAGTTAAAAACCCATATGAACAAAACAATTAAAATCAGGATAGCTGCAGTTGGTTTATACTAATTTATTTTAGCTCGATTGAGACGAAAGCTGATAGCTTATAAGATCACTCTCGAGTCCGTTTCCTGGGCAGAAACCAGTACTGTGTCCTTTTTGAGAGGTCATGAGAAAGTACCCCTAGTGGGGATCGAACCCACAACCTCTTGGGTGAGAGGCGGACACCTGTACCACTAGACCACTCTCACCCCTATTAAATAAGTGACACAAACCAGTGAGAAACTTGATCTTGTATGCAGGTCTACAGAAATGAAATCAAGAAAACAAAAAAGTACAGACAGTCAGTGTAATAACTACCTACGGGTGTTTTTGGGTGTTCTACTTATACATTGTTACTCGATTGGGAAGGTAGCTTTCAGCCAGACGTACCATTAATTTCTCTGGTAAAGACCTAAGAGAGACCAGTAGTGCTTTTTCTGTGGGGACTCAAATCAACCACCTCATTCGTAGATGGACACTTATGCCATAAAAAAACTCTCTATCTCTCTCCCTATGTGCAGAGGTTTGAGCCGGTGATGTCAACTATCCAAGGAATTACAATATCGACCAGAAACATTTCCCAAGTCTTCGCATTGCGTCGGAAGATATCCTGTCCTCTTCACTGTCTGGTTTCGGAAATGAAATACAAATATCCGAAAATTATGTTCGACAATATTGGCATCCTTAGATCTTTAAAATGATCTTTCTTCCTAATATAAATAGTCAATATATCCAAGACAGCATAAGCTAGACTTTTGCACAGTTGTGAAGTTCAACAACACCACCGACTAGATTTAACAATTCTGTGTCTCAGCTAATCAGTCATCACAAGATACATCACATTATATAAACAACAAAACGCATTTGGAACATGGCTTGTTATTGGCAGCAATTACATAGATCAATTGTTTTTGTTTCATTCTAGTTGAACTGCGTCAAATGGAAGTCACATCACATGGGTGCAGCTTTGTCGAATGTGAAAATGTCAGGAAACTGTTCCTCCAAAACACGACTTTCAAACGACAGATAAAGTAATAAATGCAGATAAACAAACGGGTTCCCACAAAACATCTAAAACAATACTAAAAAATAACATAACAACTAACAAAAATAGTTTACTCAAAACATGTCTCTTGTATGTGGAGATGTTAATTATGATATCATACATAAAAGATTATTAATTATGTTTTACGTTTGTGATGCGATACCGGGACAATCATAGTACTAACACTAGACAATTGACGACAATGTAAGACAAAACTCGCCCAATACCTACCGAAGTCGGCCAATATCAGTTTTTGCCGTTAAGATTGGCTACTTGCCAAAAACTGGATTAAAGGAACGGCCAATAATCATTGGCTGTCGACACTCGCCCTAATATGAAAATGTAAATTATTCTTTAAGGCAGCGATCTTATCTTCCGTTCAACTGACTGTTTTGAAAAATATGCGACTTGTTTAAAACATATTAAGATATAATAGCCTATCAAATAACTCTACCACTTTGCATGGTTTGATACTACAGTTGTATTTAACCTGTTTGGTGAATTTTATGACAATTATTATTCTCCGAAACCGACAAAAAGCGGACGACGAAGGAAAAAACAATCGCGAAAACAATTCTGAACTAACGACAAATGGTTTACGAAATAATCAACAGATATGCTTCCTTCATACTGCATAGTGCAGTCTGCTTTATTTATTAGTCTGTGCAATGTCACTATGAGGAATGCATGTCAAATTCAGCAAAGACTAGTCTAGAAAAGTAGAATCCATCAATAGAATATGGAAATGAGCTTCAATAATAAGGTAAGGTATAAGAACATTTTTACTCAAAATGCCGTAGCATACGTAACAGTTAATTAATAAAATACTCATTAATAAGATGATTCCATATAGGCCGAGTTATATGTCTTCAGTCCGCGCTGCTCATTTCCTTATTTATCTTTGCACGATCACCCCATGCGTTCCCGCAAGTATTCCTACGCCAAATAAACAGTGGACAAATCGTCTAATTTGAAACGGTATTTTTTTGTTCTTTATTTGCTTACAAATGAGTGTGGTTGGTAGCAAGCTGTTATTATATATATTCTATTTCTAGTTCTCGTTCTGTGACGTATTAAAAGGGCCGCCATAAAGTTCCAATACGACTACACCTGTACTTAAACTGGCGAGGTTAGCCAACGTACATTTTTTCATTCATTGCGTGCTGTTGGAGTATCAATAACCCATCCAAAGAAAACTAGTAAATACATCAAGTTTACTTTTATTTATGAGACCTCTTCCAAGTCTTCCAAGTCCATTTTATTTCCTTGTACACAGGCTTAGGCGTATCCCCTAGTGACATTACAACTTCGATGTCAGCATCTCAAACATAATGATCCTTGCATGGATAAACAATGTATTAGTACACACACTTATATTAGAAAAAAGCCGCACCATTTCCAATGTATGTCTTTCATAGTGAGACAAAATAAGATTAAATTTGATTAATAGTAGTAAACAATATGTCTGGGATAACATATTACTTGCTCATGATAAATAATTCAAACATCGTCATTATCCGTTAAGTCACGTTCAATGTTAAAAAGCCTGTTCCAAGTTAGATTGCATTGGTTTTTCCAATTTTCAGCTCATGGAAGTGGCAACCGACAAATGTATACCTGCATGTAAGTGGTCATAAAATCGTGGTTGAGCTACAATTCAATAGCTATATATTTAGCTGGTCGCTCTTGCAATATTGCTCACAATATGACCATACAAATAAGCATACACGAATGACGATCATGCGTCGAGGCAATATATCACGTTTCAGGCTAAGAGCTTCTTTGTGTCTGATGCGCGCGATACATATCAACGTTATTGCATTGCTTTTATAACCATCAAATTGGCAAAAAAAACAACAGAGAAGGTTCAATTTGGACCGACTTTTGAGCTTGTATATGCAAGCGATGTGTGTATATATACGTAAGAACTAGCAACTTTAATCGCTGTCCTTATAAGTATTAGTTATACAAGAAGCTGTATTTTGTACATTGGGATACAACTGTTTACCTGAATGCTTTATTGGTCAGATTTTTTAAATATTTTTTATTCACCATTTAAATGCATAAGTTATAATAATGTTTATGTTTATTATTTTAATCATGACATTTATATAAACACAAAAACAACGGATCGTTTACTACGTGCATGTTAAATTACCAACGCTATCCAGATAAAACACACTCAAAACAGTTTTAACAGCCCTTTAAACGTTGTTTTGTTCAAACTTGATATAATTGTGTATCACATGGCGGCAAGGATACCACATCTAGGATGTTAATGCCACTTATTGGCATTAGCATGGTATATTTCGTATTTAATGTAAAGAACTTCACATTCCTAAAAGGTTTTTTTTTTGTCCTGATGACGTTGTTTCTGTTGATAAACTGCAATGCCTTGTAATTTGCCATTTGCGAATACTAAAACTTGTATTTCTAGATAAAAGAATTCATGCCACTAGTAAAGTCATGTTTATTAGTATTTATAGTTAGCCTTATTGAATGGCATAATTCTTTTAAAATCGCCATATATATTTTTGTTAATCAGCAGACAGCCGTTACTGTTCTAAATCAGGTTCATCAGTTGAATTAAGCAGAGATTTGTCCAGTAGACAACAAATTTCGAACACAACCCGGCACATGAATGTGATCATCCGTGGCTTCACTGGGTCAGACTTACGTTAACAACACAAAATTTGAAGTTACGTTAGTGCTCACACGTTTGTTGACGCCAAAAGGATCGTCAGACAGTCTCATTTATTCATTTAAAATAACGTCTGACGGAAAGCTTCAAATTTGTTTGTGTCATATGTTTAAAACATACATGAAACAATGCGTTATATCAGAATAGTTGGATAAATACGAATATGGTACTTTGAAAGGAAACATTAAAGGGTATACGAAAATATATTTTATATACTAAATACTATTTAGAAATAAAAAGTTGACCATCGAAACTTTAGAAGAAAAGCGCCAAAGAGTTACACATCTGAGATTTGGGAAATATATTTCAGACTCATACACTCACCATGAAGAAGACTGGATTAAACCAACGAGTACTTTACTACCGTATTCACTTTGGTATTTTTGAGACAAGTTTTCGTTCAAAATATCAGAAAGTATTTATCGACGCTAAAATAAGAATGGAAGCGTAATTGCCAAATACTGAAGGACATCATAAATCTTCGAAATATAACATATTAACGACAAATGTCTGTGCTCGCAATGTAAACAGAAATAACGGTACATACACATAAATCTTTGACCAGTTTTTCAAATTGTCAATTTTCTTTCAAGAACGATAGTGCCAAGCAAGTTTAATCACTTTATTGCTCTTCGATCACTACAATAAACATTCTTTCATTTGTCAATTCTGTGTTATAGACACATAAAACAAATCATATCTAAAGTGAATGCGCACAGCTGCGTGAACGGTCAAAAAAGTTTTCAACTTTCTTACTGATTGGAAAGGAAAAAGTGCCGCGTTTAATATGATTTATTTTTGACAATATGTTATAAGTACCGTTACTAATAAATTATAATAAAAATGAATAACATAATCTGGGACCTGTTTCAATTAAGACATAAGACGTTAGGCATACATGGGGCTGCGTAGTTTGTTTCACAGGTAAATTCCAATTAAGAGATTATTGTCAACTTAAATTAATTACTTATTACCATAGAAAGTCATTGCTAGTTGGTACGTACATGCCGGTATGTCTTAGTGGGTGCCAGCATGACTGATATCAATCGGCTACGCATAATTAATAAGTAATGAAGGACAGGCTTTTTCAGTGGTCATTAACCTATACATACCAGAATTAAAACATTATGTTTGCCCTTAAATTTAGGTACTGTCAGAAAAGTAGTATGATGAAGTGAATAAAAAAACATTTTAAAACAATGTCTATCACTTTATTCCTATAAGAGTTTTTGTAACTTAATAACCTTCATTTAATTCAGATTCTATGCTCAAGAGAATTAATTTAAATATTGGCCTCATTTCTAAGTTAACATGCAAGGTTAGAACCGTACCCCGTGCTGAATTACACTGATTCTTCCACTTTAATTATGTGCATGTAAAAAAGTCAATAAATCATGGTTGTGATAAAATTCAATATTTTAATTGCTTTAATTTCTCTTTCCCGCCCGACATACGAGTACATCAATGCATTTCACGCATAAAAAGACGATGGCAAGCGTCAGGCTAAAAGACTATTGGTGTTTAGGTACACGCCATATGAAACAAAATCCTTGCATTGGTATTTTATGGACACAAGTTGCGAACAAAACGTACGAGGGAGACAGTGGTTTCCTTTAGATCATGTATGCCAGCGAATTGATTTTAAAGGTTACTCAGTAGATAACTCTGCGACGTTGGTGTTCATCAATAGATTTATTTGAAACTGCTGCACTACTTCAAGGAAACGATATGTCCCCAAAGAAACACAATACGGCAGCAAAGCTAAATGCGTTGATGTGAATTAAGAGTGTAAATTGATTACGAAGTTTAATACACAATTCATCCGTCTTGGTTGTAATTAAGGCTGATCTAAATTTAAATTGAAAGGGTATCCATGCAAAACATAGAAGCAAGACATAAGAGACAATTATAATGATAAAAAATGTTATTAATCCATCTGAAACTTATAAGTTTGCCATATCTAAAGATGGAAAAGCAGGAAAATGTGTTTATAACTGTACAGCACATATTTTCGGGCTTACTATTGTCATTTCATTGTCATCGCAATGACATTTGTCACACTAATATATTTCTGCCTGAAGGATTTCGTCATTCGTTACGCTCCTCGAAAACATGATTAGATTTCTCTTATTTTAAATGTTATCGGTCGCATTATTCCTAGCTGTTTTTCTGTTCTTCAAATGCACATTGATTTCAATATGGTTTGATGTACATGCAGTTTGTAATTATATTTTTATTTCAAACAAAACCGGGCCTGAAAGGACCAATTTGGCATCTTTCAAGGCTGAAAAGGCTTTTGTAAAATCTGTTATGTCAAAAATATTTAATTTTTTGTCTCCATGTCTTTTCCAAAAAAAACAAAGTCATATGGATTACCAGGCTTTTAGCAATCGAATTCTTGTATATGACATAGAATACCCATAAACATATCCATTCGAATGACATAAGTGTAAAAACACTTCGAACAAACCTCCTTTCAGACACAGGTGTTACGCTTAAAAGGTGGACACCTATACAACTAGACCGCTGGACTTTGGATTTCCCTGATAAAAAAAAATCAACACTATTTTATCGGCAACCGATTTATTGTCTGTGTTGTATTCTCATTTTGTTGATTTGCGCCTTCTGGTCTTCTTAATGAATTTATCAAATGTAACACAACCAGGCTTTTAGTATGACGTTATTCCATAATATTTTTTCCCGAAAACAAACATACATGCTATGTTGTATTATGCGAATAAATATATTGCCTGTTTGAGTAACCAAAACGTGTACACACATACTCTACACTTACAAAGTAGCCCTTGAAATAATCCTATACAAAATGGAAATAAAAGGATGAAATAAAATAATAAATTGAATAAATTGATTATACTTGAACACAGAGAGTAATTCGAGAAATTCGTTGAAGGGAATGGCTGTAGACGAGGGTTTGATATCACCATCTGAACGGATTGAAGCTGTTAAGCGTGCATAATGAGCAGAATGAGCAGAATAATCTTCCCAATTCTATGTGAGAAACAAGATACAAGGACGTACAAAATCTCCTGTCTTAACGAATACCAGAAAAGATATGCTCTTTGAAAATTTGCTTTAATGATTAATTTATTTATTCCAGACGTGTATTCAAATACCATTTGGTTTCTGTAAAGTAGTGTGATCGGTTATATTTCTTGCAAATAACTTATATTAAAAAACGATATGTTAGGTTTTTTAAGATAAGTAACAATAGTCTTAAAATATGCTTTATTAAAAACATCATCAAAACAACTTATAACTTCTTTGTGTAACAAATTATAAGTATATCAGGCCATGTCAACTATTTTTAAAAGTTTTATTTGTGTTATTTTTGTTCAGGGAGTACCGTACGATGTTTAAATTAATTAAACATCCTGCAATGTCAAGGACACATGCAATGGACATGTTGTTTGCAACTGATCTAAGTACATTTTATAGCTACAGCATGACCCTTTGCCAAATGATATCATTGTAAAATTTTACAATTATTACGTACTGACCAGGTAAATGGTTCGGATAGTTTAATCTAAAATTGTCAAATTGATGATGAACTCCAATATAATTAGACATCCACAGTAAATCCATCGCACTAAAGCATTAATAAACAAGAGCTGTCGTAAGACAGCGCGCTCGACTTCGCCGCTTTGACTTATACGTGAATACAATATTGATGTATGTACCTGACAAAAGCAATAAAAATCAAATTAAAATGTAAACAGTGACCATAACTCTCAGGAGCCCAAAACATAATCTCATGAAAGGTATCTATAAACTCTTTACTATACCAAGTTTGCTCGCAATATGTCAACCCTTACTTATGTTATTTAATACCAACCATTTTTTATTAATAATAATTTTGACCTTGACCTCGATCATAAGGGCCTCAAGCGCAATCTCATGAAAGGTATCTATAACCTCTTTCTATATACAAAGTTTGTTCACTTGATGTCAAACCTAGCTAAAATAATTCGATACATACGGTGACTTTGACGCTGCCCTCCCACCAGCCCGCCCAAACAATGACACAAGTCATTCTTATAACTTATTTTCCCTTTGTGAAAATCTGGTTAAGAATATAAAAATGTGCTTGTCAAAGGAAATCAAAAGAAAATTTAAAAAAAGAAAGTAAATCAAGGGCAATAATTGGTATTTATTGTTTAAATGGAGTTATGTAACCTTAATGTAAGATGGTAGTCATTAACTGTGCGAAGTATTAAGTCAATCAGGGGCCATAACTTGTATCAAGATAATATGTAGTTGTGTAACCTCATTGTGTGATGTTCCTGAACAACTGTGTGAAGTATTAAGTAAATTGGATGAAGAGTATTGGACTTATAAGTAAAAACTTGCCCTCAAACTTTAACCGGACACCGACGCCGACGCCGATGCTGGGGCCATTATTAAAACACTACTTATTCTTTGAATAGTCAAGCTAAAAAGATACTACCGAATTTCGAAGTATTGATGATTTATCCTCATAAACCATTGTCTGTATGGATAGGAAATGGAATGCAAATAAAATTATACAAAGTATCATCGTTTAGAATCCTATCGTTATGAATAAACATATGAGTGTACACAGACTGTAAACATGCAGAGTGGAAACATTCAGACACAGGTGTTACGCTTTAATGCGTTCATTTGCCTGGATGTAATTTGCACGTCAAAGTCCAACAGTCAAATATCTAAAGCATTTTTGTATCTATTCAAGTTAGTTTGCGTAAATCTTGTGGTTTAAATTGATAGAGGTTTAATCTAACTGGATTTTTAATTACTTTGTTTCCTACTGTAGTCACCGTACTACGTTTTCAACTGTAAGTGGAATAAACGCAACTCACGCCTGCAAAGGGTCTTGTCCCGCTGCATAAAGAAACTATTAATATTAAAATATATGATGAAAACACAGGGAAACAGTTCATGATATTCACTCACACTTAAGTGTTACCTTCATTCAACTATAATTAATTAAATATACATACCAAACAACTATATCGAGTTTAATATCTGTAAAACAGACGTTTAACAAGATATTTTTCAAAACATTTGTTCAAAACAAAGAAGACCACTGAACGTGTTCTTCTGTTGTTCAACTTGTCGATTATATTCTCCTCTGCATAACTCAAAAACATATATTCGTTAGTATAAGCAGGTTTATTGTTTCAAGCATTTTAATGAATTTGATACACTTATTTCAAAGCAAAAATGACCTATGTAATAAAAATTCTTTGTAACACTGTTTTATTCGAGCAAAATATAGATATTGAATCAGACCCACCTTTCGACAAGTAGATTCGGAACTCATAGACATTTTTGTTACACTACCCTTTAAATACATCGTTTTTGTGAAAATGTTTGATACAATTTAATGAAGTTTAATTGAGATTCGTCACTGAAACATTCATAATAGACTAAACAGTTGGGTGTCGTTTGGTAAGATTGGTTGAATGAATGTTTTATTGGATGCTAATTTAAACCTAACAAACAGTTTTTCGACATATGTCAAATTAATGGTCTCACTTATAAAGGAATTGCTTGTTTTTAGTAACAACTTACGGCCATTGTATGGCTTATTTAGACCTTGGATTACATGATAACATCATATAATTCTAAATTAAAAACAAGTTGTATGGCGTGTTTATGCAACACTCATATCAACCTAATGCAATGCTTGATCTTATACACGTACAAAGTGTATGTTAATATGGTTGGGTACGTGAAACAAATAATAACGTAAAGAGATGCAAATAACAAATCATAATCAAGTTTCCAGATATATAATATGTAATTTAGTATTCTTAACAATTGATGGTAATTGAAGGATAAGCTGACATTGACAGATTGCATTGGGATACATTTACATTTAGCCTTCACTATACATATAACAAAAGCTTCTACGTGGTCATGTCACATGTAAAAAAGGATGGCCGTGGTAAATTATCGATTTGTCCAAAAATGAAAATGCAGGGGCATAAGTTCACTGTTAGAGTCTATAATTCTATAATCATAGATTCATTTCATTATGGGACGGTATTTTTCATGACAAGTCATGCGAAGTTCAAAACTTATTATCTTGATCACATTTATGAGGTAAACGTCAAAAAATGTGATCAATGCCTAATATGTACACCTTAACTTCAATTCCTTCAATATACAGCCTTTCGGCAAATGCGAATATTTTCCGATGAACGCAACATCTTCGGATATGTTCGGATCGCGAATCATCGAGCACTAATATAAAACGCATACTTTTGGTTGTATTGCGTCAGCAGGCAACGAATATTTTAACAACATATTGAAAAAGTTTAATTTATGATTTGTTTAATTTATTTTTGTCATTTGTGTTTCAATTTTACGTAAAAAAAATTTATTATGGGACTATTTTTGTCCGCAGCAATAACATGTGTGCACCGGATGGGGGTCGTTTTATTTACAGCATAGGTGAGAATGAATTACGGAAACTTATGGCTTTTTCAATGCTTTTTGTTATTAAAATATCTTGGAATAAAAAATGAACTATTAGTATAATTATAAGCAATGAAGTGCGTGGTTGATGTCATTATCGGGGATATGAACGCAATGTGGCTGGCCTAATTACTAATTAGTATGCACTGTTTAAGCATGCGAGAAGTTATTCAGACTCCTACACTCATAAACTAGCCCAATTGGGTTCATAACCCGATAATGACATCAATCACACAGTTCAATCCTTAAATTCAAACAAATCAACACAAGGCACGGTAAAAGAGCTATTTGAAGAAATAATATACATAGTTGACATTGGAAATATTGGTGCAATTAATCTACTGACCAAGATAACACTTCAGTCTGGCCTTTGTTGATTAATATTAGAAAATAAATAAATAAAAAGCTCATTTATCACTTCAATAAATTAATTCCAGTTAGGATACAAACACATGAACACACCTGCAATTCGAATTCGTCAATACACGGTATATAACCAGTCCGGCATGTAAACAGTCTACGAAGTGTAATAATCTTGGTATGTTCTATTGAATGGACAACTATTACGCTTCAATATAGAGGTGAATTAAGAAATCAAATTATTTGAATTGCTTCAGATAAGGAGAAGCACCTGTAAATTCGGTATCTTATTACTTATCGACTTAGCTTATTAATCGATGTATACCATTAGTGGTCGGAGAGCGAAAACATCCGGTCATTTGTTATAAAAAAAACATATTTTGCAGTTCCGGTGACATTGTTGTTACATTTTGTTATAGGAACTCACCTGCATACAAGCCTAAAAAAATATCCAAGTGTTCAGATATATTGTTTGTAGTAAGATATTCATAACAGTTGATGGTAATTGAAGGAAAAGCAGACATTGAAAATTGATGTTGGGAAATATTTACATATAGAATAAAATTTGAATACCACAAAAGCATCAACGTTGCCATAAATGACATGTCAAATATATAGACAAAATGGCTGGGATCCCCTTTCAGAACCGCCGCGATAAGATTTTCATTCCACCAAATAAATGGCCATGAATGGTCGAAATCTCTACCACTGTTACATTCTGTAAAGCGGAATAATTGCATCATGGAACGGTTTTTGTCTTTTTCTTTTTCTTAAATATAATGGTGAAGGTATGCAATAAAAGGTATAATTCATAATCGACCCTTGGGCACTGCCAGGCAAGACTCGGTACTGGTTACCGCACATGTCGTCGGGTCCGATATTTCAATCAGGGTCGCATAGAGATAAAATAATTATATATTTTTTAAAAATAGTGTTTTAAATTTGCAAGAAATGTATTATTCACAATCCAATCTGAAGGCACACTGAGAGGCAATCCTCGCTACTGTCTACCGCACGAGACATTGGAATTGAAGGGAAGGTATTCCATTTTACTGTCGTTGTCTCCTTTGCAAGCAAACAGTAAATTAAAATAATGTTATAAAAAGACAAGCTCAAAAGCTAAGAACCATTTCGTTAGGTCTCTTTTATACACTCTTATGGCATTTCTGTGTAAACAAACACGATGTTAATATTGACATTAATATCAACAGATAAATAACAGAATTGTGTCCTACGTGCATTAAATACCAACGATATCTAGATTGAAAATACTCACTACACTTTAATATAAACATATTTTAACAGCCCTGTGAAAGTTAATTCCATCGCACGTGTAAAGAAAAACTGTGTATAACTTGACGGTAAAGCTAAGATAAATATGTGCTTGTTAATGGAATTATATATAATTGTTTATTGGCATAGGCATGGCATCTGTCAGATTTAATGTAAAATAATTTACATTCTAAAAAGGTTTTTGTCGTCCTTTGACGTTATTTTTGTTGATAACTGGCTTCTCCTTGCCATGGTTATTCGACATTTGCAAAGTATAAAATTTGTATATCTAGATAAAAGTAATTAATGCCACCAGTAAAATATATGCGTATTCGAAATCATAGCTTGCCCTATTAAATGGCAGTATTTTATTTTAATTCGCCAAACATTTGTTTTGTTATTCATCAGGCAGCTGTTATTGTTATGAGTCCGGTTCATCAGTTGAAAAAAACACAGGCTTGCCAAGTGGACAACAATCAATTTCGAACACTGACCCGGCTAATGTTTTAAAATGTATTGTATCAAAAGAAATTGGTGTGTAAATGCAAACCTGAAAAATATACGTTGTGCACTGTATATAGAATGATTGATACTTTTTGGAAAAAAAACACACAAGGAAAACATACCAAGTGAATCGCTTTTCAAATGGGGATATACGAAAATATATTTGATAGGTTACTAAGTAAAACAAATTTAATAACTTAAGCATTTAAAATGAGAACACAAAGAATTAAGCTTTGAAATATTTCAGACCAATACAAAATTCGGGAAAACAGTTTTATCCAAATGGACAAGATACAGCTTCTTTTATAACTAAAAGGTCAGCGATTCTTAGTTGCTTGTCTTAGCGTATAATAATTTAGCAATTTGCATAGCACATACAAGCCTAAAACTTGGTCCGAATTGAACCATTCTTACATACAATATTCTGTATTATGCGAACGAGCTTTCTTCCATTACGTTACCCTTTTAGTCATTCATTTGGAAAATTATTCCTACATACAAATTATCAGAAAGTATTAATTGGCGCTAGCTCAAGACAAAACCCATTAAATCACAAAACGTGCACGATAAGTATCTCATTTCCGTACTTAGAAATTACAAGATGACACGCCATTTATTTTGACTCCTATTGTTGTGTGTTTTTCGTCAAAATAGGCCGAACGGTGTAAAACTGATCTTGCATTTAATGATAGCAGCAACCTGTTAAAAGCAAAGGGTTACAAATTATATGCAGCTACTTTGCACAGACCTGTAAACAATCTTGCTTGGTTGCGTCTAGGTACTGTGGTTACAACCGAGAAAATATATGAAAGAAACACACATGGTATTTTGTTTGCGAAAGCTTTAAGAGTTGATACCGGTTTAGCGGTGATCAAATATATAGTTAATACCCTTTTTAAGCAAATCGTTTTTCATATGTAAAACAAAGACTAAACGTACATACTATATGATACGGCAGTAGCTTGTATTTTCTTCAACTGACATATGACGTGTAATGACCAAATTAGTTCATCAATGTTGTCGTTTGTTAAACTTTTTTGGTACAGAAGCGGTCTATGACATTAAGGCTTTTAAATAATACCAAAATTGTTATTTTTGAAGCACCCACACGAGTTTTACGTGATGAAACTTACTCATTTACTTCAATAACATTTTTAAGGATTAAACAAGGCTTTCCTGGCGTTGAACCATTGTAAAATAGGTCAAATATTGCTATTACCCGTTCTGATCGCGGGATAAATGCCTGCCGTATCAACTTGTTGATATTCCTGGCAGTAGTGCACATGCAGATCTATAAATAAGTGTTAAATGTGATGACAAACTACTAAGACTTTGATAAACCTCTTATACAAGTTTTCAAACATATATTAGATTCATAATTCTTTTATTTTAAAGACCAATAAGTGTAGCCAAAGCGGCTATACGGTATTTTCAACGCACCTTAAATGAAATATTTGTCGTTCTGGTGTCTTGTCTCGTTTACGGGACGAAAACATGCAGGAAACACGAGAGCCATTGAATGAGAACAATTAATATCGTGTTGTCGGTTTAGATCGTCTGAACAAAACATCACTGTTGTACTCTTATATTTAACCCAATTTGTTGAATAATGTGAACACGATCCGTTAAAGTAAGTTGATTTTTACCATAACAAACATCAACATGCATGCTCTCTTTTATTATGCCAAATAGAATATTCCATGTTTGAGTAGGAACACGTGGACACACGTACCATAAGTTTAAAAAGTAACCCTTCAAATAGTCATACTATACGTTGAAATAAAAAGATGAAATAAATAGATTATACTTGAACACAGAAAGTTAATCGAGAACTTCTTCGGAAGAGAATGGCTGCAGACAAGACGTCACAATCTGAACGGATAAGCCCGGTAGTCGTGCACAATGAGCAAATTATCTTTCAAAGCTATAAATAAAACAAGTTGACATACGAAGATAAATAGAAACCTTTCGTTGTCTTTCTTAACGAATACAAGAAAATGTATGCCCGATGTGAATGGGCTTGAATGATCAACAGATTTATTCAAATGCCATTTGGTTTCTGTATTTTGTTCTGATCGGTTATGTTTCTTGCAAATAACTTGCATTTAAAAATACCAAAAGGTTGACTTGTTTGGATAAAATAAACCGGAATCACTTAATATACACATGGAGTAGTCCATTGTCCAGTTTTTAAAATATGTCAATTATTATGGAGTGAATGGATCGGATAGTTTAACCGAAAAAGGTCAAATTGATGATTAACTCAAATATATTGAGACATCCAACCTGAATCCATAGCACTAGCATTACTTTAAAAAGGTACTACCCAGTTTCACGATATATCATTTTAACCATCGTCTGTATGAAATGGAATGCAAATTCAATTATACGAAAAGTATGAGCGAAAAGAGTGCATACAATCTGTAAATATTCAGTGAGGAAATATTCAGACAAAGGTGTCATGCTTAAATGCGTACAAATTAGCTGGATGCTAAGGTATGTGTATAAGTAAAAATCAAGGTCCAACTGTCAAACTCTAAAGCATATTTGTATGTATGGAAATTATTTTCAGTAAACTGTGAGGTTTCAAATGATAGACTTTTACCGAATGACGTTTAGTCGTTGTTGTTGTTTTTATTTTCTATTACGATGATGCTTATTGAACGTATAACGTTTTCAATTCTAAGTGAAATCTAGGTTGCACGATTCTGCCAATTGTCTTCCCCCCTGCATAAAGTAACTATGGCCAGAGAACTAGGATATGATATACACGCACTCTAAAATGAACACGCAAATCAATTAATTATTTATGTGATGTATATACAAAAAAAAATGTTTATAATATAAACTTTATATAGTAAGACACGTGAAACACATAATGTAAAAAAAATGCAAATACCAAATTATAGACAAGTATTTAGATATATTGTATGAAGCTTGACAATTTTCAAGGCAATTGATGTTAATTGAAGGATTTGCTGACATTGACAGATAGCATTGGGATACATTACATATAGACTACAGTAAACATATAACAAAAGCATATACGTGGCCATATAAAAGACAAGTAATGCCGTGATTAGTTTGTTACGTTTTGAATTGTTGTCTAAAAGAAAATCAGGTAAGTGCATATAACAGATGGTTTTAGAAAAAAGGTAACCCAATTTTAAATGTTGGAATATATATATATATATATTATACATAATATATTTGCATGTTTTAGTCTTAGAAGAAAACAAATGCCAAATGAAATATCATTCAATGTAAACTACATTGAAAACCTAGCTGTCAAATACTGTGAACCTGATGAAAAGCCAAATTTAAACAACCAATCAGCAGAAAACACGGGCACAGAGCTATTTGAAGAAGGGCTCTTCGTAAAAAGGGACGTGGATAAAAAGCCAAATTTGAACAACCAATCAACAGAAAACACGGGCACAGAGCTATTTGAAGAAACAACATGTACATAACTGAGATTGGAAAAGTCGAAGCGATAAATCTATCGACCAAGATATTACTTCAGTGTGGCCTTGATCTTAGAAAAATAAATATATTAAGCTCTTTTATCACTCCAATTAATTCAGTGGACAAACCTGCAACTCGAATTCGTTCATACACAGTATATAGTGCCCGGCATGAAAACAGTTTACAAAGTCAATATCTGTCATATTTAATGTAAAATGCTTTACATTCTAAGAAGGTTTTTGTCGTCCTGATGACGTTGTTCTGTTGATAATTCTGTTCTTTTTTTGTTCATTCGTCATTTGCAAGTAATCAAACTTGCATTTCAAGATAAAAGTATTTCATGGCACTAGTCACGTATATGTGTATTCGAAGATGGCATATTTTCAAATTGCCGAACACTTTGTTTTGTTAATCACCAGTCAGCCGTTATAGTCATATATCATGTTCATCAGTCGAATCGAATTAAACAAAGGCTTGCCCAGTGTCAAGAAACAATTTCGAACAATAATCCGGCTAAGTGGTCGACCCCGGCTTCACCGGGTCTGACTTAGTTAATTCTGATAATTAAATAATTATTACAAACTCTACATATATACTCTGTGGGACAATTGATCACAGTTTGGCATAGCCATATATTTATATATTAAATTAAGGGAGTGTACATACCAAATTTAGAAATATACACTGTATACTGGTTAAAGGATAATTGACAAAACACAGCAAGAAAAAAAATACATAGTTAATCTTTGAGCAAAGTGGGATATACAAAAACATATTGACATATTAAATATTACTTAGTAAAGCAAAGCTAATAACCAGAACATTTGATAAAAGAAGACAAAGAATTAAACTTACACTTATCATGTAATCAGTATAATCTCAACGGACAAGATAAAGATATTTTCACAACTAACACTAATAAGGTCGGCGATAGAAGTTGCTAATCTTAACGTCTTAAGATGTCAATGAAGTATGCATAATATATACAGCGATTTGCGTAGCACATACAAGTTAAAAAGTCGGGATTATTGAACCATTCTTACATACAATATTCTGTATTGGGCTACCGAGCTTTCTTCCATAACGTTACCATTTTAGTCATTCATTTGGAAAATTATTCCTACATACAAATTATCAGAAAGTATTTATTGGCGATAGCTCAGGAAACATACATGAAAGCACGGTACGTATACTATATGCATCTCATAACCATAATCAGTAATTACAAGATGCCATTTATTATGATTCCAATTGTTGGGTGTGAAACGTCAAAATTGGCTGAAATGTGAAATTAATGAACTTGCATTCAATGATAGCAGAAACTTGTTTGGATTAAAAGCAAGGGTCTACAAAATACCTAAAAAGTATATGTTGAAAGGTACTTTAGCTTTTGTTCTGAATTGTAAAATTAGAAATATTTTTTTAATCCAAATGCAAATACTTCTTTTTAAGTATGTAGGTATGCAATTCGAATATTTGAGTAACGCCACTGAAGGTCACACATCTTTCAAACACAACACTTTCATTGTCAATATTAAGGACTTTCCATAGTGCAAAAGTCGTTCGAAGGAAAAAACATATTTTAATTTAGTTTTGAGATTGCATATTTAACAAGTATGATACATACATTCGTTGAAATTAGGATCATATATTACGAAATAAGATTTTATCAGATTTTCAATCAAAAAGCATGTGCTTTTTTCAGAAATGCATTGACACCAAAACCATGTTTTGTGTCAAAATAGTCAACATTATCCAATCAACACTATTCTCAGACATTGTGGTGTTTGCAGCATTTCTAAGAAAAACAATTGCTTTTTTGTATCAAAGAAATGAATTGTATCCACAATGTTTCATTCCTTTAGAAAATATCTTTCTTATTTGAGAAGAAATCACAATACATCGTTGTGTAGTCTAGGGCATTTTGACACAAAACACAGTTTTGTATTGTCGACAATTGCAATAAAAATACAATACAATTACTTATTGATCCAAACCCGATAAAATCTTCTTTCCAAAATTTTTGTCAACTCCATATAAACCCAAAAATGTCGCAATGGATGTCAGTTCTACTCCTGAACTGGATTGTTCCATAAAATAAATAAAACAAAAACTTTTAAATTGTTGGCCGATCCAAACCCCCTTCACTATTGTACTGTGGTTTACCCTTAAATAAGTGAGTTATATATTCGGTAATTATATGACAACCAATAACCAGTCTATAACCTTTTCAATTCGTATCAATATCTACGAGTTTCGACAGGTTTATATTATTGATTGTAAAGATTTAAACCGGTGTTCAATTAATGATCGTCATACGTTTTCACGTTATAAATTGATCTTGATTAAATGTTAGCTTTGTTATATTATTTGTACTAAACATTTATATGTTTACTTGCAATATAAGTAATTAATTAAAGTTAGCTATAATAATCATTTTGGGGGCTTTATACAGGCACAATTTCGCATGTAAACGAAAAAATAAATAAAAAAAGTGTAAGTTTGATAATAAATTGGCAACATATCAGTTCATTGTATAAACACACAAAATAACTCAATCTCCTATGCATGGGCAAAATAATAGAATTAAGCAGAAAGAGGTCATGTTCTTTAAGGCAAATGTCAATCGTTGTCTGAAATAAATCTTTCATCTATCATGTTTACGTAAAAGGATAGACAGGTGCCAAATATTTGACATTGTGCTGTGTTTATATTGGAAAAGAAATACAAATATGACATCTTATCTTTTTATGCAGACAGTATAGATGGAATTGGCGAAATTTATTGTACATATTTCAGACAAAGCTTCAGTCGAGGAGGCGTTAGAAAGGAGCGCTGTTGTTCTAACTTTTTTCTCTGCATCGTCTTTATGTCTATATAATTTGTAATTATATATTTCGTCTATATTTCCTCACTTTAATTTAAGTCTGTGTAATACCAACCTGTTATTTATTTATTCTGTGTTTTGAAAGTTATACACTGTATCTGTTCGGTTAGGCATAAGACATATGTACAGTTTGTTTCCAAAGGCATCATTAAAATAAAGTATAGATGGGTTTGGATATTAATCTAAGTTTTAGCAAAGTAACGACTAAGATTTTAAATTAGTAAAAACTAAAGACCGTCGTGATTTTATCAGGGTACATAAATGATTGTGTTCTTACCGCACAAACGCGACCCTAAGGTCAACAATAATGAAACATATCGGTCAGATACGAATAGACTGCTTGCAGAACGTATGAGAGAGCTTTTTCCATTTTATTTATTTTTTACATTAAGGAAAATATTGTATCGTTGCTATACGGCCGAAAAATAAACACAACAAAAAAACACATATTAAATAATTGAAAGATATTCTTTTAATTAATTTAAAAGCAGCAATATTTAAAACAAAATGCTTAAGGTACGGAAAAAACATTCTTAATTTTAGTATTTTGTTCCCTATATTTCGCTCACAAACTCTGACTGATACTGCAGAGTCTTCTAGTTCCAAGGACTATCACATTGGTTAGTTCGCAAACATTAAGCCCTAGCTTTAGTGTTGCATAAACTATTAAATATTGCTAATCAATGTATGTTACACTGACTTTCAAGGCATGAACGTTGTTCTAGGTTCTATCCTCACATATTAATGACACATGTCGCTAGTCGCCCTCATCACAAATATTAATAGCCAAACCTTCAAGGATGTCCCTACACCAGGATCAATATAGAACAGAGACACTTAAGTGAAAGATAATGTCACAACTCAACAACACAGACGACATGGACATTGTACCACGTTAGAGAGTGTTATTATTTTGGTCAACTCCTTTTATAACAGAACGGTAACATTTAGATAGAAGTTCAATAGCAAGATAAAGCGGATAAATAACTACTAATTCGCCAAAATCACGGGTAACTTTAGTGTTGCATAAACTAGTTTTGCTTAAAAAGGTATGTAACACGGACTTTTGGTGCACCATATAGGCCGTTAAGGGCATCAAGCCGTCCTCATCTCGTATGTTAATTGTTTGGTACAACTCAATATAATGTAACTATGCTCACTATGCTTATAAGATTCGGAGACTGACTTGACAAAACATGATCGGAGGGTTATTGGATTTTTAAATATCAGTTGAAATATCATATCATACTCATGTACACCTCAAAAGGCTCGCTAAGGGCGAATAAACGAAACAAACCACTGACGTTTCGTCTAAGGCAGTTATTTCCCTTTTTCAGTGTTTGGATCATAGAAGAATAAGGGCCGAGGTATTAATGTATCTGTTGGTCATATTCCTTAATAAGTATTTGGAACACTGCCAGTCTTTGTTTGGGGCCAATAACATCTAGTTTAGGCATCCCATGTACAAATAAGCTTGTCTGAGTTTATCCAACTAATAGCCATACTATACATCACATGAAATTTTGAGGGAATTTGAAAGGAACTTGCTTAGTTATTATTAATATGTTAATAATATAAATCATCAAATGGACATAACATATAAAGAAAGTGCAGATTTGTAATTAATAGCAAATGAAAACGGAAGTGAAATGACCGATTTTGCAATCTTTCCAGGCCAAACAAGCGTTTTGGTATCATTTTCTATTAGTTAATGATTTACATATTGTTACTCTACATATCAAAGTGTTTACAAACCAAAGAACTATTTGGTCACCAGGTATTTACAGTTTACAGTGTTGTACATTGAATATCGTTAATATAAATACAGGGGTTTTATTTAAATATTTACAAATATAAGAGTAATTGTTAAATATTTTTATACAGGCAGATAACCTACGACAAAGGACATGCTAGCGTGTGCATGTCTCTGAAGCGTGTACCTTGCAACAAGCCCCGCTACTTCACGGCTGCGAAACAGTGGCTCCAGCTCCTTTAGGAGCTGTTTATAAAAAAGAGGCAATGACACTTTCGAGCTAGAGCAAAAGAACGGACATCATCATAAAACGTAAGTATGACTCGTTATTTTATCTAATATCACAATTATGAGGGTTTATTTGAGAAATCGGGGAATGCAGTGAGTAAATATGTTTAATCTTAACACGTATTTCGGTTATTTT
This sequence comes from Mya arenaria, assembly GCF_026914265.1. NCBI lineage: Eukaryota > Metazoa > Mollusca > Bivalvia > Myida > Myidae > Mya > Mya arenaria. The sequence continues at coordinate 36,921,168 of NC_069133.1, read as the reverse complement.
GTAAACATATTGTTTATGGTGTTATAAGACCGATTCTCCCATCAAACACATGCATGTTTTCAAACGTAAGTAGAACAATTTCACTAATTTTCAGCTAAATTTTACTCTTTACTTTTAATAGAAGCTTACATTTAAGATAAAACCAGTATAATCGAGCTGGAGTAAAAAGCCAGGGAGCTTGAGACAAAGCGTGGAGGCTGAGCCAATACGCTGTATAATAATTTTGATGAGAAATATCTGCTAATTCGGAACGCTAAATTCTTCATTAATAAAAATTACTTAATAAAAAAAAAGTTATATGTATTACTGCTCGATATGTTCCAAGTCAGAAAGTTAGATGTGAAGCAAAAACTGGAATATAATTTGTTCTGTTAGATATATGTTTATTCATTTATTTCATTTTTCGAGATGTAAGAATCATTGTGTCTGAGTGGTGGTATTGGCTAAATTTCTTCATTATTTTCCAAAAGTCTGTATATGTAATATTTGGTTCTCTGAGTTTGTTTGCTAATTTATCTGTGTGATTTGATCGTGCTTTACTTATTGTATGTAGAGTTAGATTTCTTACCCCGTATACTTCCATGCAAATTGCTCGATCTAAGCAGTTCGCCAGCAATGCTCAGGTTCACACAGTCACTGATTCCACATCAAATCTCACTTTTTCTGGTGGAGTTTACAACAATTTTGATGCTCAAATTCACTGAGGGAATATCCATGTGCACATCCGTCAAAATGACATAATTCCATGCTGTAATTCACCAGTTTCAAAGCGAATTCGCACCATTTAAAACGACTGTGAAGCTGACTAACGGTCTTTTTAAACTTCAACCGCCAAATGACATGTACACACGCGCGTGATTACTAATGACGTCATGCACTTATGACATTGCTCTTATTATCGATTGCATAATTGTAATGGATTGAAATATGTATTTTTGTTGTTTTAAAGTGAAATCTTTGAACATTTGTTGATTATTGAGACATGAATTATGTTTTTTTGTTTTCTTTTAAGTTTTTATGTCGGACTATTTTCTTTGGAGTGGATGAAGTATCGTAATAACAAACAATATAATTCTTTGCACTAGAACACAAGAATGTGATTGAAGAAATTTTGACCTATATTTCGACCGTACTTGAGTTATGTTATACAAAGAATCTCAAATTCGTGAGTATTTGGTATCAAATTCGTTATTTAAAAACGATAAAATCTCGGTTGATCCTCGTTTTTATTGTTTTTAAATGAACTCGTTTAATAAATTCGATACAAAATAAACATTCTTTTTAGATCCTCTATATAAATGATGCGAAAAGTGAGATGTTATGGCCAAACAACTTAGTTTAAACCTTAGTAGATTAGAGTTCCGGTGAACTCTTGTTTCTCTCACAGTACCAAGGCGATGATCCCATCATTTAACGGTAAAGCAAATTTAAAGAGGGTATGGTTTGTTTGTGGTGTTTGTATTTGTGTATATAGTGTATGTTTGTGTTTGGTGTTTGTATTTGTATATTTTCGTTTGGGCCCTTGCCCTGTGCCCCTAAACAGAAATTATGTTTTAATTTTCTACTTCTGGGCTTGTCCCTGTATTTTTCATTTTTTATTGATTATACTGCCATGAGTTAAACAAATAATGGTAAGAAACACATGTTATACTGTGTAGTCACTTCTTAATCGGTGTAAATTACGGAATTCCGTTAGGGTCGTTGTCTGTGTTGATCGGAAACGCGGTACTCGATTTTATGATGATGGAAACGCAAAACAACAAATTACGATACCGAAAACGCGACAATACGATGATGAAATTGCGACAGTATGATAACTTAAACGCGAAAAGTCAATGGTACGATTATTATTATGCGATATTATTTCGTGTTTTCACCATCGTAATGTCGCGTTTTCACCATCGTAATATCGTGATATCGCGTTTTCGTTATCGTAGTTTCGTACTGTCGCGTAGTCATCATCATACTCTCGCGTTATCATGATTGTACCGTTACGTTATCATCATATTACTGGCCTGTTATCACCATCGTACTATCGCCTTCCTGTTCACATACGCATACAATAATTTCCCCTTCATGTGACTAAATAATGGATTCAGAGTCTGAAGGTTAACATTAAGTCTGATTCATAAATCCGTATACATTTGTATTAGATCTACGGCACGATGACTCCTTTAATAAATTGAGCAACTTTATAAACGAACTAATTGTACTTTGAACAAATAACAGGTCTTATATGGTTTAATTTTGTAATTAACCCATTTTTATTTTGTTTTATTATAGTTGGGCGTAACCCGTCCTCGAAGTACGTCTGGATTTTGAATGATCTACATACTTTCGCCTACATTTTATGAACAATTATGTCACTCTGTGTATAATTAGTGACCATTTATGTCGTGGTAGTTTACTATAAGGGCCATTCATAATGTTATGTAATTTTAGCATTTATATTACTGCAGGTAACTTAAACAAGAAATGGGTTGTTTAATGCACATATACAGAACAGAGGTTTTTGTCGTTAGCTTTTGGTGTATCTCATAAGCTCATATTGTCATACAATGTTCTTTTTCGGGTTCGATAGCTGTTGGCATCTGATAAAAAGCCAATGAGGCAATAAACAGTACTCTTAATGTAAGGTGTAACTCGTTTGAGATTGGCCAAAATCTGGTCTCGTTTGTTTTTTGAAAAGCGGAACGTGGACTACTTTTCAAGGTATCCGACCTATACATATGTCGTTTGCAAAGGCTGGTATCATTTTCTATATTTTTAAAAGATTTTGTGAGCAGAAACTGAACATGTGTTGTTTTTTATTTCCTGGATATAACAATCACGTTTATTATGCCTTTGATTGCAAAATATGTTGACAAATATGCTATTGAATTTTGGAAAAAAAAAACATGGACAATTTGTTTAAATAAAATGGATATCAAACCGAACTACTAAATAGTGATCTCAATAATCTCAGTCTCAACTAATTTTACTTCATGAAAGCATTGTTTAAGTCAAAACAATTTTTAAATGGATTGTGTTGATAAAAACCTTTGTCAATGTTTCAAAGAGAACTTGGTCTAGAGCAAAATCAAATGTACATAAATATTTTCTATAAACAATGAGTTGTACTCAATGACATTTTTGTATGTAAAATAAATTTTCTATGGAATCTTGTGTTTTGTTTTTGATCAACATAATTAATTTTTGAGAAAATACGACGTTAAAGATACTAAAAATCGATTAAGAATAACGTTTGCAGTATGTGGTAAATTGAGTTGAGATTTAGATTGCCATTAGATTATTATGTGATATTTGGGCTTGGATTTTATAGGTCTTGATCACCTGAACTAAAATAACAAAACACATGTCAAATGTTCAGATAATGAAAGTTAAATATTTAAAACATATGTTTGCTTGTCCGTAATCCTTACAAGAAAATCTTAGTTTGGTATACAAATACACAACCACCCAACTTCTGTAGACTTGGCTCTTTCTTGTCTTCGACCGAGCTGATGATGTCAACTAAAATTGATTTTAAATCAGATCATTTAGTTGTTATAAAGATTGTAAGTAATGTTAACAGGTTATAAGCATGCATTTACAAAAATAAATGGTTAAATGCAACGCGCGTCGTATAACTCATTTATTTAAGTAATTGCATAATTTGCGGTATTTGATATGAACCATTATCAGTCCGTGTAATTGATAAACAGTTAGATAAAGTATAAACAAGTGTAACTTACAGCATAAAGGTAAACCATATGAATGCATCAGAATGCATTGAAACACCTCTTATATGAGACAAAAAAAAGGATAACACGTGTTTGTACAGCAATTGGTACAACAAAGGCTCACAATACTTTCAACTCCTTTACAACTTTCAACAAAATCTGTCTTTTGAATATGTTGAAGTCTTATACTGACTATATGAACTTAACTAAAACCATTTATAAATAATTATTTACGCTCCTTAAATATGTAAAACAAAATTAGTATTTGAGGCAAACAATTATAATGCAATTTTATTATGATTTACAAGAACAATTCTAAACAATGCAAGAAAATTTATTAAAACTCTTTGTCAAGCAAAAACCAAAGTAACCGAACTACAGGCACTGATAAAAAAACATATGTTTTTTGACTATCGTATGACCCAAATATTTTGGACGAAACACCCCTTTGAAGTAAACACATCGACAATACAATATAGAAATATTCCATTTTGTATCTTTAGATCTTCTAGGTTTTATAATTTAGTTTTGAATACTACTTAAAAATATTTGATCGATGACAGATACACGAAACAATAGCATTATCAAAAAGTTTTAAATTACTGCAACAAAGAGTTTTAATTAGTATTGTTTTATCTTAGGCAAATGCCAATAACACAACATAATGAGCATTGCTTTCTTAAAACTTACTGCTAAAGATAACTAACATTTCTTACTGAAATTAAAATACTATTTTGCTTATTTTTAAATTCCACCGGAAAATGAGCCAAATTTGTTAATTTTATTGTCAATATGACTATTATATTAATTCCAAATTTATTTGCGGGCGAATACGCAAGTTAATAGCAATATACCTTTATCACCGTGAATTTAAACAATTTATTTTCCCGGCGATGGTAACTAGTATAAAGTTAATTTAAAACTTGAATCAAAATACAAACAGGAGTATTTATCTAATAGCAATATACAATGGTTATTATGCCATGTTGAAATGGATTTCCGCCATGTGTGCAAAGAATATTTCAATGAAACTTTATAAAAATCGGAAAAACAAAACTAGAAAGCTGTGATTGCACATGACCATTGTCCAAGTACCGTTAAGATGTCCTACATTTTACAAGGGGTATCTCCATTTTGTTTCACATTTTGTTTTGCGTTTCTTTCATTATACAAGAAATAGGTTCTCACTGCTTTGCATCGTCTGTATACTAAACACAGCGGGGGTTTTCTTATTGGCTTTTCAAAGACATACACTACAATATAAAATGACACTGTATAGTATTTGAAACCACTTTTCTCATAATCGGCAAGATGGGATCAAGCAAACCGACAGCACATAACAATTACTGAAGAAAAGGTCTAAACTATTTATAAACGAAAATCTAATTTAATGCTATAAAACGTTACTTAAAATCATTAAATTATCTTTATCTTTAAGCAATCAAAATAATATTGATAAACGGTATATATAAACATAAATAGTACAGCTACTGTATCTACATAAACTTTTTAAGAGATTTGATCGCCATGACGAAGAAGAAGAAGAAGAAGAAGAAGAAGAAGAAGAAGAAGAAGAAGAAGAAGAAGAAGAAGAAGAAGAAGAAGAAGAAGAAGAAGAGTGTATACAACTACCGGTATGACGAATAAAACGATATGGTTCATGCACACTTGAACTTAATCGCGTTACGGTATGTCAAACCTAAATGTTAAGTGCCCGGATGTGATCCAGAATACGCTCTTTACGTTTAAGATTGAGAATGCTACTTTATGTTAATATTTTGTTCAAGTCTGAGTAATGCAACTTGTAAGTCATTGTTATACTTTGAATTCAGTCCAATACCTGCAATCGAAGAGGAGAACATACATGAACAACTCTTAGAATAATATATTTCTGCTGGACTAGAATTTTCTTTCGGCGAAATGCAGTGAATTTCATGAATAATAAACATCAAAGTGAGTGATTTTTCTTATAAGAAATGAAATATCGTTTTCATTGCTTTATTAAATTGCTTTGAGCAGAATCTTAGGGATTATCATAGTTGTCACATTCGTGCAATGCTAGATATTGCATTTTTGCAATTACTTTGCGTTTAGTAATGACGTACTTTAAAGGGACTGTACACCAGATTGGCACCAAAAATAGTTTTTTTCTGAAAAGAATCCCAGGACAATTATTTAATAAAATGTTTTACTCTTTGATATCATAATTGTACAAAAACATACCAAAATGTAAAAAAAAATCGAGTCGGTGACCGGGTTCGGACCGGTGTCGCCAAAATTGCAGTCAAGTGCTGTATCCACTGTGCTACGAAGGCTTCTTCTTCACAGTTGGAAAATTTAAGCTATATACCTGAATTGGTCATATCACGTTATAACATCGACTAGCCAATCACGCATAAGGAATGAATTCAACTAGGTAGACATACCTAGTAATATTTTTAATGGAAAAAATCGAACGAACTGCGAAAAATAAGTTAATTGTTAACTATGTAGTACTTTAGTTAGTAAGTTCCAATGCATTGTACACATCGATACCAAGTTTATGTCAGTTTCCGACAATTTTCTTTTTTTGTTCGGCTGTTTTATCATACGGAGTACAGTCCCTTTAAGGTAAAGGGACCAGGGATATATGTGTTCACCGACTTAATCTCATAGCGTCTTAAGTATTAAAGTGTTAGACATTTGTAACATTGTCCTGTATAAGTTTTGTTTTACTTAAAAAAGGTTGATAATTAGCTAATGAAAGAAAATATTCCCAATGAAAACCTCTGAAGGGAATGCAAATATTTTTTAATCAAATGTTGATGTTGACAAGCTAATCGACAATTACAATGATTTATGTGCCTCAGACGAAAAAAGTATGTACACTGATGCTGCTGTTGATAAAATTGCTGAAAGCATTTGCTTTGTTCATTTTACGAAGTGTAGTAAACCTCTTATTGTTAAGAAACCTAAATATGTAGAAAAGCAAATTAATTAAATTAAACCAAAAGCATTTAATATATACATAATCATGCTAAACCGTGTCTTTCTACTAAAGGCAAATTTCTACTTTTTGTTCTCCATTGGCGTTCGTAAAGGCGGACACTTATCGCCATGATTGTTTTCTAATATATTCTAAATATACTTTAATGTTGTTGTGTATAGGCCTTATGTTAGTAACTAAAAAAATGTGTGTGTTTAAAAAAATGAGTTGTTTAATATAGATTGTGTGTTGGAAATAAAGTAAAGAAAATATCCAACTGTGCAAAATGTGGTTATTGTGGTAAAATGTTAACAAATGTATGCAATTCTGGAATTTGTCTAATTAGAAATTAAATTTAGCACTAAAACCCCAGATTACCTGTATATAAAATAGTGATTTACAGCACGAGTACATACCTATTGCATGGTATATCGTGAAAATTGATTTTTTGGGTGAAATGTTGATAAATGTAAACAAAAGTATGAATTTCTTGAATTATTGTGTATAGACACTTCATATACCTTGAATTGTGATTTATGAGGTAAAATGTTAAACAATGTCAACTAAAGTACGAATTTCTGAAAGATGACGATATCAAAATTATGTCTAGCAATAAGAATATCAGACTAACTGTATTTAATAGACATTGTTCAACATCATAACATTATTAAATGTATAGACACACTATATATAGCTAAGTTTGATGATGATGATGATGATGATGATGATGATGATGATGATGATGATGATGATGATGATGATGATGATGATAAAATACTCATGATTGCCTTGATTTTAGAATTAAGGATAAGTGTACATTTAATTTTCTGAAGCAGTAAATGCCAGGTAGATAGATAGATAGATTCTTTTATTCCTCCAACAATGGAGAGCATTACATATTTATAACATACAATACATGAATATACAGTTGATATATAATCATAACATAGAAAAGAATAGGAACATGATATGCATGGCATCAATTTCAGGGTACACAACAATACAAAGTATGGGAAATAAATGACATGTCCCTACATTACACATCGTCCTGCATTTTAGATAGAGTTATGACAATGATATAAAAGGAGTGATATTTATAAGTAAAGTAAACATAGTAAAATAGATAGTTACTTTTACAAAAAAACAACCCAAATGAACGAGACTTCAAAAGAGGGTATGTTTACACACATTGTACATGTAATTACATATGCGGTAAAAAATGAGCCAGTGGCTTGCTGAGAAAATGTAAGTATCGTAGTACCGTCTTGAAAATATGTACTCGACTGTGGTCGCTGAGCGTAAAAGATCCGAAACCGGACATCATTTCTAATAATTGTTCGGAATAATGCATCTGACAAAATTCGTCATACTGATTTACTGTGAACATTAAACTTAATTTTCGCCAAAGGCACTGCCTAGTAGTATCGTTCGAACGACAAAATAACAAAACATGTTCTGAAATGAAATACGTTTGATCAGAACATAGTGTGCACTTAGTAACGTAGGGTCTACTGAAAATTTTACTTAGAGCTAGAGCCACCGTCCTGCAATATTTGAGTTGCTCGCGATATATTTGACTGAACCTCCATATAATGCATGGTGATATTTCATTATTTATAGACAGAAAACCACGCAAACTGTCTTCACTCAATAGCCTTGATTGATATTCTGCGTTAGCAACTTCGTAGATAGATTTCTTAACTAGGTTTTTCCACGTACACATTTCTGGAAACGTGCCATTTTCTAGATACTGGTTTACATAAACCAAAAAATTGTATTTGCATAATATTTTGTATATGTCGGGGAAAAATCCTGTTATTTGACTTGGATTCTCGAGGAATTCAAGAAGTCTGTATATGAATATTCGTTTAACGGTTTTCGCGGGGTCCAGTTTGCAAAGTTGTCCGAAGAACAAAAGTTTTCTTTTGTCTATTATGTAGTTAATAGATAAAATACCGATAGAGCCTAGTGCTACTTCTGATCTACATGCGCGTGAAAATCCTTGAATCGACTTAATACATTGTTTATGGACACGATTAAGGGAGTTTAATTGTGTTACTGAGATATTGTACCAAACCTCGCAACCGTATAAAGCCTTTGGAAGTACTATCGTTTCGTACAAATGTTTCATGGTTAGGGGGTGTAGACTTTGGTCATCTGATGCCCCACAATCTGTAAGACCGAAATAGGTTTTTAATTTACTGCATGCATCTTCTATACTCTTATTTAAGTTCATATACTTGTCGCATAGTACCCCGAGATGCACGTAACTAACTGTCTCTTCTACACAGTCTCTTCCTAAATACCACGATCGTTCACTACGTGTGAACATCGACTTTGATTCGTTAAATACAACTACTTTTGTTTTACTAGCATTATACTGATATCGTCCTTTGATTGAATTAGAATAACAAATGTTCATTAGTTCGCTCAGGCCATTTTTGCTGAGCGAGAGTAGTACCATGTCGTCGGCATGCGTTGGACAACCTACACTGGCGTCTAATATAGTGTAATATTTAGTAACAACATACTTTGAACCCGAACGAACATTTAACTATTTTATCAACCTATAATAGTAAGATGGTCACTTATTAATCATTTATAAACAGGGAAGCCTAACGTTGCTTGAAACTTGCATTAAATGTTTAACGCCCCTCGTATAACTTTAGGTGTAATAAAATGACGTGGTATAACAAAAAAGACATAAATATAGCCTTATAACGAAATCTTAAGTTAGTGTTTAATTTCATTCGACAAAATAACTCGTCTTATTTAGTGTTAATGATAGTTTCTTGCAAAGCATGCTGCATCGAAGCGAGTTTGCGTAATTGGGGCAGGACCCGCCGGAATGTCGACACTTATCCACTTTGCAAAACTTCCAGAAATGCCAGATGTCGTCTGTTACGAGAAACAGGACACATGGGGAGGGCTTTGGAATTTCACATGGATAACAGGTTTGAACTGTTGTGTCCTATTGAAAAAAAAAATATCATATTTTAGAGATTAAAGGTTGCGCACATATTCACTATCACATTGAGACTATTGTTGAAATTCGATACTGGAAAAACTGAAACGAATGACTGAAGTTGTTTTAACAATCTTTTCTAATACATTTACATTGTTTGTTACAGTAATCGGTGTTTTTTTTATTTATTTTTGAGGTAAACAAGTTGCATAATCTCGCTTGTAAGTAGGGATAAGGAGCTGCGTTAACGTCGCAAAAGACCATGATGTCCAATGTTACCGACACATCTGCAAACTCAAAGTAACCTCTGAACAACCTATTCTAAAAATACAAAGGATTTGAGATCAAAATTTTGCAATACAAACAATCATTTTGAAACTAACATGGATATGAAAAGCGTAAAAAAATGTTTTAATTCCCTTGGCATAACTTGCATTTGCTACAAGCATTTTTATATGTTTGATGCAATTAACTGATTTGAGTTCATGAAATGTCTAATAATTGCGCAGTTTCTATCACAGTTCAGTTAAATGACATTACATCTCCCTCTCTCTCCTTATGTACCTGTTAAGCAAGTTTAAGTAGTTTTAACTCTACTGGTCCATAAAAAACACATTTGATCATTAGAGGACTACTGTAATGCAAGTGAAGTAACACGATCTGCGTTTATCGTCAGTCAAGAGACAGTTCATTTCACTTTGTTGAGGTTATCATTGATCGTCAATGATTTATGACGTCATTTCACATTTTGCAACATTTTTTGCTTCTTTTATAATACACTGTATAAAGTCAAATGCGCTCTGCCAAAAGTGAGTAAACATTTTTAATGACGGTCCATATACTAAGTCCTAAAATAAAAAAATCAACTGGTTAAACTATTTGAACATTTTTATTTGTAAAATATATAAAAAGTGACTTATATTTTAACCACGCTACAAATTTTGCTAAGAAAATGTCAAGTACACCAGAAAAGAGAAATGTATAATAATATAATGTGTATATAGCTGGATATAGCCTAAACCAGGCACTCAATAGCATGGGTCTCGTATAAGTGGAGGTACTGATAAAATAAAGGTTAGATTTTACTCTGTTTTGGCATAAATAACATCCGATCTTCAATGGAACTACGTTCAAGTGATTATGCTTGCCAGAATATTCAACTTATAATGCTAAATTCTTTCTTGGCGTTTGATTATCTTGACTTACCATTGAATGCCTTATATTTTACCAATATCCAAATTTTATCCTCAAAATGTTTGTTTATATGTTGCTAATGTTCAAGTGTCTGAAGAAATTTAAAAAAGCTCATCGTAACTTCAAAAATGTCCAAATGCCCAAACCTGATTATCAAATGCGTTAAAAACCAGAGTTCAATATTGGTGCATTGCTGTTGAAAAATGCTAGCAAAATGTAGCCTTCCCGACTTTCGATGGCCTGGCCGCAAAACTGATAATCGCTGAGTCATTTAAATAATCGCGGAATCCATGTACACTTGTGTTACTATATATAGTAACATATGTATTAATCACAAATATCTACAGAAATACAACAATTATAATATAGTAGATTTGAATAACCACAGACGCTCTGTAGCCACTCGGGCGTACTGGAGTAAACCTAGGTACTCCTCAGCAAAAAAATGATAATAGCGATACTTTCATGCAGTTGTCTCTTTACTACGTAAATCAAGATAGTGACTTTAAATATAAGCAATTTTAAATCTATTTCGTTGGCTTAAGATATCGGTCGTACAATTATGCTTTTTGGATACCTGGTGACCCTATATAATGTTGATACCATTTAAAAGGGGATTAAGTGTAGAAGATAATTATGTTAATATTATACCAAAGTGATATCAAAACAAATATTTCAGCCTTTGAAGATTACAAAAATGGCCGTTTCATGTCCAATTTAGTTGAAATATAGATCATGAAAGTAAGTAGGCAATTCCCATTCAGATGATACTAAAATTATATAGGGTCACAAGGCATCTTAATTAGGTATTATTGTCAATGTCTCGATGAAATATCATGCTTATTTGTACTTTTGATACATTGACCCACTTCTGACTTTAAAACCTGGCGTAAAATAATCTAGACGACACCAGTAATAACACATTGTAACAACAGCATCATTTAAATGTATTTGATGCTAGCCTATGCTCTATAAGTTATGCATTTTGAAACAATGAAAAGTATCAAAGTATTGCGAAAGCACACCTCCATTTTCATGAGAATGTTTTCGTGAGCTGCTTCAGCCAATTATATAACAAATCGATTTCTTTAGGCTAGTTTACACATTTAAATCATTTGATTCGGTAATATTTAATATTGGATAAATTCTAACCAATCAACAGACATTTTGGCTAAATTAACCACACCCTAAAAACTAACCACTTTTAGATAATTGTCGCATTAGTCAATTGCTTAATAATTTCCAATTTATTTCTTATTTTGAGTCTATCAATTATTCTGAAGCTTAATTTCATCGTCTGCGCACGCGTTTGATAACTTTTAAACACATTTAAGGGCGTCGTTAATGCACCTAAACTTAAAGTGAATGTGTAGAGCGACCAAAACAAGTATTGTGTATTCATTTCAACACATTCGCATGGAAATATATCGCTCAAAAGCATTACACGTTCATTTGACAAATGCAATACTACCAAATACTATTATATTTCTAGTATATTATGATTAACCAGTTACTCATAATATGAATAACGCAAATAATGTTAGTATTAATACTAATAAGAAGAATAATAATGGATACTTCCTCGGGGAGTTATGTAATATATGAACGCAATCTATAATTGTGACAGAACTTGTCACCATTTCAGCGATAAATGTTTTACAGACTTTAAAGTCCATTTTTGACAAGATTCCCTTTGGTATCGATACTATTTGATATCAGGCAGAAGAAAGGAATATAAAGCGTTATTTATGTCATTATTCGTAAAATTAAACAAATACACTTGCAAAAGCAGAGAGTGTGGATTGCAGAAATGGCTTTTTCTAGTGAGCATTTAAATTCAGCCGCTACTGGTGTCATCCTTGGTAAATATGATTTTATTTACAGGCGTTGACCAATACGGAGAGCTGTGCCACAGTGGAATGTACTAACAATTACTGACAAATAGCCCGAAAGAATGTTGCGAATTCATTGACTACACATTCCAGAAACACTTTGGACATGACATTGGAACTTCCTTTCCATCAAGGGAGATTATGCTTGACTATTTGAAGGGTAACGTAAAACTGTCGTTCAACCAGCGGAATGGTTTTTTTGTTCTTTGTTAATGTTTGATGTAAATTGATCAATTAACAATTATATATCAGTTTGTATAACCTTGCAAATGTGCAGCAAATCCTCTCTGTAGTTATTTATTTTAGGGCGATGGACAAACAATGCTGGTCGCGACCTTGAACAATATATTACATATAGCACAGTTGTAAGAAGCGTCATCCATACCGAGAAAACGGAAATGTTCACGGTCACTGTCAACGATTTAAGAACGGGAGCCATTAGGACAGAGCAGTTTACCCATGTCGTGATAGCGTGTGGCATTTTAACCAGCCAAATGCTCCTAAACTTTTGGGCATAGAAACCTTCGACGGTCGGGTAGTGCATTCCCATTGCATAAATAATGGAGATGAATTCAAAAATCAAGATGTTTTGATCGTTGGAAGTAGTTATTCAGCGGAGGATATTGCACTCCATATTATGTCAAATGGCGGGAAGAGCGTCATTGTATCTTGGTGAACAAAAGCTCCAAATTGTAATTGGCCAAAAGGGATAACAGAACGATGCCGAGAGGAATCCATCCAAGGTCAAATTGTTACGTTTAATGATGGTTCGTCTGCTGTTGTTGACTCCATTATTCTTTGCACGAGCTACAAAACTCTCTTCCCTTTTATTAAGGGTTGTTTACGTATTGCAGAGGAAATGTCTTTCTATCAGAGCGAGCTGTACAAAGAAAGCCTTTTTATACCATTCGCTCAAAGCAAATTGTTTTTCGTTGGTGCCCAAGACCAGTTTTTTACCCTAACGTTGATCGATAGCATAGCAGCATGGACAGCATGGCACGCTATACAGTTCATATTTTATATGAACGTCGTCACTTAATTTTATTAGTAAAATAGGTTTATGACGAAGAAAGGACATACTTTTTAAACGTATTTGAACCCTAACAAAAACAAAATGTGCATCATTAAAATTATAATAATAATAAGTACTTGACTACATTGTAGTCAAAGGATTAAATCATTTGAGTATGCTTTTAAACACATGCATAGAGTCTTATGATTCAAGCTGAATTAAGAATGTGAATCTGCTCTTGATACTTTAATACATGATATTAACAGACAAATGTAGTTGGAAGAAATAATACTTATAGGCATGTCTTTTCGATGCTACATTGTGCTCAATAGTTTTATATCATTACAAGTTCATTATGGGGTTGTTGCCGAATGAACCAAAGACGACAGAAGAAATGCAGCTGTACGCTGACGATTGGCATGACAGAGTAAAACATTTTAAATGTGTGTCAGACTTGGTTGAATTTCAGGCTTCATTTATTAAAGACCTTGCTGGAGATACAAAGTACGGGAGGGAATACACAAAAGCTGTCCCATTGTTTCTAAAATTTCTCAAAGATGAAGATGCCGGAGTTGCTCATTACAGAGATACTAAGTTTGCTTCGTTTCTAAGCAAGTAATAAACCATTTGTCGCATAATATGATTAAAAGCTGATGCAGCAAGTTTATGTTCCAAGAAGAACTTTAAAGATCCGACATTGTTTTTTGTTAGAATAATATATGTATTTTGCTTCCATGTGTGTAACACAATTTTGTTGCATTTAGTTTCCTGCATGTGCGGAAAAGGAATATACTAACCCTTATACTTTAACTAATGTAAAAACCATCAGAATTGCTTATTCTTGGGTCGGATACCTTAATTCCGAAATGTTTGTGTGAATGTATTTGCATATTGGAGTAAAACGAATTAGCCAGTGAGGGATAATGGGTGTAAAATGTTTAAATTTAAATGAAATTGGTCAATTTTTTTTATATATATTTCAGACATCAGTCGAGTCCTTATATATCGAGCCAGCGGGTTTTGATTGTATGTTATTTGTCTTTTCCTTTTGTTTCCATTATTTCCACTTTCTGTATACTGTCTTCCGTTATTTACTAAACATATTGATTAAAATATATTTGACATGAAAACGACATCCCTGGTATGATACTTGCTTTTTTAATGTAAAAAACTAGCAGCTAGGCCAAAACGTTATGTTTTCCTGAATTAGTTAAAAGCCCCAAAACTTCGACAGTAGGTCTGTAACACAAAATCATGTTAACGTGTATTCCAATACTACAGCAACGAGGGGAAAAATGTGTGGCGGCGTATTCGTTTGAATTTTATTATATACCTGATTACCCAATACTTTTTTTCATTTGAAAGGACTTAAAACGAAATTATACGTTTTTACAGAATATATCAAACACGCTTGTCTAAAGTTCAACTATTTCAAAGATGTCGTTGAAATAAAGAACAAATAAACGAACTGTTATAACGTTTTGTATGTTGCAATTTCGGTCATTTATTTTACATTTTGGTAATCAGTCAGCAAATACCTTTTAAATGATACTACTGTTTTCAACTCGAAAGTATCATATGATATTATATATAATACTATATAGTACGTGTAGTTCTTTAAATAACGATTTATTACAGCATAACAGCATAGTTCAATTCAAAACGTTGTTTGTTTTCTCTTTAACAATGCACGGTGTTGATACAAACAAATTATAGAGCAAACAATAACTGAATAATTATGAGAAAACATGAGTGGTTCTCAATTACGTTTTCGCTGTAGAATAATGCGCCAGCATATGATAATTACTGAACGAATGATCTTACATTTTTATGTTTATATTCACAAATACCCTTAGCCATATCACCATAAAGAATTTAAAGAGATAGTTTTTATCAACTGTGTACAAATTTAAAACATTGAAAGTAAATATTCTGTATCCACATAGACTTTATCAATATTGAATAATAATTGATTGCTTCGTATGTTGCCTTTGTTTCTAAATGTTTTAAATATCGTATTGACATGTCACTGAAAGCATGGTTATATGAACAACCCTGGGGTCGACATATGGCAAGAACACACATCGATTTGCCAATTTCACCTTACGATCATTTCCCCATTGAAAGATTTCCATAAAGTAAGGACGTAGTCTACAGTGAATTTCGTCAATCAAAATTTAGATGAAAAAGGGCCCTAACATATTGGTGGTCAAATTTGAGGCTCACTTTAAGTTAAACATAAACACGTTACTAGCAATCGTCGATTTTGCGGATAATTTAACGTTCCACGTTTTAAAAAAAATATAATGCAAAAGAAAATCAATACCGTCAACAACGCTCTTAGTGCGGCTGCTTCTACCGCCAGTGCGAAAGCTTCTACCAGCTACGGCACGACAAGTGAACCAGCGTCTACCGCCAAAAGTATTCCCAGTGCGGCTGCGTGTACCGTCGACGGCGTCAGCAATGAGGATGATACTGTATGTTAATAATTTGTTTAAGTCTAAGTAATGTATTAATACAATTTAGTTGTTTTATTTTAAATTAGTCCAATATAAACAATAAAAAATACATGGATAACTGAGTGATGAATATATTTCCTGTTGCACAAATGTAAAAGAATTACGTGAATAATTAATGGTGCTTTACTTTAAAGTGAGCGAATATTGTAAGGAGAAACGTCAATTTGATTTAAATTTAGTTTTAGGAATTTTATGGTTATTACATACGCGAAACACCTGAATGTGCATGTTTGATTGCACTTCGCATTTAGCTATAACGTTCCTAAAGGTAGATGTACAGTGGAAGTTTTGTGTTCACCAACTGCGTCTTAGGTTTGAACGTGTTAGATATGTGTTCACTTCGTTCAGATGGCTCAAGACCACAGTTATCTGCCCCCCAAGATTCGGATGTGAATACAGAAAAAGAGTGATTGTGTTCAAATATCAATATTTTATTAAGTGGCCTTTTTGCATAGAGCTTAACGTAATTTGGCATGGTATTGCAAAAACTGATAGTTTTCAGAGTAAAAAATAAAATAAATAATTGCCTGTGGAACTATATAATTTTGTTGCTTGTAGCCTTATTCCGTCTTGACCTCAGGGTCATGTGTTACTACTCAATTTTTATGAGACAACGCATTGGTCAAACCTATGTTTTCTTGTGATTTAATTTTGTGTCTTGGATTGTTCTACAGCAGCCAATAAATTGTTTTTCAATTGGGACTGTGTTAAAGTGAAATGCCAGGTTAGTATCTATATGAAACATATAATAAAAATAAATGTGGTCTCAGGCCAGATGTGCATTGCCCAGTAGTTTTGAAAAAGTTGATAATAAGCATTCGAATGATAAATTAAAAAGAAACTAGAAAAATGGAAAGAATATCTTTTTGTTTTAAATATTAATGTTAACAAGCGAAACGACATTTATGATCATTTATGTGCCTCAGACGATAAGGCATTTCCCCTGCTGATCCTGTTTGTATGAGTATTTAAAGCGTTTGCAATGTTTATCGTACGAGTTGCATAACAGTTGTAATGTTAAGAATTCTAGAAATGTAGAAAGCCAAAATAACAAGAGATGTTTGTCAAACATTATGCCCCCCTGAGCGCCATAATGTCAGGATTATATGGACAATTGAATGAAATATGCATAGACCGAAATGACATCTGATTTGTCACTGACATTGGATGCCGTTGAGGCAGTTTTAAGATTATGACCATTCAAAGTGTGAGGATAGAGTGTGTTATGACCATGACCTTTGGCTCTATGGCCTCAAAATCCATCAGGAGTCATCAGCTGGTCACCAAAAACCTAAATGTCAAGTCTGAGGGCCATGGGTGCAGGCATTGTCAAGTTACCACACTGACAAGCTTTTTTCGTTCAAGGTCAGTGTGACCTTGACCTTTGACTCCTAAAATCATAAGGGGTCATCGACAGGTCAGGCCCAACCCCAAGTGAAGTTTGAGGGCCATGAGTTCAGGCATTGTCGAGTTATAACTCGAACAACATTTTCTCATTCAAGGTCACTGTAACCGTGGCCTTTGACTCGATGACTCCTATAATAGATAAGGGTCATCTACTGGTCAAGCCAAGCTTGCATGTCAAGTTTGATGATGAGCATAGGTCCAGGCATTGTTGAGATATCACTAGGAGAAGATTTGTTAACTTTTTTATGTTAAAGGTTACTGTGACCTTGACCTTTGGCCCGATGACCCCCAAAGTCAAAAGGGGTTATCTACTGGTCGGACCCAACCTTCTTGTCAAGTTTGATGACAATAGGTCCAGGAATTGTCAAGTTTGCTTTCAATGTCACTGTGACCTTGACATTTGACCCCTAAAATCAACAGGGCTCGTCTACTGTCAAGCCCAACCTCCAAGTCTAGTTTGAGGGCCATGGGTGCAGGCATTGTTGAGTTATCACTCGGACAACCGTTTATCATTCAAGGTCACTGTGACTTTGACCTTTGGACCAATGACCCCTTAAATCCATAGGGGTCATTTACTGATCAGGCGTAACCTCCAAGTCAAGTTTGAGGGCTATTGGTGCAGGCATCGTCGAGTTATCACTCGGAAAACCTTTTACCATTCAAGGTCACTGTGACCTTGACCTTTGACACGATGACCCTCTAAAACAATTGGTGTCATCTACTGGTCAGGCCCATCTTTCATAACAAGTTTGATGACCATACGTCTAGGTTACATATGAGTTATCACTCGGACAAGCTTTAAAATTATTTTCTCATTAAAGGTTACTGTGACCTTTGACCTAATGAGCCCTTAAATTAATCTACTAGGGGTCATCTACTGGTCATGCCCAACCTTCATGTCAAGTTTGATGACCATACGTCAAGGAATTGTTGAGTTATCACTCGGACAAGCTTTGGTCTACCGACGGACCGACAGACCGACCGACCGACCGACCGACATGTGCAGAGCAATATACCCCTCTTCGTCGAAGGGGGGCATAATAAAAAATAAACAAATTTTAAACTGATTAAATCTACAATCCCGCAAAATCGCGTGACCACTGCAAATCTGTCTGAATTAGCCGATGAGCGCTATTAATCTTTATGAAGTGACCAATGTAAGCTCACTGTCAATATTTCTAAAACAAAAATGAGTTATTCAGAACAGCAATATACGAAATAACCAATTTTTTTTATAGAAGCCCCCAACTAAATATAGATGAACTAGAATTAAGTACTTTAGCTCTTTTAATTAAGCCAAGTCGAAATATTCATAAAACCGCTATGTACTGTTTTCGAAGCAAATACTATAATTAAGATCTGACGATTGATATGAGAAAAGATTTATTCAATGTTCAGAGAAACAGGCGTTAGACCGTCATCACTTGAACTATATCCTACTTAATACACCACCTTGTATCATCAAATTCAGCAACAACTTTGCACACATGTATGTTAAGTATTACATGAGGGAGATATAAGTAACAATTCTTGTTTTGTGATTTCTTCTTTCAAACATATTCTCATAAAATGTGGTCTTAATAATATATTCGATTTTCAAATGCTCCAATGCAATCAATTGTTTAACTGTAGTGTAAACAGAAACTCACAAAATTACTTTTTAATGAATGGAGAAGCTCTACAAATATCATTGTTTTATATTGTTTAGGAACGATTTGAATTGGAGATTGATCTTTAAGCATAACACATTATAAAATTATGATTTAGTTTCGAACCAGAAATCATTGCCTTCCCATTGAAACCGGCAGCTTGACGTACCTTTCTTTGTATATTATATATGCATTGTGTTGTTTGTGGAGTTTTGTGCTGTTGTTCCATGCTTCTTGTTTGTGGCTTTTTTGTGTTCTGTGTCTTTGGCGTTTACCCTGTGCCATTAAACGGGGTTTGTGTTTAAACTTTTGGCTACTGAAATTGTTTCTGTAATTTTTCACATACGTATTGGTGTAATTTTAAAGAACGTGTCAAAGCTTACAGAAATATAGGACACGATTATTATTATCTGTTTGAATATATTACTTTTAACAATAACAGAAAGCACAATAATTGTGTGAATTCAATTTTATCAAAGCTTATTGTTATTAAATGTTATTGTAACAGTCATTCGTCCAAATGGGGAAGGTTTTGCCAGTCTGTGAAAGGAATTGCATTGTTTATTTTAATTTTGATTGAAGTTTCAAAGTTTTTGATTTCGATTGAAGTAGCAAATTATATACGTATACAAATATCAGTTACAGTGCAATAGTGCACATGCATAGTGTAACCCTATTTTAGAGCTACGATAGTTCATTAACGTGCACCGGTGTTAAGCCCATTTCAAGTGTTATTTTTTTAAGACCCACCCCTAGAATGACTCGTACATAAAAGGTGAGGCGAAGGATCGAATCTGCGACGCCTGGGTTCACTAGATTTGCAACAACTATTGAACCTAAGCTTAGGTTGACAACTCTATTTTACATCGACGACAGTACGCCATCGAAGAAAAATTAATAAAAATAGCCATTGGAGGATCTTGCATGTATGTGTTATAGGTATTCGAAAGTCAGACCGCCGCTGATAACACTTACGTCATTATCAGGTTCTCTGCAAACGGCTTTATAAACTGGAGTAGCAAAAGGATGTTCTATTATAACGTCACAGCAACTAAACAGACAAGAATATTTACGGACTTATATATTTAACACACTAGTTAAGCTATAGTTAAAACAATTAAATTGAATCTTATTTTTTATTAGGATCTACATTTTACTGTTATCATTATCATCATGACCATAATAATCATTTTTATATATCATGTTATTATTAATTTACGCAGATTTATTACCCTTTCTCATATTGTTGGTTTGTTTGTTAGATAAAATATTTATTATCAACTAGATAAATAGTAATTCATGTTTCCGATTTCAGGTGAAAAAATGAGTGATGCTAAATGCATACAATGAATGGATGTTAGAGGAGTTCATTCCAGAAATTATATTTATTGCCATTGTCGGTTTTCTTGGCACGGTTGGAAATTCTCTGGTCCTTGCATTTTACTTGAAACAAAAAAAACAATCTGTTTCGAATGTCTGCCTAATTTCCCTTCTTTTCAATGATCTACTGTCTTCAATATTCCTTGCAGGTGGAACTATATACGATGTGGCAAATCTGCAGTGCTTTATAAACTGGATTTTTTTTAACAACGCCGCAGCAGTTAAAAAGACAAGAATAATTACGGACGGAAATATATATAACGGAATAGTACAGGTATTGTTAAAACTATTGCAATTATTGTTCCTCTTTTATTATATAGTACCTTACATTCTTTTGTTATCATCATCATCATTATGTTCATCATGATAAGCATTAAAGAGCATGTAGTTGTTAATATAAGCACAGTTATTAACATTGCTCATATTGTTCGTGTATGGCCAAGTAAAACATGTAAAACCATTACTTACATAAATAGCCATTTGTTTTCCGTTTTAGGGAGAAAAAATGATTGACTCCCACATGGAGATGTTGAATGCATACAATCAGAGGAAATTGGAAGAATTAATTCCGGAAGTCATATTTATTGCCGCTGTCTGTTTTCTGGGCATTGTTGGAAATTTTATAGTTCTCACATTTTATTTGAAACAAGGAAAACAATCTGTTTCGAATATCTGCTTGATTGCCCTCCTTTTTAATGACCTACTGGCTTCAACCTTCCTTGCAACGGGAACAATTTACGATGTGGCAAATACCTATACATTCTACAACAATATTCTGTGCAAATTTCAGCTATTGTTCACACATGTATTCACTTCAAACTCTCTGCTACTGCTATTACCAATTGCTGTAGATAGATTCGTTTGCATTGTGATGGCACTGTCTTTGAAGAGTTTTTCTATGAAAGCAGCGAAAGCGGCTATCTTAGGAATAATCATGTTTTCATTTGTCTTTGCTAGTCGAGAATTTGTTATCGGTGGGTCGGTCCCGATTCGAATATCAATGCCAGGCAATATCACTATTACAGGTTATCATTGTTTCTACTTTGAGGAAGGCGTGTTCCGAATGATTCAAATAATTTTCATTTTATTTACTTTGTTTCTATTCATTTTAACTTTAATTATATTGAGTGTTTTGTACGGTGCCATTGCCTATAAGCTTGTCATGAAGAGAACAGCTGACAAGATGAAACCAATTGAAGGTAAATTAGAAGGAGAGAATCAAAGCGATATAAATGACAGGAAAGCAATTGAAATTCCTGCCCGTCATAATACCTTCACAAAAGGCAACGAACCTATTGACCAACAAGACTGCAAAACTCCCGCAACGATATCAGATTGGAAAATGAATACACACGACCAGGCCCAACCATCCACCTTATCTTCAGACAAAATCAAGTCGAGAAAAGCAATTCAAAGGAAAATCACGCTAATGATTTTTGTAATAACTGCGGCTTCTGTAATCAGCTCGGTGCCTGTGTTGACCATTCGATTAATCACAGGGGAAAGGGATCCAGAGATGCCGTTATGGATGCGAATGATTATAAGGACGTACATGCTGAACAGCACTATTAATCCTTATATCATTGGCTTATTCAACACAGAATTCAGGCGATTTCTCAAAAAAAAAATAAGTTGTCGTTGGAAAACGTAATAATGCACTGACTTAACACGCAAAGAAAAGCAAGTCTAGACCTTAAATGATAATATGCTACATTTGTATGTTAAAAGTGATACTTGAATACAGAGCGCGACTAGCAAACTCAAACGAAATATGCTGTCATCAATTTCTGTGTCTGAAAATAGAACGCTCTAGAAAAAGTGATAAATGTAGTGTGGAATCGCAAAGTAATTTGTCTCCCTTAATGATTGTGTAATGATATTGTATATTGTTTTCTTAAAAATATATATAATGGAAATAATTTATAACTGTTTTACGAAAGCATTCATTTGATAATTAACCATTTTTCAGCATGCTTGTAGGTTGTTTTGTTCATTGGTTGTTGTACTTTTTCCTTTCAACAAATGATGTATCTTTGTAAAAAAAAATAATATCAGAGTGTTTTCCATCGAAAATACTTTCTTTCTCTGCGTTGCGAATTTGTGATAAAACTACCAAAATGGAATACGATATCAGATTTAAAATTTGTAGTACATTGATTTTGGTTAATTAGCAGTCCTCTAATCTTTATTTATTTTCAAAAGGAATTAAACAGAGGCAAAACACTAAATTGTGAACACTAAGACGACTAAGTAATGCTTTATATATATTGTTGTTTATCATCTACTTACAAAAATAAATGCTTAATTCGACGCAATCGCATAACCCTTTACTTTATGTTAGTATAAACTAACAACATTTTACTTGGTTTGTTGTCTACTATTTATTATGTAAACTACCCACTAAACGTGCCAACAACTGTTTACATCTATCGCTTTACCTGATTTAAGTCAAGAAAGGTTGACTGCTAATTTAATGAAATAAATTT
Source organism: Mya arenaria (assembly GCF_026914265.1). Lineage (NCBI taxonomy): Eukaryota > Metazoa > Mollusca > Bivalvia > Myida > Myidae > Mya > Mya arenaria. The sequence continues at coordinate 36,897,977 of NC_069133.1, read as the reverse complement.
AATGGAAAACTTGAGAAATACTGCTGTCCCATTAGACAAAGGAAAATATTGACCACTTATGTGCGTTAATATGCTTCTTAATAATATGTGGAGTTTGCGTTTGTCTTACACAATTAAACAAGGTCACTGAAACATTTTTTGGGGCTTTCATTGCGTTATGAATGTATCAACACTTGTGAGTTGAATCAATGTTAAACAATAGGTTCTTATTTGTCAAAATGTTCTCATGTGTCAAAGCAAGTCAATTATAGACCATGTTTAGAGGCATAAGGTTAAGGATTTTATGACGCTGGACGGGAGATACAAACATACAAACACCACAAACAAACCGCGCATGTATCAAACAAGCTATATATGCGATTACCGCCTTGAATCGGTCAGTGAAAAACCAATTCACTCAAAAGTCTATTATACAATCCACAAAAGACACACAAGTATGGTGTTTGATAATATTTCAACGCGAGGGGATACAAAATGTAAGATAAACATATTGTAATTCACTTAAATATGAAATATAAATTTTGCGTTTTGCATTCTTTTCTTTTTGTTCAGTGCTGGCATCACATTACTCATTCAAGCTAAATCTCTTAAAACAGACCTCTTTTGATTATATTCCATTTTAATAATGTTTATAGCCCGAAGTATGATATACTTGATTATACTTCTATCATTATCAATACTAATTCTCTTTTCAAAGGGCTTTGATTTCGTGTTTTAATAAATTGAATATAATTCCTGATTTCCAGAGAAGATACTAAAGCACTTAAGTGTATTGAGATCAAATACTTATGAAGATAAATGGAACATTATGAAAATCAAATACCACAAGTTGCAAAGAACTTAGCGTTTAAAGTTTTCGAAGCATTGCATGATCGTGGCCACATCTCCGTTCTAAGCCATCAAGAGAATTTCAAATGAATTGCAATTTCAGGTCTAAATCCAATTTTTTTTCTCTGTTATATGTAAAATTACTCCAGCTCATCACTTTATTATGAATATATTTCAGCTTTTACACTATTTTCCCACAAATAACGAACACTACATATATCTACAACGTCATCTCTTGGGTCATCTCTAAATCTATCAACTTAAAAATTGGGTCCTGCAAAATAGCATTCAAAACCACATTAATGTCTTTAAATAATATATATCATGTGTAAAATTGAAAATACATACAATAATGCAATGTACACATCACCAAATACAAGATACAAGGATCTGTATTTAAAGTCGGGTATGTGTTAACAAAATTGGGTAATGCTACCCAAGTGTTGGGAAACATTGTTTTCAAGACCCTTGAAGAGATACAAAGACCCGTTGTGGGCCGAGGCCTTCTATAGCCTGTCGAACGACATCACATCAAAGCAGACGAGACTCGCGATATGTTGTTTACATTTATGTAACACGTGGAACTGAATACTGCATGTAAGAGGCGGCTTTATATCTAATGTTTGCTGCGGTAAATCTTACGCCTGCCTAACGTTATGTTTGCAAGAGCGGCATGGTGACCATGGAAACAATTTAAAGTGTCCAATGGACTTTGAAACAAAATAATGTTATTACATTTTAAGTAATGTCATATACATATACATCATACACTCTTGAACATTTATTCCGTAAGTCGCACAATGTGCTTTGCCGTCAAACATTTGTGTGGTAAATTACCGTAAAATAAATGGGTATTGGTCATTTTTTAAAGTCAAGAAAAAGTCTAATGCCAAATGCTAAGAAGTTTAAAACGCTTACAAAATGAGATAAAGCGTTTCGAAAACGTCTGTTCAAGATTCAATATGATACGCGTTTTGCCCTACATGCATTGCGTACAAACCCGCTATTTTACACAACGCAGTGTAATAAACTTTCCGTTGGTTCCGTTGTGTTACGTTTCCAAACTTTGCCTGCTGATTAGGATAGCTAAGAAGCTTGGTCTACAACCAACTTTTCAGACCGGTTGTGAATTAAACATATGCTGTTGTTTTCGATAACGAATAGGTATTTGGGCGATTATTTGGTGCCAAATATTGACGTCACTTTAAGATTGCATTTTTAAATTGCGATGCTGATGTTTGATGATTACTGAACTACGTGCACGCGCAGGTGATCAAGCAGATAAGCTCTGAATACCGAAATATGTTGCATTTTAACTACACTCTTTTGTATTTCAAATGAGTCAAAACTGTTATGGTAGATCTTCTAAAACAGTTCAACATGCATAACTTGGTTCCATGCACAGTGTACGTACAGAAAAAGTCAGCGTCTAGGTAACATAACATAGAAACTCACACCTCTGTCCGTTGAAAATTAAACCTGTGACCAATCAACAGTAACTCTGAACCAATTTAAATAAACTTCTAAAACCAAAAAAAGTAAATAATATTATATATTAAAAAATACATATTAAATCAAAACATTCACAAAAAAAATGTATTCACATACACCAACCCTGACTGAAAATCTTTATCAAAAGGAATATACATATATGTCTTAAATAATTTAGCAAAAACATAATGACAAAATAATTTTTCTAAAGAACTAAACATAGTTGTATTGCAAAATCACATATATTATCCACATAATCATAACCGAACGTAGACAAATCATCGTGAAGAATGAACAAGAGTTTACCCGTTCCATATTTAGACTATTGTTTTGAGTTCCTGGGGAAAGTGGACGTACGGTTATCAGTGTATTTCATGTGTTCCCTGTGCGGATGTGGAAATCTGACCCGAGGGTACGTGAATAATGTGAATGGATAAGAGAGACCAGAGCACTTTCATAGTGTTCAATCATCAAAATTTGTGTATCGGATGAACAATCTACTTCTTGGTATCACCATTGTTATCCTGCTCTGCTATATTAAATTTTGAATTTGAGCAAGCTGGTAGGCGTACTTTAACCAGTACAGGGCCTGTGGCATTGGGCTAATGAAGTCCACTGAGTTTTCATATTTTATGTTTAAATTCAACGAAATTTTCTACATTAATTATATAAGCAAGTACAAAAAAATATTTAAACATTCATTTAAAAATGTTAAAAAAAAATCAAAGTGAACAAATTACCATAATAATCGGTTATCGACATTTTTTGTCATTTCTTATGCCGATATCAATCGCCTAAAACCAATGACAATGGTGCCTTGAGTCGAATACATCGAAGTAACGACAGTGCATGCGTAGACAAGTTATCATTCTTTCAATATCAATTTGTATATTGCCTTTGTTTATGTCCTAAAACATGTTCCTACCAATACAACGTATCTCTAGCCTTGCAACATTTTCCGTGCTCTTCATAGTTACAGCGAATAATTTATTATTATTATTTAATTTTATTTTATTTTTTTGTAATATTTTTTTGCATGTGATATCACTCATACACCAATACTTAAAAACAAATATTATGTAATACAAATAACAAGTACGCTATATAAATGTCTCATTGATATGTATATATATATATATATATATATATATATATATATATATATATATATATATATATATATATATATATGTTTGCAGCGTGTTGTGTTGTATAATATTTGTCAATATTGAATAATAAAAAAGTATTTAAAAACAAGGGTTTTAAAGATAACAAGTATCAAAACTATTTTTCTATACATTATTCCTGAGTACAGCGTACGGCGACCTAAATAATTATATATATAAATCATATTTAAATTGCAACACCCTATACGGAACAATTAATCATAAAAGAGCCTTCTGATATTACTCTCCAATCATTTGCCTTGTAGTGGTTATGCCGAATATATTGTATTTATATTTACTGGGTTTTTTTCTTTGATATATTGCTGGATTAAAGGCCTAGTTTAAAAAATGTTTGGCATGATAATCCCCTGCTGTGCATCTCCTTATAATTGCACTGGTGTCACAGTAGGGGCCAATTTCCCGTGAATTCGTTTATTGGCTCAGGGCCATTTAGGGTCCATTTGTATATTAAAACATAAAAACTGCACAGCAGGATACTCAAATTTGACATCTGATAAGCCAATTAGGCAATAAGATTAGGATCAATTAACAGAGGTTGTGAACAAATACACGGTTCGGAGAGAGGGGGGTCACTTATAGAAGGCTTAAACTAGGCCTTTAAGAAAGCATTCATGTGTTTATACTTTGCCATTTTCCAGGGTGGAAAGAGATAATTAAAGTTTACATAGTAAACCTAAATATCTGAATTAAAATATTACTTTTCATTCTAATGTTTATGCAAGCGATCTAATAACAAGTAATTGGCTTTGAATAGACAAACAATATTGACATGTGCAACGAAGAAATAAACACTTCCGGACACGACCATGAAATATCTCAACACATATCACAACCTGATTTTATAAAATATTAATTGATGCCCAAAACATTTTTGTCACCGAAATGGCATGTTACACAAGACATCCACTTTGTTCTATAACAAGCTATAAGATCAACCCAACGACCTCCAATAACATACCAATGTACATTCTGCACTCACTCTATTGTACTTCTACAACACATGATTTACTTTTCCCCGCTCCTCATTATGGTATTAATGATATCTTAAAAAACCAACACACTTTCTTGTTTTTATTATTTTGTTAAATATAATGTAAGTAATAGTAATTATATTATTTATTTAGTTACTGTAGTTCCTTTATGTTACTCGAATGACATTTCAGATGCTTATTTGAACTTCGGATAACTTATTCGGTCCCTGTATAATTCGAGCAAACGGGGTTCGACTGTAAAATGGTTGAATCTAAGTTTGTCAAATTATTGTCAATAATAGTAAAAGCATGTAATCGCATTATTTAACGGTAAAGCACATATTATTGGGGTATGGTTTGTTTCTGGTGTTGATATTTGTGTGTGTGCTGTTAATATGTTTGTGTCTATAGTTCATTGTTCTTGTGGCCCTTGCCTTAAGCCCCTAAACATTATTTTTGAATGTTCGACTATTGGGCTTCTCCCTGTCTTTCCGTTGTATTTATAATTCAAGTATGTATCCCTAAATTTCAGTTCTGATGTTTTGTTCAAAAGTATTGTAGCAACTAAATAAGTTTGATATATACTTATCTGTAATTGAGGATCTTTAGCTCAGACTTGTTCCTGTTAAGGATCTGGGAGGAAACTTTGATAATTTTAAATCTGTATAAACGTAATAGACGTCAACACATTGACATTTTTATTTCCTTGACTTTGAGTTCATTTTTGATATTCAGTCTCGCTCAAGTTCAATCCCCTTTAAGATGTAGTATAATGAAATTATGACACTGAGATATTTGCAATGTACGATTTAATCGACAAAGATCTTTATTATTGAATTACCACCTGTATATTTAAAATAACAATTAAAGCTGTTTGTATTTTCTAATTGCTGCTTAATTTTTCTCTGTAAATTGAATATTATGTTATTTGGAAGAGAGTACAACACGTGTAAGCTCATGTCGTACCAACGGTATCACACTTCTGCTTAGTGATAAAATATTTTCTTTTAAACTCTTAAGATTTTTCTATTTAAGTAAGTCTGCAAAACATTAAATTTCAGCATTCATTATGCGACATATGTACTAAGTTATATTCAAAACAAGTTTGCGTCAATACTTTATATACTTATATACTTTTATACTTTATGTTTATCATTCTGTATCCATACCAGCCTCTTTCTCTTTACTTCCTTCTTTTTCTACATAAAAATATGGATTATAGTATCAAAAATTGAAAGTAGAACATGACTATCAATTACTATATTTGTAGAATGTAACAGAAGATTAAACCCTTAAACTTTGGGAATTCAGAATGTATAACAAAACAGTATAATCAGAGATATCTAATACCATGCAAAAGCTGGTGTCATCAGTTTTAAGGTTGGTTGACGTTATGTCGTTAGTATGCACGAGAAAGAATACTATAAGTAATATTAAGCCGAGGGCTAAACCTTCTTGAATACTACAAAGGGACGTGAAGCAACTAAGCAATGGACGCATAGTTCCACGGACACCAATTGCATGTAGTTTACGGGGGTAAGGAAGAAAACAAACGCAACAAGAGAATATAGCCTGAAAAACACACTATTTTCCACTAATGCACCTGAAAAAACGATATCAACATTCCATTTTAAAACACTAAAGATTAAATCAAATCCAAGAAAAAACAAATACAAACATAGTTTTTGTCAGTTATCTAATAATAACGGCATACGACGCATTTTCGTAACTTCACAAAGATATAGGCACATAGGGGCGTATATATATATATATATATATATATATATATATATATATATATATATATATATATATATATATTATAACATATATCGGTGAACAACTGAGCGTCGAGAACTAAAGTCCAAAAGCCAGAAGGTATTTTCTGTAATGTAGGTAGTGCTATGCTGTCCGAGTTGTAAAAAAAGAATGTTGCAAATAAACAAATAAAGAGTTTTAAAAACGTTTGAAATATTTATGAGACGGATTTCGTGATTGTATGCATCTTAATATTTAATATTTACATATCTGGTCATGATTGAGTCAAGCAAAATACTAAACTCGTCAAACCTTCCAAATTATCCCATACCTCATTAAATACATTATACTTGATAGTGTTTTGTCATTGGCAAAGCTAGTAAATACAATGCAACTTAATAACACTGAACTTAGATAAGACATGTACGTCCTTCTTTTACAATGAGATCTACAATATATTGAAATGAGATTACTTAAAATATATCACAATACGGAGATAAAAAGTAAAATCCTTCAGATATCGCTCCAGGATTGCTACGGATCTTTTTGCCGTGTGATTTCCATTCAATGGTTATAACAGCGCGGCATAAAACGATTTTGATATCAAATATTGTTTGACAAGATAAACCTGTCAACTCCGATTTTTTTAAAATTTATTTCATAAGAATAATGAATAGCCTGAATATGCAAAGAAGCAATGCTTTAAGGAGAATTACTCTTGGATAGTTTTAGATACATTGCAGAACCTACCATGCACCGTATTGAAAAAGAAACACTTGCTGTGCACTTACGTTGAGGATTTTGTTTATTGGATACAATATTTAATAATCGCAGCAGAGATAAAGCTATGATTTAACAATCTTTTATAGAAGTGATACTAGTTAATGATAAAATTTAGACTCCTAATTCATCAGTGAGCCTTCTGATAGCAAAACATCATAAAACCTTTCCCAGGTTGCAAATACATTTATTACTTTGCATATTTTCATAATGGGCACGACACAACTTGCGCTTCTAGTTATTCTAACTAATATAACAGCTCTAGCAGTAAAACCTTGTTATGTTCCGCAAGTTCAAGAAACCGTGCAAGAATGCCACTATAGCAGTTGGATTCCGTGGAACTGCTCGGAGTGTGGAAATAATTATTATGCAAAAATAACGCGATATAGGGGGGTGTGCTGCGACAAAAACGAGCTTCAGGCTCCGTGTTTGCAAAGATGTAACATACAAACAGGCAGTGTCCAAGAGGATATAGACTGTGGTCTCGTGTGTTCCAATCTTGATCCAACAGCTTCAACAACTTTAACAACAACGAAGGTAAAAAGTAAGTTACCGACAACGCGACCACGCTCAACAAAATCCTCACCAACAAAAGAAATCGCATTAACAACGACGCCGCCGACAAGGAAAACACTCTCTACCACATCAGAATCAACAACACATGCAATTAGTCATTTCCAATCGATCAAACCGTCAACAAAGATGCAAATATTCTCTCAAATTGGAAGTTCGAAACCAAGTTCACCGATTATTTCAACAATGTCAGGTTCCACATCGTCGTTCTCGCCAACACCCAACAGGTCTTCTGTTTCCGACAAACATGCTCCAGTTGGAACTTCTGACGCGTTTATACCCGTACCTGATGGTACTGGTCGGTCAACAAATAATGCACCTTTTACGGTGCATAGTTATCATACCAAGCCTGTTAGTAAAATACCTTTTATGTATAATTCAAGCAAAATGACATCTTTATTCAGTGGTCATGGATTTGACATGAATTCAGTTCGAAATGAAACCCATAGAGTTGGTACTAACCTGACCATTCAAGACACCAGTGACCATAACGGAACCCAGTGGTGCCATGTTGGCTTTTGGAAGTTACGAGGAGATCCAGATACATTATGTAAGACTTTTTACTCATTCATAGTAATATCCATGTTCTTTTTACTGTAGTTTATATTTTACTTTATAAAAACTCGATTATGGACATTACTGTAAGCATGTTGAATGAATCCTTGATGGGGTTCAAACCCAAGACCTGTTGGATGAGAGATGATCACTTTACCATTCTCAAAAAACAGTGAGATTTAAAAGAGAGAGATAATTAATTCATCATATAACACTAATGTTAAATGTGAAAAAGTACAATATTGTATTCATCTAGGTTACACAATTAATATAAAAAAATCAATTCCAGAACATTAAATGACATTTAATTTTAACATTATTTAGAATGAGATATTTAAAAATGAAACTACAGTTTATTACACATTCGAACGCACGTGCTGAGTTTCCTCCAATCCGACTGGCTGACGCCAAATAAACAAATTTACATCGATAGAAACAATGCACATACCATCGCATATGCGTTGGGTGTATGTACGCAAATTTTGACTCAGTTTTATTCATCCGCACATATTTAATTTCTTTGATATTGTTTTTTTTATTGCTAAAACCGCTTTTCCTATGGACACCGAAACACTTGAATAAACACTAAACATAAAGCATTGTTTTAAAAGGATTGTTGGAGTAGTAGTTGAAAATGTGCATTTGAAAGTAACAATTTGAAAAAGAATCCTCTTATGGACATATTTAAGTTTTGTATTAAACAAATAATTTCTGTTCAAAAAATGAAACGAATTTCCAAAGACATATACAATTTCTGAATTCATGGAAGAGAATTTCTTGACTGTTATCCCTACCACTCACACAAAGATCGTATTCCATAAATTCCATAAATATCGGTTTGATTCAAATGTACGCCGTTACTTTCTTTCTTGACAGCATGTGAAGATGTTACGTGAAGTTGTCGTTTAAATGTATTATAAAAATGTAATAAAATAACAATAAAAATCACATATTCGTTAATAAACGTTCTTGAATTTAGCAAGTGTATCGTGTGAAAAAGGGTGTAGATAAGGCCAAAGTAACCCAAATAGTTTTTACGAAATTAAAAAAGGATTAAAATGTTTGATACAGTACCATTTATTAGTTTGAATATATGTCTTGATAATTTTTGGAAACAAATAACGGAATACCGCTTCTGTCTGTACTATAGGCGTTGCCAAACAGGCTCATTTGAAACTAGATTATATTCATACTTTTTTGCATGTTTTTCTTCCGAATTATAAACACCTGGTATTTATCGCGAAATGTTCTGTTTTACCTTCCAGCCAATGCCTGCATCACAGTTATTTTAATTGTCCTCTCTCTGCTACTGCTGATTATCTTCATGCTGATCTTCCTCGTTGTTTGTCTAAAACAAAGAGCTTCCGTTGAACCAACAGGCAGCAGTGCCGTCAACCCACAATCTATCAAAGGCTTTCGAAATGACAACATCCTCGTCCAAAAGGCACAGGAACAGCAACTTGATCGCATCAAACCTTTCACACATGGACTCAGCCAAAAATCAGATCAGTCAATGGATCAAAACAATTGTTCTCGGGATCGCTTTGATCTTGGCAAGTCCTCAAATAAGGTGTCACCAAGAGTCGAGATTGAAGAATCCATTAGTGGATACCATCAGTATCAAACGGAACAGTGGTAGATCACAGATTCTTACAAACGACAAGGCGACGCATCATACATTAACATATTATTAACAACACAACTGCAAAACAAGACTATTTTAAACAGGAACAATCAAACCTAATTAGATTTTTTTTTATTCAATACTTACTACTGCACTTCTTATTGAACAAAAAGGTGCACATAACAATTTTATTAAGGAGTCAATATACCGCTTTCGGATCGATTTTACCCACAGAAGCCCGCCAAGTAGTTTCCAGTTAGAATGCGTCGCATTCTAGGGCGTATGCAGATGGTAACAGCCAAAAAGAGTATGTTAATAACGAATCGCATGTTATATACAATGCCCCTGCTTTGTGCGAACCGAAAGGAAAAATAAAAATCAAGAAAAACAGTTAACCTGGTAGAAAGGAAAAAAAAACGAAGTCAAAACATATCATAACAATAATAATGTAATTGTATCTGTCTCCAATTTGTCGAAACGTCTTAAGCCTTCTAGGCTTATGTAGTATGTCACTCATTTCACTAAGTCAAACTACATACTTCAATCTTATTTTGATAAATGCAAAAAGATTTAGAACTTTAATCACAAAGATAATTCCTATTTAAAGTTTACAAACTCTTCGAGAAGAAAATATTTTGAGAATTATAGAAAAATAAAAATGGCCAGCTAAGCTTAAATTCTGTTATAAGGGACTTAAAAAGTTTTGAGAAATTGGGGCTAAGTGTTTAAACTGTAACTTCGAGTAATTGCCAGAAATACTTTTAGTTGGCCTGGATTTAAACTTAATAGGTTATTTTTATTATCACAATAATTTAATTTTGGTATGTGTTTGGTCAAGTTTTAACATTTCGTTGTCTTTAATTTAAATAATAATAATAATAATAATAATAATAATAATAATAATAATAATAATCTTTCTTAACCTTGGAAGACTTCAACGTGCTTGTTCGGCACAAAGGAAATATTGAATTGAAAGTGCTTTTTTTGTAATGGATAATTCCCATCTTGGACAGACTGGTCGAAACAATGACTGCACGTGATTGACCTCATACACGTTTTTCTACCTGTAACGCCCTGTGTAAATTTCTAACCCCCTTCAATCGAAACAGATCATAAACTGATATGTATTGCGATAATAAGTATAAAAAAGATACAATATAAGATATGCGGTGTATTGAGCGTGTTGTTGATTTACATGTCTTAGTATGCTCTGAAGGGTGTTGGGAGTAATGATTAAAGAAAATGGAATAATTTTTTTAGAATGTAATTGCCGTTATTGCAAATGCTCGCAACCAATTTGTTAATATTATAACTTCATGCTAGTCTAAACAGCTCTAAGTATATTTTATAATAGTCATAGCCTTCTGGATGCTTTTAAGATAAATATTTAGTCTATAAAATATGTTAATTTTTATGTATGCTAATTTTATCACTAATGATTGGTAACAATATTGTTTTAGGTTGATTTATATTTTTTCATCATCTTAACATATGTTACGTTAATATTTAATTACATGTTTGCTGTTTGTTTGTTTAGTTGGTTGTTTATATTACAGTTGTTTTATGTGAAAATATTTGTTTTATACAATCATGTACATTCTCCAATTTCTATGCTATTCTAGAGTTCACAGATTAACTTATGAATGTATTTCATCATGTATTTTATAATCAATTTCATTAATTAGTCAATTAAGTAAATAAATCAATGTGATTAAAAATGAATGAATTAAATTATATATAAATATATTTAACTATTTCTATGTATTTGGATTGTATTTTTCACTTATTTCATTGGTTCGTTCGCTCGTTGTTGAGTTGAATTATTCTGCTTACTTTAATAAACAAAAAACAACAACAACAACAACAGCAATCGGCAGATTCTCATTTGAACAGAAAAAAGTTAAAGCAAGCATTTAGTAAGTCTACTTACAAATAAGTCATCATTTCCTGTCACCTTTTTAATTAACAATACAGCTGTTAAATGAACTATTGATTGTGTTTTATCACTGTCACAAGCAATTTGTTCACATTTTAAAAGAAAAAAAAACATTATATGTACAGCATAGTATCTTCATTTGCGTTGCATTGTTATATTTTTACTATTTAAACAAGAATGTTCTGTAATAAACTTTGTGTATTTGGTGTAGTTGTTTCAATATCCATGATATTCCTTATGACTGACTATTCATCTTATTAATAATGTGAACCCAAAAACATAACATTTGTTTTTAAAAAAGTATTTTCCTTTTTTCTTTTCTCGATATTCCTCTTTTTCACTGGCCCTTCATTCCATTGCATCAAAGTGTAGTCATTCATATTTTTGAATTCATGGGCTACGTAGGCTATGTACAAAAGCAAGAAAACATCTACCATGTTAGAAAATACTGATTAAGCGAAACGTTTGTCATGGATACGAATCATCAATAAATTAAAAATACTTCATTGGGCCTTACCCGACCCCCATGTTGAAGGGACTCACTCATATTTTTGTAATGCACTTTTTATGACGAAATAAAGTATGGCGAATCATAAGGAGTGTTTCCAACTAAATTACTGACTGCTGAAAACTGTCAACAAAAATTGATACATGCTCAAATATTGTGTTTGAAGTCCACAATTTTGAAAAGCGTTAAAAGAGCGATACAACAAAATAAATGAAGGTCGGTTCATCCTTCTGTTTGTGAATGAGTCCAAGTGGAGTTGATGTTTTGATGTTAGTTTTCTTGTTTAAACAGTAAGAGGGTTTGTTTCCTGCAATTACGGGATACAAATCAAAAAGTAAAATAATGTTAATCTCGACCATTCAGATGACTAAAAGGTGTTTAGTTAGCATTTACCAAAATAAAATAGGTGGCATTTAACCATTTATTCTTCTGATACATACTGATAACCCTTTAACCCGCTTAAAAAAAGTGTGAATATTTATTTGCATATGATGTTAACATTTGTTTGTTTCGTTTACTGACACGCACCATCTCTTCCTAATCATGAACTTTTTAGAAGCTTATTCAATAAAAGCTGCCAATATAAAAAAAATGTAGATTGAATTTCGGAAACGTCACCATAGATTCAGATTTAGTATAACTGAGACTTTTTCACCTTAAACTTTCTGTCAAGTTAGTTTAAAATGTAAAATGTTTATATGTGTTTTGTGACTACGCTAGAATATATACAATTCTTAATAATTTTCTCATACTTTGTGACAATACAGTCGAAACTCGTTATGTCGACTGTGTCGGGACCCAGGGAAAAAAGTCGAGATAACGAACATTCGACACATTCGAATTACAAAAAAGTATCACCAATACCAACACATATGCGTTTGATATATATCCGACATCCGACTTCTGCAACTTAACGGTCTTGTTACGGTCGTGGAAACAGCAAACCACTGGCACCGGATTTTCAAACTCAAAACATTTTTTTTTAAATCAAAAAAAAATCTTATAATTCCTCACTAAAAATAATAATACCGAATATGTGAAAAAATATAGATTTTTTTTAAATATGCACTTTGTACTGTATATTATACTAACATGGTATTGAACGTTTCTCTACCCGGGTCACGTAATCATCTTATTACTCAGTTCAAAAGAACATCTGCAGATTGACAGTCATCGCAATCTAAGGACATGATATCCATCTTCAAAATACTCAACCTTAACCCGCGAAGAAATTCGCCGGTCATACGATTTTTTTTTACTTTATTCCCATTTTTTCTGTTTTCCTGGATTTTCTACCACCTTTTAAGGTTTTGTATAGACACTAAAAGCTTTCATACTATTAAACTAACACAGTGGGCGATTTATCACACGAATTCCTCGTGCGCGTCCTTATCAATGCTGTTCCATTAGTTAAATCTGTTCTTATATATAACAATATTCAAATCAAATATTTCCATCATGCATGTTATTTACAAACTAAAATTATTATTGTGTACATGGGGAAGTTAGGAGTAACTTAAATTGATCTAGTTCATTTTGTAAATATTTTACAACATTCTTTTTTCGTTATTAATAGTTACATTTGTGTTTGTATATACATGACTTGGTCACCGTCATCTATATTGTATTCTGTATTTATATTGAATTCTGTATAATAGCAATGACATTTTTATCTTAATACTAACAAAACATTGAAAACCCCGACTTTAAAATGGTTAAATTAATCATTTTGAAGAAAATCATAGTTGCTATGGCAACAGAAATCCTTTTCTCGAGGAACGTTTGTATGAATTTAAAAAAATCACTTACAACATCTTCAAGGGCGGTCATGCCAGGTGCGCTCAGGTTTCCTGGCTTATTGTTTGGGGTGAAAAACTTCCTTGATTCGATGAGTATAAATATTGTTTTCTATGTGTTTCAACGATATATTTAAACGAATATGTGAACCGAATGAATAGCAATTGCTTGTTTACGATGACGCTTGTTTTAGATGAAAATCAAGTCTGTATTCAAATAGCTCGTAAAACTATGCACGTTCTTACTATGTTTACTGACTCACTCAATGCACTTTATCCTTCAAAACTAGGATTTAATACCGTTCTCTTTTGTGCAAATATCATCCGCTACCTTGAATTGGTCAATAAAATGGTATCGTTATTTTTTTCCGAGTGCAGATCGCCAGTAGTTTAGATAAATCTGCACATTTAAGAATATGCTTAATTGTCCATTCTGTACATTTTTAGAGCCCAGATTCATCTCAGTACTGGTAAGTAGTGTTGGGAATCGGTTGCAATTTTACTTTTGATGATCGGTTCCACTCAAGTTACCGATTATCGATAGTACAATCGGTTTTTAAAATACTAGATAGTACCTGAGTTGTAGTTTTATTCATGTACAGTATTAAACTCTTAATCATTATATGCATATACCTTATGTCTATGATTGAAGTTATTAAGTGTTGTTGTATAAAAAATAGTTCATTTTCTTGCTCATTGTGGCTTTCATCAGCCATTTTGTTAAAGATAACATCTGAACACTTACTAATTTTTTTAATTTTTTTTTTTTCGATAATCGATTATAAATAAATACTATCGATTGTCGCCGATTTCAGGCCCAACCAATCGATTTTCGATTATAATCGATCATCGGAACATCACTACTGGTAAGGCATTGACACACCAAAATAACGATTAAAATGCGTCGCTTGTTTTCCTGATCCATGTATGTGTACTATATCATATATAAGAAGGGTCATTAGGAAGTACATCAAACCTCTCTGCTTAAACACCCTTAAACACTATAAAACAATTTTATTTATGTTGCATCGTTCATTAAAAACTTCGTATGTTTCTGTTTTACACTTCACATCAACCATTTATGACACGGAAGCATATGAAAATACCATTAAGTATTGAGACCACATTTTATACGAATATTTATGAAAAAAGAAAACAAAAAAAAGTATTTCTACTTTTATTTACATCTAATCAAATGAAGTTATATTGAAGTAAATAGTTTGAGTAACAATATCGAAAGATAACGGTTAAACGCCTGTTTCACCTTACAGAAAACAAGCTGTGATTGATTTAACACGTGTATGTTTTAAAAAAAAATCAGTTGTTCCCTTTCCAGAATTTCATTATTTCCGTATCCAAAAAACTCACAACCACATAAAATATAGCTTTAATAATTTTGTTGAATAAATCTATTTCATATCAATCGTCAGATATAAATGCTTATATTTGCACGAAAGGGAGTTCATAGCTTTGACTTTTACTAAATTCTAGTCCTTGATATTTAAAACTGTCATATATACCTTATTGGTTATTTTATAAAAAGTTTTTTCGTATATTGCATGTCTGAATAACTTTTGTTTAAAAATCTGACAGTGAGTTCGAATTGGTCACACTACTGTTTATAAATTTTAATAGCGCATTTTTAGCTCATCGGCTAATATAGATAGAATGGCAGTGTCCGTTCGATTTTGCGGGATTATAGATAAAACCAGTTTTGGTTTATTTTTATTAGCTTGGCTTTCTACATTTCAAGGTTTCTTAACGTTTCATGTCTTGCACTCGTACGATAAACATCGCAAACGCTTTAAACAACTTTATCAATAGCATCAGCAGTGTAAATATTATTTTCGTCTGAGGCACATACATGATTGTTTAATGTTGTGTATTTTGTTAACTTCAATATTTCAAAAAAAGTTATTTCCTTTCCATTTATCCTAGAGGTTCAAAGGTATAAAGGGCAATGCACATCTAGGAGAATTGAACGCGTATCTAACATTTTAAAACATAGAAAACGTCCACTGTATCACTACTTTTAAGAATGCTATTCCTAAATGCTGAGTGCAATAAAAAATGCACATTCTTGTGTTTCAAGTATATGTCAACCATACAACTCCGTAAAATTCAATTCAAATACTGCATCAATTGATTTAAGCGATAATAAAGATATGTCGTGTTTCAACTAACTAAATTCCCTCACTATAAGTTAAGCAACGTTAATTCTCAAGCAATTATTTTGCATTTACCAAACAGAGAATATATTCATCTCTAAAATATTCAAGTATTTTTGCAATCAGACAAACAAAATACTATCCTGCAGTACTATCCTAATTGGGAGCGCCGATGGCGGTAGACGCAGCCGCACTGGGAACACCGTTGGCGGTAGACGCAGCTGTACTGTGAACACCGTTGGAGGTAGACGCAGCCGCACTGGGAACACCGTTGGCGGTACATGCAGCCACACTTGGAATACGTAGGCGGTAGAGGCAGCCGCACTTGGAACACAGTAGGCGGTAGACGCAGCCGCACTGGGAACACCGTTGGCGGTACATGCAGCCGCACTTGGAACAACGTAGGCGGTAGACGCAGCCGCACTGTGAACACCGTAGACGGTACATGCAGCCGCTGGTAACACCGTTGGCGGTAGACGCATCTTTTTCTTCACATGTTGATTAAACGTAACAATTAAACACTGCCGATTGCGTGATTGTTGTTTAAATAACGTAGAACAGCAAAATATCAGCAAAATCAACAATTGCTAGTAAGTTTTCCTGTTTTATCGAGATATGATTTTTATGGTGAAATTGGCAAATCGATGCGTGTTCCTCCCATATGTCGACCCTAGGGTAGTTTATATGATTTTAGCGATATGTAGGCACGATGTTCAAAAGGTGTATATTTAGGAACATACGAAGCACACAACTATTATTCAAGATTATTAAGTCTATGTGGATACAAAAGATATACTCTTAATGTGTGTGTACACAGTTTATAAATACCATTTCTTTAAATTGAAATATAATTTATAGAAAGTAGAGTTTTGTCCATAAATAGATTAGACCTTTCGTTCAGTAATTGTTATATACTGGCGTTAGTTTGCTTAAAAAGATACGCACCATTCCAAGTACAGTGGTTTTAAAAATATTATATTTAAAGATATTCCTTAAAGCTGCACTCTCACAGATTTGCCGTTTTTACAACTTTTATCTTTTGTCTTGGAAAACTTTTGCGTAAATATCTGCAAACCAATGATAACAAATTGCTGACAAAAGATCAGAGCGCAGATTTGCATATTTCCATTCGAAAATTAATGTTTTATGGCTTAAACCGTTAGTAACGGTTTAAGAAAAATGCATAAAATAATTTTTGAACTTAAATATGAAATTCTGCTATCTAATTTTTTGTCATCAGTCTTATATCATTAGTTTCCATGGATTTTCGCAAAAATTGGTTCGTTCCAAGACAAAAAATAAAAAAAGTTGACAAAACGTTCAATCTGTGAGTGTGCAGATGTAACAATGTAGGTTCGGCTTTTTTAAATGGTGCCATCGCGGCGTTAATGAAGCCTCAAAGCAAAACCCAACGCTGAATATGATCGTAAAAGACGAGACGAGGCAAAAAGACCCTTCGATCGAACAAGACTTAAATCAACGTTAAAAGTCAATAAGAACGCCGTAAGGTCCAAGCTGTAGAAACTACACAAAGGATACCGAGCAGCTTCATTTGATGATGTCAATAAAGTCTGGCAAACATTTCAAATGTTTGACTCTGCCATGCCAATCGTCAGCGTACTTCTGCATTTCTTCTGTCGACTTCGGTTCATTAGGCAAAAAAAACCATGATAAACCTGTAATAAAATTAAACTATTGGTTACAATGCAGCAACAAAAGTACATGCCTACACATATTGTTTCTTCCAACTACATTTGTCTGTTTATATCATATATTGAAGTATCAAAGATGATTCATAATCTTAATTTAGCTTTAATAAGAATAAAAAAACTCCCTATGCATATGTTTACAACTATGTTCAACTAATTCAACCCATTGATTATAATATTGTCAAATATGTATTTATTTTAATGTTGTGCATTTCTGTTTCCTGAAGTTTCAAATTTGTTGAAAAATGTGTTCATTTTTGCCTCATTAGAAAATATTTCTTTAATTATTCAATGACGACCCTCATATAACCTAAACTATATAGAGTACCGTGTTGTCCAAGCTGCTATGTTATCATCAACGTAAGGGTGTACAGCTGGTCTTGTGCACCAACAAAAAACAATTTGCTTTGGGCAACTGGTAGAAAAAGGCTTCCTTTGTACAGCTCGCTCTGATAGAAAGACGTTTCCTCTGCAATACGTAAACGATTCTCTAAAAAAGGAAAGAGAGTTTTGTAGCCCGTGCAAAGAAAAATGGAGTCAACAACAGCAGACGAACCATCCTTAAACGTAACAATTTGCCCTTGGATGGATTCCACTTCGCATTTCTCTGTTATCCCTTTTGGCCAGATATGATTTGGAGCTTTTGTTCGCCAAGATACAATAACGCTTTTCCCTCCATATGTCATTATATGGAGTGCAATATCCACCGGCGAATGACTGCTTCCAACAATCAAAACATTTTGATTTTTTAATTCAACTCCATCTTTAATGTCATGGGAATGCACTACCCGACCGTCGAAGGCTTCTATGCCCTGAAGTTCAGGAGCATTTGGCTAGTTAAATATGCCACACGCTATCACGACATGGGTAAACTGCTCCGTCCTAATGGCTCCAGTCTTTAAATCGCTGACAGTGACCGTGAACATTTCCGTATTCTCAGTATAGATGACGCTTCTAACAACTGTGCTATATGTGATATACTGTTCAAGATCGCGACCAGCATTGTTTGTCCATCGCCCTCAAATGTTCAATTTCAGAGAGGATTAACTGCACATTTGCAAGATTATACAAAATAAGATATAATATTTAAACTATATTGATAAATCAATTTGCATCAATCATTACGACAACATATAAAATTAACAAGATCATTATTTCGCTGGTTGTTTGACAGTTTTAAGTTACCTTTCAAATAGACAAACATTATCTCCCTTGATGGAAAGGAAGTTCCAATGTCTTCTCCAAAATGTTTCTGGAATGTGTAGTCAACATATTCGCAACATTCTTTCGGGCTGTTTGGCAGTAAACGCTTGTACATTCCACTGTGGCACAGCTCTCCGTATTGGTCAACACCTGTAAGTAAAACCATATTTACCAAGGATGTCACCAGTAGCGGTTGAATTTGGATAATCATGCGAGAAAGCCATTCCTCCAAGCCCAGCTTTCTGCTTTAGCAAGTGTATTTGTTTAAGTTTACGAAAAATAACATAACTAACGCTTCGTTATGGTTTTCTGCCTGATACCGATAAGAATTGACACCAAAGAAAAAAATGTAATAAGAAACAAGTAATACATTAACAGTTTTCGCTGCAATTTTGACAACTTCTGCCACAAATATAGATTGCGTTTATATAATACATACAACCCTGACGAAGTATGCATAATTATTATTATTGTTATTATTATTAATATTTATATTATTTGCGCTCTTCATATTATGAAAACCATTAATCTTAGTATAAATCAGTTACTGGTTTATCATAGTATACTTGAGATCTAAAAGTATTCGGTAGTATTGCATTTGTCACATGAGCGTGTAAAGCTTTTGAGCGATATTTGACAATGCGAATGTGTTGAATTGAATACACAAGACTTATTTCGGTTGCTTTACACATCTATTTTAAGTTTAGGTGCATTGACGTCACCCTTAGCTGTCTTTTAATGGTATCAAATGCATGCGCAGACGATGAAATTAATCTTCAGAAAAATTGACAAACTTTGCCAACAAATAAATTTGGAATTATTAAGCAATTGACTAAAGCTACAATTATGTAAAAGTGGTTACTTGGGTGTGGTTAATTTAGCAAAAATGTCTGTTGACTGGTCAGAATTTATTCAAAATTAAATATTTCCAAATCAAATCATTTAAATGTGAAAACAATTCTAAAGAAAACCTTTGAACATCTTATCGTTTTATACAATTGGCTGCAGCAGGTCAAGGAATCGTTTACATGAAATTGGAGGTGTGCTTTTGCAATACTTTGATACTTTGTCATAATTGCAAAATGCATAACTTATAGAGCAAAGGCTAGCATCAACGACGTTCAAATGATGCTGTTGTTACAATGTATTATTATTGGTGTCGGTAACGCCAGATTTTAACGTCATAATTTTGCTAAGGTGTTCATAAGTACAAATAAGCATGCCATTTCATCGATACATTGGCGATAATACCAAATTTGGATGTCTGCTGGTCCCATATAATTTTGGTTCATTTGAGTAGGAATTGTCTACTGATATTCGTGTTCTATATTTCAACTAAAAGTGGGCATGAAACGGCCATTTTTGCAGTCTTAAAAACTTTGATTTGATATCGCGTTAGTATAATATTTACATATTTAAATTATACACACATAAATTCTACGTAGAAAAAAGAAAATTGCGTAAAGTTTCGCTTTTGTCATGTTCCTGCAGGGGATTAACTAGGTGTACGTCAGTACGCCCGGGCGGACAATTCAATTTTAGTTAACCCAAACTGGAATGTACTACAATCTCAAAATCAGGGATAAAAGTTGAAGGCTCACGGGTGTATATCTGAGCAATTCAGCCCTGCTTATTGGAAAAAAACTGTAATTGTTATTTTACTAAATGTTGGCGTTCACTATGCTTGAAAACGTTTATTTCATATCTGTATGCCTGAAGTAGGCCAACATCTATTTTCTTTTGATTTTTAAACCTTAAATGTTGTAAAATTGGTATGTTCAGAATACAAGTGACAGGGGGCCAAAAACGACTTTAAATTATGAAATATGGCTACATAGCGGCTGAAGTTTCTCAAGTTAGTGAAAGGAATAGATCTACTATTGTTGTATTTCTGTAGATATTTTGAAACTATTGGAAACAAACATCGTAAAGGCTACATTTTGTCATGATTTTTCGGTAGGCAGGTCAGGTAACAATATTAAACTCTCGTTTGGGGTGCATTTGATAATCAGGTTTTAGGCATTTAGGCATTTGTGATGTAAATATGAGCTGTATTAAATTATTTCATACACTTGAACCATATATTTGGCAACATAAAGTCAAAGATTTTAAGGAAAGTATGTGGATCTTGAAAGAATATAAAGGCCTCCTAAGGTAAGTCTCGTTAATCAGACACCAAGAAAGGTTTACGCATGAAAAGTGAAATATTCTTGTATTCACTTAAAACTATTTCCATTGAAATTCTGAGGTAATTTGTGAAACCAGACTTTGATCTCGTCAGTACAAGTTATGGAGTGCATGGTTTAAAATACCTATAAATTATGTCCATAAACTTAATTTTACTCTTTTTTGTTGTATTGGACATTTTCTAAACCAGGAAGGCAGCGCGATTAAAATACAAGTCACCGTTCAATTAGTATAAATGTAAGAATGTCCATTAAATTGGGCCTTCATTAAAAGGTATTAATAACTTTTGGCATAGCGCATTTGACTTTATACAGTGTATTCTGAAAGGAGCAAAACTGTTGTGAAAATGTGAAACGAAGGTAAATGACAAACTCATCAAAGTTAAATACACTGTCTCTAAACGATAAATGAATATCGTGTTACTTCCCTTGCAATACAATTAGTCCTCTAATGATCAAATATGTTTTCAAGGACAAGCGGAGTTAAAACTATTTACACTTGCTTAACATATAGAGGAGAGTCAGGGTTCATAAACTCAAATCAGATTATTGCATAAAACATATCAACAATTTTGCTATTACTTGTTATGCAAAGGGAGTTGTTACATATACTTTTACGCTTTTTATACCCATATTAGTTCATAGACTTGGGTTTGTATTGCAATATTTTGAACTCATATCCGTTGTATGTAGTTATATATAGTTTGTTCAGTAATTTGTTCATTTAATGACATATTCTGTTCAAACACTAGCTTTGGTTGTTATTTTACCTTTTAAAACTAAAAAGCTTTATACCTACAAAATAGGTTGGATGCATAAACATGCTTATAGCAAATTCAACTTATGCAAATGCATTTAATTAAATTAAAGCATTTTCAAACAAATTTTACAGACGATATTATGGATAAAGGAAAAATAACTTAGTTGTTTGCATAGTAGATTAACTTTGACAGGTTATTCCGAAATTAATTTTAGTTTTTCAGATGTGTCGGAAACATTGGAACTCGTGTTCTTTTGCGACGTTAACGCAGCTCTTTATCGCGACTTACATGCGAGATAATGCAACATGTTTAACTTAACATATTTGCGTTTTGATTTAGTTTTAAATAAAAAGAAGGGTAACAAACGATGTCAATGAATTAGAAGAAATTGTACCAATTGACCCAATTTCAGTCATTCGTTTCAGTTTTTTTCCAGTATCGAATTTTAATAATAGTCTCAATGTGATAGTTAATATGTGCGTGACCTTTCATCTCTAAAATAAGTTATATATTTTCCCAAAAGTTCAAACCTGTTCTCCACGTGAAATTCCAAAGCCCTCCCCATGTGTCCTGTTTCTCGTAACAGACGACATCTGGCATTTCTGGAAGTTTTGCAAAGTGGTAAAGTGTCGACATACCGGAGGGTCCGGCCCCAATCACACAAACTCCCTTCGAATGCAGCATGATTTGGCAAGGAAAAACTCACGAATACTAAATCACATTTTTGTCGATAAAAATTCAACACTAATATTATTCCGTAAACATAAGTAATGTTATTCTCAACAACGGTGGTATGTTATGAAGAAGTATCTTTGTGTCTTGTTTAAAATAACATGTCAATGAATTACACTTGGAGGATTATACGAGGGGCGTTAAACACTTAACGCAAATGTTGGCTACGTAGGCCGCCCTGTTAATAAATGATAAGGAAGTCACTGACTTACTAAAGATTTATTGAATAATGTTAAATCTGGTTAAATATCTGGAGTAACACAATATTTACATGACGATTTCTGTTACAAAACGTTAACTTATCCTTCATTCTAATATCCAGGAAATCATGAATATTTGTATAATTTTCCTCCTCCTCTGCCTTCTCCTCCTCTGCCTTCTCCTCTGCCTTCTCCTCCTAAACATCCTCCTCCACCTCCTAAACCTCCTCCTCCTCCTCCTCCTCCTCCTCCTCATCATCATCATCATCGTCATCATCATCTACTTCTTCTTCTTCTTCCTCCCCCTCCTCCTCCTCCTCCTCCTCCTCCTCCTCCTCATCATCATCATCATCATCATCATCATCATCATCATCATCATCATCATCTACTTCTTCTTCTTCTTCCTCCCCCTCCTCCTCCTCATCATCATCATCCTCATCGAGATCATCATCATTATCATCTTCATCATCATCATCATCATCATCATCATCATCACAAAAGACCGCCTCCTCTTGTATTTCCGTCCTCCTTCATGTTGACCAATATCATTGCGAGGACCATCATCAGCAGCTTATTACAGTCAGTCGTTTGAACTGGACGAGGTCAATTCAAAGCAATATAATCCTGTTGATGTTTACCTTGAAGTTCCAATCTACTTTAATGTATTCTTGATAAACAAGCAGTGTATACATCCATGTATGTCAATGTTTTAGATTTTAACAAGACGAATGTTGATGTTAGGCATCAAAGACGCGGCTGAATGGGTTTTATTGAATATTTATAAATATCTATTGATGTTCATGAAACATTCTGATTAAGTTTCATGAATATTAGACCAAACATAATGCCTCTAGTGTGTTCCAGGTTGGACCTAGTCACCTAGTTTTTGACCTCATGTAGAATACAAAGCATTTCCCTCATTCAGTATACAGTCTTCATCGACAGCCGTTAATGAGGACATGTGGTTGTGTTCGTAATTAAATCAAAGCACGAGGCGCTGAAAGACTATCTGCGGGCAAATATGTGAGAGTTGCAAATTTTATTTGAACTATGGGAATGGGTGAAGGGCACATAGATAAAAGTGAAAAATGTGCCGAGGGCCAAGAGCGCTTGTGCCCACACTGGGCGAGGAAACAAACATATCTATATCTATTTTATGGCGTCTTGTGTCATTTTGTTCATGTAATAAAATGTCAATTCAATCGTCGTAATCCCCCATCCCCATGTATTTAATGTTACAATGCATTCCCCTTTCAATTGTTTCTAAAGGTTTTTCGTTGCTTTGATTAGATATCATACGGTAGGAAAATACAAACATCATATATATATATATATATATATATATATATATATATATATATATATATATATATATATATATATATATATATATATATATATATATATATATATATCATTTCCTTTTATGAACATACACGTTTTGTTTAAGGAAAATCATTTTTTTACAAACAACTTCAGCAATAATTCCTTTCAAAATGCACAGCTTATCGATCACTTCAGTCGACGTATCCCCATGTATTTAAAGTTACAATGCATGCCCCTTTCAATCGCTTCTAAAGGTTTTTCGGTGCTTTGATTAGCTATCATACGTTAGGCTAGTTTTATGAACATAAACCTTTTAATTGTTTAAGGAAAATGATTTTATTTTTACGAGCAACTTTAGCAATAATTCTTATCAAAATGCAGAGCTTATCAGATGGTCGTTTTCCCGCGGTGAGGACAAACATGTGGTCAGTTAATGTATGTAGAAACTATTTTTAGAAAATCGGTCAGTTAATGTAGTTTTTTAGATTATCGGAAATTGTCTGTTCTATGAATGGAAATATGATTGTGCTTTTTCAAGTTTTATTGATAAATAAATGTTATTTATGTTTTATGTAAGTATCTGTGTAGAAATAGTACTAGTACTGTTATGAATGCTTCGCACTCTTTGGATGTTTTACAGGTTAAATCCGAACTACTTTGCTTCATCAAACGTATGCTTAACTCACTGTCGTATCAGGGCATGTGTGTTAGTATAAATTGAAAGCTTAATGTCCAAAACTATGCCAAGAATACACCGGAACGAAGTTTTTACGCAAAAAAATAAAAACATCTTATTAGAAAAGTATACGCCTAAAATCATAGAATGAATAGTATTTTGTTATTGTATAGCAGGCAAATTATAGTATTTGAAGCATTAGCAACGCGAAACCTGAGATACAACTATTTTGACTTTCAGCCAATCATTTTTGTTTCTTATCTCATAAAAGTAATATCAAAAATACACAATTACAAATAAGCGTGCTTCAGGGTCTCACCAGGTTATAATAACAAACCCTGCAGGCGATGGGACACTTGCGGTCGGTAATAATTTCTAGAACATCTTGGGCTAAACTCAGAGTGAATATCAGTATGTTACCTTCTTACCAGAGCCTCCATTATTTTGACCCCCATTAATCTGATAAATATAACGGTCTAAAAATAGTTATATTCTGCCAAAAATAAAACGCCGGGATACAGAAATACAGCGCGGAAAAAGCCGAACAAGCAAGAACTCATACTCGGACCGCAATACAACTAATCTATTTTCATGATTTCGTCGTCATTCTGCTAAACATAGAGCGCATTAGGACAAAAAATGGGTTTAAACGACATGAAAAGAAGAAGTTCTTTGGATTTTGCGGTCTTAAGACTACTTGCGCGCATGCGCAGATAGTCTAAAAAAGTCAATAATGCAACCAGAGCCATAGCGGTACATTGCATGCCATTGTATGGAGAAGACAAAGTTTGCCCTTGGTGAAAATGTCCTAAAACACCTCTTTTTTCCTCGCAAAAAGATGGAGGAGGATGCTGAATCGTGAAACGTGAAAAATATCGATACCCAATTGGCTCAATAAAGTTCTGTGACAATATATACAATTGTTAACATTCCGAATAAACACGGACAAAGCCGAACTATGACTGTTTAATAAACTTTCTAGATCGTATTTACTCGGTCGTCTCCGGCATGCGTAAATTATTTAGACTGGTACCTTGCATTATCACCGATAAAATTATTGGTGTCTGGTCGATTCGGCCGAGATATCATTTCGGCCTGATCCTTTTCGGTCTACTTTTATTCATTAACGTTTGTTTTAAATCGTGTGAATTACGCTTTGAACTTTCATTTTATATCAGTTAAATTTAAGTTGTGTTAATTTCGTTATTGCGACTTATATTTGTTAGTAACATCGTGTGAATTAAGCTTTGTACTTCCATTTTATATCACTTAAATTTAAAATAGTCAATTAATGTCGTGTTAAGGCACTTATATTTGTTATCAAATGCATAATTTAAACTTTTGTTCACAATATGCCCGTACATTTTCACATGCTTATTTACTACCACAGCGTGTATATTAATCGTTTTCACAGAAAGAAAATTTCTAAAATAACGAACTCGTATGACCGGCGACCAGTCAATACAAAAAACGCAGAGAATAACTTATTTTAATTTCCTGTTTTAAACATTAGGCTTATTCGTTTTATATGACGTTTTGGAAGTTTTACACGCATCAAAACGGTTATTGAAAGACAAATTTTAAGTAAAGTTGAATAAGAGTTAATATCATTAACAAATCTTCTTCTTTTTCATAACTAAAATTTATCCGTACACACTTCCCCATTGACAATTGCAAACATGTATCCCTATAGACGCGGTCAGGCCGCGTCTAATGGAGAATAGTCATGTAGAATTAGTGAATTTATGTTAAAGCAGCAAATTAAAGCCTTATACTTGCCTCAACCGATAAAGTTCACTTGCCATTCTTTCCACGAGGTTGAATAAGTATTATAATGCAACTGAAGATCAAGTTAGATTAGTCGTATAACGATAAATGATGGAATCACCGCCTTGGAACGGTCAGTGAAATACGAGTTCACCGGCTCACGAGTCCTACTATAGATAGATTTATTTCAGGAGGGAATGCACATACATGGACATTTAAAATGAACAACATGTATAGTAAATAATTAATTTCGACCATACCAGAGAAAGTTACAGCCCGGACACGACTACCTATACGCTATGTCCTTGTATGCAGCATTCCATAGTAAACAGAAAGTAAGTGTGGCCTTGACCTTAAAAGAAGGAACACAGGTCTTGCACGCGACACATCGTCTTATTTTGTCAAACACATCTGCCAAGTTATTTTAAAATCTGTTCATACAAGAGATTACAGTCCGGACGAAATTGAGCTCGAGGCACGGATAGTGCGAGTTTAACATACCCACCTTCGGGGTTATACCAGCTTTCATGGTAGCTACATACATGTGTCGTGCACGTGAAACGACGTTTGCATATGGTGAACACGTGTCATTTTTTTAAATACCCTAATGCATGGCCATGTCAGAGCCCGGACAAGCCAAAACGCAATTAATTTTGACCAATGGTCCTTCAATTGGTGTACTGACATTGGTCTTGCACACAACACCTCAACATCTCATGGCGACATTTGTGCTAAGTAATGCTAATGCCCCGACGAATGAATTTGTGAGGAATGTGTCTAGCTCAGCACAAGAGGGCTTGACAAAAATGTTTATTATTCTGGAGACCATGTTTTTAATGAACTAGAAACATTGAACAAGACTTAAGAGATCAGTGCAAGCACAGAGACTTGAAAGTATGAAGCAGATCCCAACAGCTGCCCCTGGCTTACTTCATATATAATGTCAATTATATAACCCTAGTGGATTTTAAGCTTTCATCAGATTCATATGTTGAAATATCGTCGACAAATCATGATTAATAGTTGTATTGTGTCTCATGACGTGATAAGCAGCCCATAAAATGTTTTTAGTTATTTTTTTTTTTAATTTTCAGGTCAAGACTGATTTTACCCAACTGTGGCCACAGGCAACTATTTAAAAGTAAGCCAGGATCTGTTGTGATCTTCATCCTACTGACAAGTCTTTCTGAGTGCAAGTGATTCAAGTAGCTGAAAATAACAACTTGCAGTATCGTAGAATTTCCGTATTGTATTCATTCATGCATTAAATCAATGGACATCTATAACACCAATAAACACTGTATTACAGTATGAACACAAACCATCCATAGAACACATCATTGAATAACATCTACTACACTATGCAGATTCTGTAAGTCCAGTATGCAATGCACATTGCACATTAATTGAATTGACGACACCTGGGCCGTATTCAAAAAGCATCTTAATGAAAACAAGAACTGTCACAGTATGTGACGAATGCCCCCGAATGTGACATTGACCTACGAACAAGGTCAGTACATGAAAAGTTGATCTTGCCTTTACGTGTCAAATACATATATGGCAAGTTATTTTAAATTGCCTCTGAACATAAAAAAATACCACCCATACTTGACAACCTACACTGTTATGTCCTTATATTCAGAATTCCCTTGTGAATAAACACTTAGTGTATCTTTCACCTTAGAGGTAGGGACATGGGTCTTGCACACGACACGTCGTCTTCGTATGTGGAACACATGTAGCAAGTGATTTTAAAATCTGTCCATACAAGGGAAAGTTACAGCCCGGACACGACAACCTATACTCTATGTCCTTATATGCAGCACTCCATTGTGAATAAACACTAAGTGTGACCTTGACCTTTGAGGAAGGGAAACGGGTCTTGCAGGCGACACGTCGTCTTGGTATGTGGAACACATGTGACAAGTTATTTTAAAATCTGTCCATACAAGGGAAAGTTACAGCCTATGTCCTTATATGCAGCACTCCATTGTGAATAAACACTATGTGTGACCTTGACCTTTGAGGCAGGGACACGGGTCTTGCACGCTACACGTCGTCTTGGTATGTGGAACACATGTGGCAAGTTATTTTAAAATCTGTCCATACAAGAGAAAGTTACAGCCCGGACATGACAACCTATACTCTATGTCCTTATATGCAGCACTCCATTGTGAATAAACACTAAGTGTGACCTTGACCTTTGAGGCAGGGACACCGGTCTTGCACGCGACCCGTCGTCTTGGTATGTGGAACACATGTGGCAAGTTATTTTAAAATCTGTCCATACAAGGGAAAGTAACAGCCCGGACACGACAACCTATACTCTATGTCCTTATATGCAGCACTCCATTGTGAATAAACACTAAGTGTGACCTTGACCTTTGAGGTAGGGACACGGGTCTTGCACGCGACACGTCGTCTTGGTATGTGGAACACATGTGGCAAGTTATTTTAAAATATGTCCATACAAGGGAAAGTAACAGCCCGGACACGACAACCTATACTCTATGTCCTTATATGCAGCACTCCATTGTGAATAAACACTAAGTGTGACCTTGACCTTTGAGGTAGGGACACGGGTTTTGCAGGCGACATGTCGTCTTGGTATGTGGAACACATTTGGCAAGTTATTTTAAAATCTGTCCATACAAGGGAAAGTTACAGCCCGGACACGACAACCTATACTCTATGTCCTTATATGCAGCACTCCATTGTGAATAAACACTAAGTGTGACCTTGACTTTAGAGGTAGGGACACGGGTCTTGCAGGCGACATGTCGTCTTGGTATGTGGAACACATGTGGCAAGTTATTTTAAAATCTGTCCATACAAAAGAAAGTTACAGCCCGGACACGACAACCTATACTCTATGTCCTTATATGCAGCACTCCATTGTGAATAAACACTAAGTGTGACCTTGACCTTTGAGGTAGGGACACGAGTCTTGCACGCCACACGTCGTCTTGGTATGTAGAACACAGGTGGCAAGTTATTTTAAAATCAGTTCATACAAGGGAAAGTTACAGAGCCGGACGGACGGACGGACGGACGGTGCGATTTTAATATGCCCACCTTTGGGGGCATAAAAATCAACTTACCCGGTAGTGAAAAAATGGCTTTTTTGTCAGTTGAATTTAAAGAAAATAAACTATGTTTTTGCAACAAAAATATGAAAGAATGCAAGAAAAAGGTCAAAATAATAAATGGGAATGAGAATAAATTTGATGAGCAATATTTGAAATTTTCTTTGTTTAAATTAGAGCAGTTTTACTATTAAGAAGCTTTATGAACACAGCCACTGATGACATCATTGAACTTTTTTACGAAGTATAATACTTGCAGTACTTAGTTAACACTCTTTACATAATATCATTTTTTTAACACTATAAAGTGGAAGACAAATTTACACATAAGGCACATAATCCGTACACTAACATACACATTAACATGTATAAACACAAAAATTATTGTCATAAACATGTACATGTACTTTTCAATCTTCATTATCAAGGTAACGTGCACAAAATTCTGATGTATTTTAGCATCTCTTTCCAATACAATGAATGTATCCGTCAAAATGTCTTAATTCAATATCATATAACAATTAATTTCATACAGGTGTTAAATTTCTGTCTAAATTATTGGAAGACTTTAAATATGGAAAGTGGAAAATATATTTGTTTTACACAGATTTTCGATTCCGTATCTCACAGTAGCCTTGCGCGCATGCACACATCTACCCCTGTAATACTATGTAACAGAAATAGGCCATGTTTCTCAAAATTAAATGCTTTTCAAAAGAAAACTTTTATCATTTATTTTTCAAAAAAACTTTTAAGGTATGAAATAAACGAAATACTATGTTCGTCGGTTGATCTATCAGATTGCCTAAAGAAACATCCCACTTGACTTTTTCTCGTGAACTTTATGCCGGCGAGTGATGCAACCCAACATATCAGTCAACTAATATAATATTACCTATAATCATATGTTTTCTGGTGGTCTATAGGATTTATCAATGAAATAAAATTGATAGTTCACTGTTTGAAACAGTGGAAATATCATATTCATATTTTTACTCTTTTGAATTTTAGCCAGCCCCCAGTTTGAAAACAATTGTCCACACAGGGTGGGGACACAATTTCTACGAATTTTCTGAAATGACATTACGTTACGTGCACATGTAAATTGGTGCGCATTCAAATTGGTGTTTTTTTTTCCTAAAAAGGTGAAAATAAATTACTTTTAACTTCAATTTTGGCATATAATAATATGAATATCTTTTGGTGCTCACTCCCTGAAATAAATTACGATCACACACTGAAACAAACAATTATACTCCATTTTTGAATCACTGATAAAGTATTTTCTCACATAGCACTTTCATATTTCAAAATCTGAACCTATAAAATGTGAGAGAGTCCATATAAGATTAAAGATGTCCACTCTTTGACTGTTGGTAAATTAACCTTTTACCATATTCTTCTAACACAAATACATTCTATTTCTGAAGTACTTTGTGATCATTGCAGTTTTTCGACAACTGACAAGAGACTTTCATCAGTCTCAAATTATCATTATCTGTCTCAAATTATCATTTTGTAAAGACATATAAACTATAAATGGTTTATCTCTCCATGATCATAATATTTTATGTTTCACTGTCCTCCATTTTATCAAGTTTGTAAAACCAAACATAATATTGAAACACAAGTAAACATACATTTGTTTGCCAAACGTTTTAACAATTTCTCAATTATGTATTTCATTCAGAGAACAGTATTCAAAACAAGGCCACTTTGCATCATGTTTATATCAAACATTGTTGACAGTTCACAGCTTCAAGAGTCTTATATTCAGTCAACCACTTGGTTCCAACACACACCCTCAAACTGCCTGCTCCCTAGAAGGCATCCCCGTCACTCTCTGCTTTCTCTGTTGTTCCATGGTCTTGGCCCGGCTCCAAATCTCTCCAGTAGGACTTGCTTTCAACTCAGATAGGGAAAGCAATCTGTAATAGATGTAACTTGTTTTAGAAATAATATAAAACTTTATCAGATACCATTGATACTTGATTATGCTCTGGGATTTATTATGTATCATTGGATACTGACTGGCAAAATCATAACCACAAACTTTTGTCGTCAATAACATTTACATAAAAAATTTATTTTTAAAGGGTATAAGTTAAATGAAATCTTCAAAGGACAATACACAAAGGATAACAGACCAAAGTCCCAATTCTGAAATATGTATTGGAATAGGAGTGATTCAGATCCCAAAGCAGGGTTTATTTAATGGGTGTTAAGACCCCTGTTGATGTTTTTCATGCCATTTTAATCCATTTCAAGGCACTTCTTGCTATTTCTAATGCAAACATCAACTTATAAATGAAAGCCCTCAATCCTAATTTCAGGATAAGTCCTGGGCCGCATTTCAATGAGATATCTAAGTCGAAAAATTAATGCCGCTTAAGAGTGCTTAGGTACACCGGTCAAGCTATAGGAAGAATCCATGCCATAAATGTCCTTACAATTGTTTTTATCGAAACACACTTTATGCCAAAAACCAGGTAACATCTGCTGGGAAATTTATGGTCTTAAACCTTTCCATCTTTATTAAATTGGGACCCTCTTCTTTGTCATTCCTGAATACATGTGTCATTACCTTGTCAGACACAGCAAGGAGTGGAAATCATCAACGGTCATGCTCTTTGCGTCTTCTTTCCTCAAGTTAACAAAGTCTTCCTGAATTTTCTGAAAATGTTTAAAGGCACACAATATAGATTGATGCAATTTTATTTCTGCATGATCATGTTTAACTCATTAGCCCTTGATGGTCAAAACCAAAAAAACCCAAGCATTTTCAGTGAAAAGATATCCACCGCCAACGATGGCTTGTTTGTGCTTGATGGCTTGTTTGTGCTTGAAGGTTAAAAAAAATCTCAGAAAGAATAAGATAAGCACATTGGTTTTACTGAGAAACGGCTGCAAACAATGATTTTTTAATAAATCAAGGGCAATAACTCTAAGGAAAATTGACCAATCCAAAAGAAAAATAGACAGGCATCATCACAGTATGTTGGTTCTTATTTATTCCAAGTGTCATGAAATTCTACCAGCTAGTTGCATAGAAAAGGCTGCAAACATGGATCTTTTAATAAATCAAGGGCAAATAACTCATATAGAAATTAAACAATCCAAAATATAAATAAACAGGCATCATCGCAGTATGTTGGTTCATATTTATTTCAAGTTTCAAGAATTTCTACCAACTAGTTACTGGGAAATGGCTGTAAATGAGTTTTTCAAAAAATCAAGGGCAATAACTCCAAGTACAATTGACCAATCCAAAAAAAAAATGAACAGGCATCATCCCAGTATAGTAATTCATATTTATTTTAAGTTTCATGAAATTCTGCCAGCTAGTGACTGAGAAATGGCTGTGAATGTGCATTTTTCAAAAAATCAAGGGCAATAACTCCAAGGACAATTGAGTCGAATTGACTAATCAATTTTTTTTTGGATGGGCATCATTCCAGTATAGTGGTTCATACGCCATTTCAATATCCCCCTCCCTATTTCATAAGCGGGGGATAAAAAGATATATGTTTAACGATAAAAAAATATTAGTGTTTGATCCCAAGGGATGAAAATACAGAGAGTCATGTTTGATTTACTCTAGATGTGGCATCCTTTACTAAATTGAACAACTGATAATACACTTAGTAGGATTGATAATATTCAGGAAAAATGGTTAGAAAGATCGGGTGAAATCTAGTTTCATTTACAAAATATGAATTTCAAAATCTTTTGAAAATGGACTTTGAAAAATTGTCGAACATATGATAAGATTTATGCTGGTCACAATTTCTCTTTACAGACAGCTGCTTAGATACAAGATATCTATATTTCCTAAACTTAAGGCTCCCATCTTTACAGATTTTTGTAAATGTGTACACGGGACATGTTTAATGGTGATTTTGTAAACATTTATGGCCGAATAACGCCACGACGCCATTTACACGTGTAAACATGGGAGCCTTATTTAAATTTTTATCAAATTTCACACCTTCTGTATTTCATCTGGTAGCGAATACTCCATATGTTTTGCCAGTCCAAGGTATGTCCGACACCTAGCAAGAAAGTCCTCAGTCAGCCGTGGGTCAAGCAAGGCAAAGTGGTCCCTCAGGCTTTCAGGAATGTTGCCATGCTTCAGGGGTAGCAGGCAATCAGTCTGAGAAAATAAATACAGATGATCATCTTAAACAGAGAAAACACGTCAGTCAATGAATCTGATAGGAAATCATCAGTCAATCTTGACACAAGGTAAAATGGTCCCCGCATTATATTCAATATGCATGAAGCAGCAGCGTATCACTCTGCTGTGAATGCAGATCAGAATGTTTGATATCAGGTTTAAACAGTGATAGATTTTTTTAATATGGAGTTATGTTATGTATTTGTGTGTAGGGATGGGATGCATGTTTGAATTTAAAAGCCTGCAGTTTATTTAGGGTCAAGCAAAGCAAAGTGCTCTATCCTGCTATCAAGGATGCTTCTTCTTTTCAGCATCAAGGTAAATCCAGGGAAAAAATTTAATGAGCACATAAGTATTTTTTGTTTATAAAGTTCAAAAATTGCATAAAATTAAAGTTTCAAACATTCAAATTGGGCTTTACTTTTATTGTAGAATCAAATTTACCGTAAGTAAAGATTTTCCTTCAGAGAGGACCAGGGCTTGCACATTGGAATGAAAATCTTGCTTGTGGAAGTTGAAATCATACTCAACCTTCTGCCAGTTGATCATATTGCCAAGGGCAGACAGATTCCGAACACCTGTAAATGTTTGTTGAAAGAAACATATGACTCTGGCTAATCAAAATGTTAATAAAATGTTAAGATCATTTCAAAACTGTAGAATTGCGAAGAATTTTTCTGTATTCCTAATTTGTTACTCTGCTTCCATATCTATGTTGTTTTTTAAAGGGACTGTGTCACAGATTGACACCAAAAAAAGTTTTTTTCTGTAACGAATCTCAGTACAATTATCTAATAGAATGTGTTACGCTTTGATATCATAATTGTAAAAAAAAGTACCAAAATGTAAAAAAGAAATTGTGTCCGAACCCGCTTCGCCAAAATTGCAATCAATCGTCTTACTCACTGAGCTATAACGGCTTATTCAAATCAGGTGACATAATTAAGCTATACACCTACCTCAGTTATTTCACATGATAACACCAGCCAATCACGCATAAGGAATGAATTCTACCTGGTAGACATACCCAGTAATCTTTTTTAATGGAAAAAGACGAAAGAACTGCTAAACTTAAATAAATTGTAAACTATATGGTACTTCAGTTAGTAAGTTTCAATGCATTGTACACATCGATGCCAAGTTTATGTCAGTTTTCGACAATTTTCTTTTTTTTTCCGCCATTTTATCATACGTGAGACAGCCCCTTTAATTACACACCAGGGCCTTCTTACCCTTCTTTGCTAAAGCAGATATCCCCAAAAAAGCCCCATTTTCATTTGTGTTTTTTTCATATAATGCGAATCTCATGATTCATTAAATGATGCTTCTGAGCGATATATTTACAGCTTTATTGATGTTTTACTCCATTTGTTCCCATAATGTTTGAAAAAAATACAATACTGAGAATTTTTCCTCAAAACCCCCAAAAACCATGTTTTTTCCAAACAAAAAGGGCTAGGAAGTCTTCCCCATAACTAGTAAAAAGGCCCTGCACACTGAACAAACACAAGTTCTTTATATCACAGCATAATTATCTAGTGCCCTCCTGAAATTCCTGGTTTTAACTAGTTGTCTTTTCTTATCTATGTAAAACTACCTAACTCTCAAACACCAGATTTGTATGCTTTGTCAGTTGAAATAGCCCTAACTGCTTGCTTTATTCCAACTCAGAACTACATGACTGTAACTAGACCAGCCTACCATTAACATCCAGTTGCCCAGGCTCTAGGGCTGTCTCATCAACCACGAGATTAGTATGCTCGGCCAGTTGAAGGAGTCCAGATTTAAGCCTGTTTGCTGTGTAGTCCTTTTTAGGGGAGAATGCCAGTTTGTTCATATTGTCCAGTGACATAGGTAGGAGGTAGGTCTGAAAACATAGTGTCAATCAGGGGGCTGTTTCATCAATAATCCTATCCAATTTTCTCCTCTGAGTTCATATACATATACATTCGGAAGTGTTTAGTTGTTATCCTTAATAATATGGCCAAAACCAACAACAACACTAATTAAGGTTTAGGAGTTATTGTACTAGAATTAAACTACAATTAACTTGAATTAAGGTATTGTCAAAAATTGTACTATAGATATCTGTAACTTGAAAGAAGCTGATTATCGATAGTCAAACTGGAACCCATTCCCAACACAACTTAGCAGTGCAGTACTGTTAAGTTGACCAGTTGCTAATTGCCAATGAAACAATAAGTAGACCATAAAAATATTATATTTTATCAGTAAATAAAAACCACAAGGATTACAGTGCTGAATGATCTCGACAAGTTGCAGTAATTGCTTAGAGGACTGGGTAAATCCCTCTCCTAGATACATATGAAACAGACTGCTGGTAAGGTATGATTCTATCTTTGGCCACAATTAATCAATCAGTTCTATATCACTATACTGCAAGAGAATAAGCTGGTCGAGTGCCTGTTTCTTACGCAAGAGGTTGTAAGGCCAAGCTGCCCCACTCCACATACATGTACCTATCAACGCAAAGTTACATTAACTGGTTTCTGCTCGGGAAATGGGCTGTTAATTCATCCTAATATCATACATGTGTTTAATCTTCACCATAACACCCAAGTCCCAAGGGCTTGAGCAAGATTAAGTCCCTTGTAGGTATAAAAGGATTAAGTCAAGCTCACTATATTTCCTTTGGTATGATTCCTGTGATATTCTTATTTTGAAGAGGTTTAACACTTGTTTCAAAATATTTTATGAAACTCATGATAAATTACTTTTTAATTTGCAAAATAAGTTGAGCATTTTTCGGCATGAAATAAGAAACTTAAGCTCATTATGTTACAACAAAATATTGCGAAATCTGGGCTTAGACATTATTTAAATAAACTTAGGTTTTTATGCTTCGAGCAACATACAGAAGTGATTCTTTCTACCAGTGGTAAGTTCAATGCAAAACTACTCACTTTCAAACGCCAGTGGTGAGCATGCACAGAATACCAAGTAGACGGGGCACATCATATATAGCTATCAAACAGAATGATTGACCTTAGATAAATGTATATCAATCTTTTGAAAAGAGAGTTATACTTACTTGAGTAACAAGGTTGGATATGAGGAAATGCAGCAGCCCAGCATAAGAGGTTGACCTCGGTGTGTTGCTCAGATTTAGACTGAACTTGCCCAGAGGGATAGCATCTGAACGGCCATACCTGCAATTATCAGTTTAACATCAGCCTCTATAAATACAAGTCGATCAAATAGGCCAGTAGATGTTTTAAACATAAGTTGTACATATAGTACATATATACACTCTAAAAATAACTGTAACCCCTGACATACCGATTTAACACACAAAGATAGCACTGAAGAGTGAACGCCAAAGAAAATCTGATTTGATTTTTGTATCATTATCAAAGCGATATTAAGCCACGATGTTATTTATGTTACTGTTATAAGCTTAAATCAAAATCAAAGAAACTTTATTCATAATATATTAATTCTACATAGGATAAATTCATTTCAAATATTTTTATCCAAGAAAGTACTATAACATTGTCTTCAAAATAACACAGCTAACTAATCAACAGCTGGTCAGTCTCCAGGCAAACAGTGTTTTAATATCATTGCAGTTACCTCCTATCAAAATACGTACAGTAATACCTTCCTCTAACAAACGTCTTACAGTTACCAGTTACCTCCCTCTAACAAAGTACTTACAGTTACCTCCCTCTAAAAGAGTACAAACAATAACCTCCATCTAACCAAGTACTTACACAGTGGCTACAAGGTAACACAGTATGTATTCAGCAGCCAGCCTGTCCCCAAGCAAACAATGTTCCAATATGGACAGTAACTCTTCCCTCAAAGCAGTTATTTCCCCTTGACTTGTCTCAAGTACTGAAATATAAATGGCAATGGCATCGTAAGGAAGGATATCACAACCAAAACCAGTGTGTGTATACCATGTGATAAATTACTTCATAAATGCTACACTGGCAAGCATTATTTTGCTTCAAATTAAGACTTAATACAAAGATTACTTTTATTTTTCTTCAACATTTTAAATGAAACAAAGAGTAGGCTATGCCACTAAAAGAGCCCTGTATTCGTTTTATTACCGGAGTTTGATAAGGCGATTAGTTTTCTTGAACACTTCGACAAACCTGTTTCCAAAACAAAGCTTTGGCAGTGCTCCATTAGGCGGCAGTTTTGTGAAAAGGTTTGTGAAAGTGTTTTAAGAAACTAAACTCTCAATCAAACTCTGGTGAAAGACCAAAGGCGGGGCTCTGTCAGCGGCATAGACTGCGCTAGGTTTCATTTAATATAGTGAAGTACTAGTTATGTTATCTTTGTTTAAAGTCTTCATTCCAAGCAAAATATTGCCTTCCCACGAAACATTTATGATGCAATTATTAACTTTGTAAACACACAGAAAACATCAAAGGCAGTTGCTAAAACTCGTTTCAAGGGCTCAAGGTCAGGCAGGGATTAAGGCTGTCTTGTCTTTAGCTTATGACTTTAACACATTTAATGCATTGTAAATAGAAATCTTCTTGCAGATATCCTTTTACAGTGACGGTTAATTTTAACTTCCCCAAATAAATTTCAATATGCCGAAAATGGATGACATTTGAAATTTTTTAGAAATTAGATATTAGATAATTATGTCTGTACAACTCCAACATGTGTAATAGCAGTGAAAAACATTCATAAATAAGACAGCATGAACTTTGTCACACCCTTCCGGATTTACTTAACTTTAACAAAGACTACAATGTCCGAAGCAACAAAATTGAATATTTCTGAATATCTATCAATGTAAACATGCTCTTGTAAAACAATTTTATTATAGTAAGTGCACAATTGTCTTGGAAATAAAAGAGGTAGAACTTCTGAAGGTAAGAAATTAGGATTACACTGTTAATAACTGAGGGTGTACAGGATATACATGATCTGTTCATGTTAAAGCCTAAATGAAATGAAGAAGGGCAGTGCACATGTGGCAGTCAGTTATTTTTACGACATCAGCTAAGACGATCATGAGTCACTACTTATGGAGTCATACCAGTTATGTAATCCTCAGACTTTGTTTTTGGCACAAGAGGGTTCACATGAGATAGGCGGTTACAAAGCACAGCATGGAGGCGTGGCACCAGGGAAGGGGGTGGGGCATGGGCATATACCTCCTCTGGATTCTCCTCAACACCCCCAAGCAGGCTGGACTCCTCACTGGAAAATAAGGAAACATACAATGGGTGGCACCAGACAATATGGTTCAGCAGGAGTGTGAATTGTGTTGGATTTAGTCAATACATCCTTGTAATTAATTGGGCATAAAAAAAAAATTGTTTGGCTAGGGTTACTTCCTTTTCAAAAATAGGTAGGGTAGGTAGGCTTCTTTTTTTTATTTTATTAGGCTTTATATAAGAATGTCATTTTCATCATTGGAGAATGGTGTTAAAATAATCTTCTATATAAGCAATTAAGGTTTTAAACTACATATTGAAAAGTAAAAAGAAAAAGATTTTTTTTTTTTTTTTTTTTTTTAGTTTTTCATTTTTTTTTTCAAACTGACTATAAAAACGTTAGGGTCGGCGCCTATTTCGTAAGTAGGGTCGGGATACCCGAACCAAATGTATTTTTTTTTTAGGCCTTGGCATATTGGCCAGTACGGTACATGAATTACTCAAAAAATTTATAAGAGTGGAATATAGCCAATTAAAGGCTTGGATTACTTCCCTTAAAATCTATGCAATTTTAAGGGGAGGTCACTGCTTTAGGTATTTGTCATATTTTAGCAGCTGTTTAGCACCTTCCTTACAAATTATTTATATATAACCAAACAAGACCTCATTTTTTATATTATACTCACTGTTAAAATTTATTAACTGACACTACTGGTTCATTTAAATCTATGCTCTGATTTCTTTTCAGGGCATAACATATCATTTTGAAAAAAATCTGGGGGTAAAATATCTTTGACCCAAAAACTTACATGGAGCTCTGTTATGCTTATTGACAGTTTAATTTTGGGATCCCAGTGATGCACAGTAAATTCAAAATTATTGTAAGTCCCTAGCTTGATAACGTTGCTAGGGACTAGGAAAATAAACTAATATTAAATCATTTCCTAATTCGCAAGAGACTAGACAGCTTTTTCTTTTAACTATACAATTTCCCAATTTTGGCATTTTCATGACGCAAAATTTCCCAAAATGTCTAGGGTCTTTTTCCCAAAACGGACAGAAAAAGCCCTGTATACATAGTAGTCATTTCATTACTTTTCGGTTTTCAGTCATCATAATTTCCTTGAACCAGCTCAAATACAATATGTTTGATAAACTATAAAATCATTGCTTATTTCAATCACTGCCATTTCAAACTTAAGAATATTGGGTTCTAACAGCTGATAATGGTCAATTCTGAAAAATAGCCATGGATCTGTTTTAGTGTAGGGATTCATGCTTAAAGAAGGGGAAATGGGGCTTTGACTCCTTTTGAAATTGTTTCCAAAGTCATTTATATTAATTTCAAGGTACTTCATACTGTTTTTGATCCGAGCCAAAAACGATATTAATGACGTAACTTTTAAGTACTGAAATGCCCTCAATCCTGATTTTCAGACTTAATCCTGAACAGTTTATACTTCATTAACCCGGTTGAATGTCAGATTACTACATAGTTAATTTAGTTTTCCTTAATTTACTACCAACCTGTCATTATCAAATCGAGCTAAGGCTGGATCCACGGAGAGTACACCAACAAACTCAACAACATCGTTGACCTTGAACGCATCGATCTCATCATAAACCTTCACAAGACAGGCGGGCCCTTTCTCATCTGGCAGTGGGAAATTTAGGTCAGGTACCTGTGAGGAACCTGCATCTGGTAACAGAAAATTCAACAGCATTAATATCACCACCCCCACATTTATGCCGAAGTTAAATTCATCAATATATAGGGGCTAACTTATCAATACGGCATGGCCTTAGGTCTGGTACCTGGAATAAACCCACATCTGAAAAGTAAGTTTTTGGTAAGTTGGATAGCAGTGGAGAATTGAATTGCCAAGTAATTCATACCATATTTTGGAAATATATATTATCTCGTCAAAGTGTAATATTTATCCA
Organism: Mya arenaria; assembly: GCF_026914265.1. Taxonomy (NCBI): domain Eukaryota; kingdom Metazoa; phylum Mollusca; class Bivalvia; order Myida; family Myidae; genus Mya; species Mya arenaria. Next base: position 36,856,885 of record NC_069133.1, on the reverse strand, counting down.
GAACAAAAAAACAGGTACACGTATGTTAAATTAAACCGATTGTATAACTGTTTAGTGTTATCTTCATCTTCATTTTCAAACATTTATGACATGAATATGCTATAATTATGGGATTTATCATTTTGAATAAAAGCATTTCTTTAAATTTTTACTCTGATTAGCTCTCTTTCCCTTATTTACTGTTTAAAATACCCAAATACCACTTGCCTGGTCTGGTAGCGCTTGTCTGCTGTCTTTTAGCCTCCCCTCCGTCTGTTTCCATCCCAACACTGTCCCCACTCCCTGTAGCTGAACCCTGACATTGACCTACAGGGGCACTACTAGGATCAGGGGTCACCTCCATTGGGTCGTCGTCAAGGTTACGTTTGGTGCGAGTTGGTGTCTTTGATGTGGAAGGATAACATTTTGTTTTCACTTTGCTCATGTCTGAGTTTACTTATTTTCTGTTAAGGCAAACATTCAGTAGGCCTTTATACCATTCTTTGCCATAGCGGATACTCAGCTCCTTCCCCAAGGGTCAGACCCTGTTTTTTCCCAAAAAAAACGCCTCCGAAATTACCCGTAAAATATTTAAAAAATTATATAATGAGAATCTCAACATTCATAAAATAATGTTTCTGAGTGACATATTTACTCCTTTATCAATACTTTTTTTACCAAAAAAAGTATTCTGAAATTTTATCAAAAATTAAGAAAAGGTCTTATATATATACATGATTTTTTTCACAACAGGGTCAATGATATTCAGACATTTTGTTTACATATATTAGTAATCAGTAAGTCATACCTTTTCAAATAATACCAACATTACCTGGCATCCAAATTTATCATTTTTACCTATGGCTCAATAAATTTAACATTTTTACAAATGGTTCAATAAACAAAACATTTTACCAAGGTTCAATAAATAGAGCACTTTAACTAATGGCTTAATAAATTGAACATTTTTACCAATGGCTCAATGAATATAACATTTTTACCAACGGCTAAATGAATTGAACATTTTATCCAATGGCTCAATAAATTTAACATTTTAACCAACCATTCAATGAATGTAACATTTTACCAATGGCTCAATAAATTTAACATTTTAACCAACCATTCAATGAATGTAACATTTTACCAATGGCTCAATGATTTTGACTTTTTTACCAATGGCTCAATGAATTTAACATTTTTACCAATGGCTTAATAAACAAACTGTATTTTAAACCTATAACTAATTTGTAATAATATTGAAAGGATATTTTCTTGACCCATTCCACCTCTCCAGGTACAGGAACACAGTAAAGCGTCATACGGTCCATTGTTACGTTGTTTTCTGAATCTACATTGATGGTTTGGTTAGCCTGTGAATGGAAAACAGAAGAAAATGTCACATAAAGAACATTAATTTCAGTATTATTTTTGTTATTTGCCAAAAAGCAGATACAAGCTTCAGGATATCTTTCTTTTCATTCTAGAACTTTGTAAATGTAAACTTTAATTTAACAAATATCTGAACAATCAACCCATTTACAGTGGTTGAAATTAGCACAATCTCGCAAGCCCTGCACTGCGAAAATTTCTTCCAGACTTGCCCAAATTCTGAATTTTATATAGATGGTCTTGTTAAAAGAATTTGGGCTTGTTCATCCAAAAGTCTAATTTCGATGACTGCATTCACAAACAAATGCAATATTAACCCGCAAACATGTATCAAAATTATACACTGCTACTTAATGTTTACTTAAGTTGGAAATAATTCATATTTTTGCACTTAGATGCAGATGGAAACAGACGAGTTAAAGTTGGCGGTGACGGGTGTTGGGGCTGAATCTATATAAGAGACCATCATTCAGATTTACCCCGCACTCAGCTATATCCTTGTATTTGCCCGAACGCATGGATGTATTCCCTGATGCTCCATCACAAACTTCATAAGAGCCCAGGTAAAACTCTGGGTCGAACATATCTTGAACCATGCATCGAAACCGTACAAGCGAGTTTGCCTTTAGGGAATGCAGACTGGTATCGTTCAAGCTGGGAATCTTTAAGAAAACATATATTTTGACAATAGTACATTCATGCATTGGAGATTATGATGTAATAGTAATACTTATAATATCTTGGATTTACTGGTAGATTTAGGTACATGTAAGCTGAGTCTTGTTGATTTCTCATCTTCCAAGTTCATTCAATCACATTGAACAATTCCAAACGCAAGAAACACCAAAACATCAAGTGAACAACCACCAACTCACATATTAACCTCTATATCAAAGTTCCAGTTGATTGTTTGCAATTGTTTCCAGACTATGAAATCAGAGATTTCCAAATTTTAAGTAAATATTACACTAACAAGTGAATATATTGAACATTTCTTACCCATGTTATAGAGTTTTTGGTTTTAAGCTTCTCAGCAAAGTAGTCACGTACTCCAGAGCTGTCCAAAGACTTCTGTTTGTCTGGATAAAAATCAAAAATGACTTATATACAATAGCAAATTTATTCTGTTATATTTATATATATAAATGGGCCTTTTTACCCTTCTTTGCTGTTGCCCGGGCACTTCCACATGATGACAATAATGAGCGATTAGGGATACTTTTTTTTATTATTTTGACATTTCATGTGTATCCCTGTAACGAGTCTGCCATAGTAAAAAATCGTCAAAAGACACGTTGACGGCCATTTGGATGGACTAGGGCAAATCCCTAATAAAAAGCAATCTATTTTTTAACAAAGCAAAAACAGAACAGAACAATTTTTATTTTAACTCAACAAAGAAAAAATATAAAAAATCAAATTGTAAGAATTTAGGTTTTCTTCCTTTTCTTATGCATTCTGTTAATCGCCAATTTCTATGATTTAATTGAACCTTTTAAATGTAATGCACCAGTCAATTGGTCTAGGGGTATACAGGGGATAGCTAGGGAAATGGGCCATTTTTTTAATTTTCCACTTGGCCCTGCAGTGCAGAGTAAATGCGGTCCTTTTTTTTCGCAACGAAAATAGCGGGGAATGGGCCGTGGCTTTGGTCCGGGAAATATCTGATTTTTTTACGAGATTTAGGTTTTATTTCTGTGTTTTAGCCAAGCTTTTTCTGGACTTTGAGATCAAATCATATGTTTTAAATATGCAAATTAAAATAGTCATAACCCAGGATGTCCCCAGGGTGCAGGGGGATTTGGCAGGCTTGACCGCAAGTCAAATTCCCTGCTATTCCCTGGACCTTGCGGGGCAGGGAAAGTTGAAAAATTGGAAAAACCTGAAAAAAAATGCAAGGGGCTGTAGCCGGTAGGTCCAGGGCAAAGCTAGGGCCAGTAGGGGTCAAGGGGCCCTGAGTTCCGGACGCCCCCAGGAAGTACAGTACCCGAGATTTAAGGAAATGCCTTTCCTTAGAAAAAGCTGACTTTGATATAAGAATTGAGCCTGTCCTAAATTTTTGTAAAGTAAAACTAGATAATATGGTTAAGACATAACATGCAACTGAAAGTTTCATTCTTCAAGACATATCGCGAATTTGTATGACAAATACATCGAAACCGTAGCATACACTCGTTTCAATAAAAAATCAAGCTAATAGATACCAAATATATTTTGAATGGCTCCTAATGGGTTGTTTATCCAGTCTTCTATGCTAGGCATACTTGCTTGAAGTTGGAAAAATGATCAAAACACGTTAGGAAATATGGCGGGAGTTTTATGGGTTAATGACGACCACTTTATTTCATCGCTATAGGTGAGGTTACAATACACTAATAATTTATATGCTAATCACGCAACTGGATCAGAGCGATATGGATTGTTTTTAAATCAAATAGTTGTCGACGTTTCCCGATCGGCAAAATATATCGGACAAATCCAGAATGATAGGTTTTTTCAGCTCGGATAATTTCTATATCATTTTCTTATGCGATCTTTTCCTCTTTAAAATGGAGTAAGAAGGGGAAGTTCTAAGGGAAGGATAGAAGAGGAGAAGGGGTAGAAGAGGGGGGGGGGGGGTAGAAGAGGGAGGGTAGAAGAGGAGAAGGGAGAGGAATAATGGGATAGAAGAGAGGGGTAGAGGTGGAGAAGAGGTGGTAGAAGAAGGGGGTGGTAGAAAAGGAGAAGAGGGGGGGTAAAAGAGGGGGAGAAGAAGGGGTAGAAGTGGAGAAGAGGGGGATAGGAGAGGAGAAATGGGGGTAGAAGTATAGAAGAAGGAAAGACATAGGTTGGAGGAAAATATGTTAGAACAGGGAAGAAGGGGTGATAGAAAGAGGCAAACAGGAGAAGGGAGTTAAAGAAAAGAAGAGTTAAGAGGTAGGGTGAGGAGGAAAAGAGACAATTAAGAGGAGTGGAGAAAAGAATGAAAAGGGTGTAGAATAGGTAAGGAGAAGAGGACATGGAATTAAACACCATTATTGCTAGTACAGGTAGTAATAAAGAAAGACGATTGGGTAGTTCTCGTAACATGCGCGACCACATACACATGTACGATGGTGACTCTGAGAGTCAATGGAAAGAGAGAAGAGAAGACAGATCTCGTACCATGCACGTCCACACGTACGAGTGGTGGCTCTCACTCCGAGAGCCAGGCTCGAAAACCAGCACCGCTAGTTCCCGTACAAATTCATCCAAGATTTGAAATCTCGGGAGATTTTGTTCTGTAACAAAATTTGGACGTTTAAATGGTAGATTTCTTTATCCATTTCCGTGACAATAGGTTTTTTAGAAATGTTCACAGTGGTTCACAGAAAACCTACACGTTATAAAATCATATTTCTAGAGCTTTATTCTGGAGCGATAATTCTTCAAAATTGAGGGGTTTGTCCTATTTTAGAGATTTTGTAATATTTGTATGCCTTCCGGTTTATTCTTTAGTCTATTTATATTATTAATATAATTCTAAATATAAATGTATTATTTATCATAACAATGCTGAACTGTAGCGCGTTTGGCCGTAACAATAAAAGGTGTGAAAAATGGCCATGAATGAAAATAGCGTTGAAACTGAAGTTTCATATATTGGTACAGTACATGTAAAACTGATGTAAATTAAGTATAGCAAGAATGCTGGCTTTTGTACTACAACGTCACAAAATATGTATTGAACCGACGACATGATTGTGCGGTTGTTATGTGTTTGTACAATAATTAATAATTGTCTATTTGGGACGAACAAATGTTCAACATTGAAACTAAACATTGACAAATGATATTATTACATGTCTGTTGTAACGATATGTTACCATGACAAAATAAAAATTGAATGTGTGTGTGCGTGCGTGTGCGTGTGCGTGTGACATTGTTTAGTTCGCTTCGCTTCCATTGATAGTGAGCCTTAAGGTAAACATAATAAATTATAGGACGCAGAATTAAAAAAAAATCATAATTTAACACATGCATTGCCATTGGAAAATAGGTAAAACGCGAGAATTGCCTTGAATCGCATGGTAGATTTGTCTCATTGCTAAAGTAATCGGGGGCCGGGCGGGGTTAAGACGCCGTGGCGCTGCTGACAAGCCGATCGGGACCTGGCCGATGTCGCGACGGTTGCAATAGGTTCGGATTCCACACAAGGGGACTTGTTGGACATGCGCATTGCCTACTGCCTCATGGTGAACAATATATTAGGGAGCATGTACTTCATAGAGCAGGAGCTACGGTCATGTAACCCAAGTTTGAACAGGCGGTGACCGTATAAGAGGGTCATCAAGATGTTATCAGAACAGAACAATACAGTTATCAATATTGTTGCAGTCTTACCAGCCCTTTCGAATCTTTCTGTGAAATAGCTAAATGATAACATGTATAAATTTTTATAACAGGTATTTTAGGATCTATTCAATATGTTGATCTAGGCCAGTTACTTTTATATTAGTGGGTAGTAGTAACTCTGGAAGCCTGTGTTTGCCCATACCGATGACCTCGTGAAAGTTGCCCATACAGATAACTTCGTGAAAGATGTCCATACAGATGACTTCGTGAAAGTTGCCCATACAGATAACTTCGTAAAAGTTGCCCATACAGATGACTTCGTAAAAGCTGTCCATACAGATGACTTCGTGAAAGTTGCCCATACAGATGACTTCGTGAAAGTTGCCCATACAGATGATTTCGTGGAAGTTGTCAATACACATTACTTCGTGAAAGCTGCCCATACAGATGACTTCGTGAATGTTACCCATACAGATAACTTCGTGGAAAGCTGCCCATACAGATGACTCAGTGAAAGCTGCCCATACAGATGACTTCGTGAAAGTTGCTCATACAGATGCCTTCGTGAAAGCTGCCAATACAGATGACTTCGTGAAAGGTACCCATACAGATGACTTTGTGAAAGCTGCCCATACAGATAACTTCGTGGAAAGCTGCCCATACAATACGTGAACTATGAAAAAAGCATATGAAAATAAAATGCATTCAACGGACAAAATCCTGAATATATTCATAGAATTTTCAATGCGAACAAATAACATTTAACATTTAAATCCTGCTCACTTCTCGTACTCGGCTTTTAACCTCTCGCTTTTTTGTCTGGAATTGCACAATTAGGCTCACGTGTTGATCCTATTATTATTTTATTTTACTTTCCATACTGAAAAAAACCCTCCTCAAATAAGTTAAAAAATACTGGTCCAGACTTATTATTTTGGGGGAAATGTATAAATGTCTGATAACATGATAATTGGTTGTTTCAGTGTAAGATCGTAATATATTTCACCGAGTGAGCACCAAAAATTGTATTTCACGAACGGCGTAGCTACGAGCAAAATATTCACTTTTGGGGTTCACGATTTTTTGAAATTGAGCTGTTCGACGTTTCAATCAAAAGTACATATTAACAAGAAGTCTTAGCAATAAAATAAAATATTTCAAAATGTTGCGAGCAATTTTCGACGAATCGTCATACCAGATCCATTAGTCCTTTATCGAGACCCCTTTTCTACGAACATCCAACCTGTCATCAAAAAATATCATGCACAGTTATAGTTTGTCAGAATATACGCAAAGACATCTAGTCTAATTTTAAAATAAACGTCTTGTCTGAATTACATTACCACATTTCATAGTGATTATTTAAAGCTGCACTCTCACAAATTGAACGACATAACTTTTGCGAAAAAGCATGGAAACCAGTTATATAAGACAAAAAAAATAAGATCGCAGATTTTTATATTGCAGTTCAAAAATTGATGTTTTATGCATTTTTCTTAAACCGTAGGTTTAAGCCATAAAACATTAATTTTCGAACGGAAATATTAAATTCTACGATCTGATTTTTTTGTCAGCAATTTTATCATTGGTTTGCAGATATTTACGCAAAAAATTGTCTTTTCCAAGACAAAAAAGTGGTAAAAATGGTATATCTGTGAGAGTGCAGCTTTAAGAATCTCTTAGTAGTTGTTAAAAGTTTATAGTAGCTCTTAGTATTATTAGTGGCTATAAGCAGGACTAAATGGCAACGAATACACGGAGACCAGTCTTGCGTGAAAGGTTTGTTTTAAAGTCATGGATTGATATTATTGAAAAGATCACAGGACAGCAGGGGTGGAGCTTGAGTTGGGAAAATGGTAAGAATAATAATAATAGTTTATTCAAAGATAATTATAGTTTATTCCAAAATACATATCCTGTGAGACAGTGCTATTTTTCCACAGATACTTAACTCCTTCGGCTTCAATTTCTATACGGTGAAAAGCCAGTTGAATGTGGTATAACACCAGGGGGTGCGCCTCTCTTCTGTAAAACGATGTTGAAGTCCAGATAAAAAATAAAAAAAAAATAAAAAAAATAAGGGCTATTATTGTTATAATAATAAAATCAGAGTTATTGTCATTTCGCACTGCACTCCTTCTCAGCAGTTAACTATGCTGCGGGCCAATAATATATATCTGTGTATGAGGTTTGAAGTTCAAACCTCAACTACTGCTGTTATGCTCCGGACCATAACGTACTATATATCTGTGTATGAGGTTTGAAGTCCAAACCTCAACTACTGCTGTTATGCTCCGGACCAATAATATATATCTGTATTTATACCTCACATAAATGTGTCCCTCCTTTGTATATATAAACTTGATCGGTCCGTATATCACTGTATTTCGAGGAAAATCCAATTTAATGACGTCAGCGGTCCATATTATATTTTGGCCGGTCCGGACCTCGCCAAAAATGTAATATGCACCGCTGACGTCATACAATTGGTAAGTGCGGCTTGCTATTTTCACAACGGCGAAAACTTGTCGCAAGTAAACATTATTAGCTTTGTTCAATAACACACATTTAAATCGCTTTAAAAATATTGAATGGTAATGAAAAATGTTCGGTATAATATAAGAAATATAACACACCACTTCGGGCCATATGGCATTATAAGGACCGGTCAGTCAGCCCCCGAAGGTGAATGGACCGAGGCGTTATACACTTTTGGTGGCTGACTGGCCGGTCCTTATAATGTCATATGACCCTCAGTGGTGTGTTATATTCCTTAAGTATGAGGTTTGAAGTTCAAACCTCAACTACTGTTATTCTCCTAACAAATATTAAGTATAAAAATAACAAAAGAAAATAACTATTTGAAAAACTGATCGAACAAAAAGATATTGTTCAAGTTACACTCTTATTCAAAATCAATATATACACATGTATAACAAACATCAATTTTGACTGATAAACCTTGAACAACTTACTAAATAATGCATTTTTGGAACATATTAATTACTGATAACAAGGTTATAACCGTGTATTTAATAGCAGAAACTGCAAAAATATTAAATGATTGGTGAGTGCTTAAAGATTTACTGTGGTCTACTTTCGTCTCATGAGGTAGAAATACCGTGATTTATGCTCATTTCTTTCAAATTTAACTCGACATTCTTCATAAGAACCATTGTTTTCGACATTTATTTATCCTTTTTAGCATTATCCTACATCGTGCATCTTTAAAGTTGCACTTTTACTCCCAAATAAGATTTTCCACAATTAATAGTATTGTTTCAATAATCCAAAAAGGATGAATAAATGTCGAAAACAATGGTAATTATGAAAGATACCGAGTTGAATTTGAAAGAAATGAGCATAAAAGACGGTATTTTACCATATGAAACTATAGTAGACCACAGTGAATCTTTTAGAATTCACCAATCATTTAATATGTCTGCGTGTTCTGCTGTTAAATACAATCTTGTTATCAGTAACTAATATTTTCCATAAATGCATTATTCAGTAAGTAGTGAAAGGTGTATCAGTCAAAATTTATATTTGTTATACATTTGTATGTATTGATTTGAATAAGAGTGTCACTTTAAGTTTCATAAATGAAATAAAGACACTTTGAAAATTCATATTCTGTAGTTGATAAAGCGTCTGGACAGTCAACTGAATACAATTAATAATACACCTTTTTACACATACAAGAGATTAATTTCATTTAATTCGCAATGTATAATTGATATAACAAAAGTATTCTATAGCATGACATATATTCTAATAAATATGATCAAGTTCACTCACAAATTATAGTCATATTAGACAATCGTCTAAAATCAAATTGTCAAATTGTATTTAAATATAAAGAAAACTTTCTTGCAAGCATAACGCACAAACATAGTGTCCATCAAACGTGTGTAAATTAGCTATTCTGTCTTGAGCGGAATGATCAGTTTGACCAAAACACGATTTCCTAGTGCAAACTTTAATATCGCCAACTAGCGGTCGATACTTTTAACCAAAGAATTTAATTTTCATTTTAGTCGTAAACTCAAACAAAGACAATTACATACCTTCACAGTTAAGACGCCGTCTTCATTATTAAGATAATACCGATATTATCTTCATGGCAGTTGAATCAGATCGAAATAAGCATATCTGTGGTCTGCGAATGGTGGACAGTCAAAAGCAAAAATCTCCCAAGTTATGCCTCAGATATTAATGAATAATGATTTCGTCGGCTTCAATACGTTTCCTGAACTGTAAATGAAGAGTAAGGTCAATTTGGGCACCAAGTGTTTACCCATCGTAATCTACAACATGTTCTTATTGACCACCGAGCTGACAATTCATTGGAAACTCAACACATTCATGACCGAGTTCTGACCACGCTAAAAAGTTTAGAACCAAGCGTAGTGTTATTAAAGCGTGCAAAACGCGTTTTAAAATGAAACCTGTAAAAATAAGTACAAGACAATTTTAAAACACTTTATTTGACGCGACCCGATGTCCGCGTGTATATATATAGACAAGGCTTAAGGATTTTTCTTTTAGATTTTTTTTAAGAAAAGCGAATACTTATCAATAACACATTCAGGGGCTTAGCCAGCGTTACGCACATACGCATGTGCGTAACATCAACTTGAAAAATGAAAAAAAATATATGGCCAAAAATGTTATCAAAGTCGATGGCTAAGCTAGCTATTGATATCAGAATAAACGGAAGATCAGCTATAGTAAGCATTGTTTCTCTGTGATAGATACGGCTTATTGAGCCTAAATTAATTACATCGTAACTACAAAGACGACGGCCTCGAACCTATAAATCCCTCCAAATACACATCAGTGCTCAAATTGTTAGTTCCATTTTCCTCTATTTCCCTGGGGTGTCCCCCACCCCCTGAATCCCCCCATGGCTACAGAGATATTCCCTTACCACACCCTCCCCTTTCGTGCGTAACATTCATTTAAGCCTGGCTACGCCCCTGACATTTCTTTCAACTTGTCTTAATCTGTGTTGTAAAGGAACCCTTTTTATGTCCGTTAATAGTTAAACAATCGATATAACATGTTGTTGTAAAAAATGTTAACTTGCCGGCTATAACAATAGCTGACAAACTCAAACGCTGCCTTTTTATTTAGACTGTTCGCTGGTCAGACGCAGTGGTTATTTCCCTTTGTCAATGGAAAGTATTGCCCTTGAAAAATCGGTACATATCCACGCGCTAACCTGTCGGAAATTGTAACTATAATAAACACAGGCTACAAGTCTGTGATTTATATGGCGACGGAAGACATTCTTTACGCGTATGGACTATTTTCCGTACATCTCCTAAAATTGTACCGCAGACATTAACAGTGAAATGACTAATTGGTCGCCATCCTGGTGGTGGAGGATACATGTTTCCTTTAATCTTGAAAGTTTTTCTGACAGCATGGCCCTCTCTTGTTGTAATATGTTGCATACAAATTCATGCCATCCCTGCATATTTCTGTCACTTATTAGAATGTTTTAACTTATGTTTACTCTTATTGGAATAATGATAAAAACATGTATATTCACACCTAAACTCATTCAGCAGCTTTGATGATGTCTGCATCAAAATTCGCATCGTCTCGTTTGGGGGTTATTTCAACTTTTTGACATTTGAATTTCTCATGTAACTTTAAATAGCGACAAATGACTATCATTTTTTAACAATTATTCACCACACAAACAGCTTTTAGACCACACTCACTCTAATCCAACCAATCGGCATTCGCTATTTCATTGCTCCATTTCTCATATACACGTTTTAAAATCAGAAATATATACAACTCCTAAAACACACGATTCTTCGAGGCAAAATGGATCACATTTGATGAACAGTTAAGCATGAAACTGTATTGATAGGACATGAAAAATAATATGTAATTTATCAGGCACCTATTTTTAAAACGTCTTTCATGGTTTTATAATAAATATACTTTAAAAGCAAGTTTTGGTTGTAGGTGTCTAATTCGTCTCAATGAAACCTTAACACCGTAAACAGCGGGCATATAAGATAAAGAACAATGAAAAAACGATCCAGGGCCAGTTGCTAGTTGTTTATATTGATCGTGGTGAATTCCGTCTAAAAGTGTAATATGAGAAGTATAATGACGAAAGTATAGTTTTCTAAACCTTTACTCAAGTCGTTTACGACAAAACTTTAACCCCCACCTGGTAAGGGTCGGGGCATTGGTGTTTGTGTATTGCGGTGTATCTTATAATGTATAAATACTAAGTAAACTTTATCCCCCCAAAGACCCCCCTCCCACTATGCCAACCACTGTGCCATATTTACGAAAAACAGTGACTTGTGCATGCTGCTGTTCTCATTTTAGATTGTTTTTTCTTATTTCTATTAGCAGACAGTAGCGTTAGTAAGTAGTTCAATGGCGATAATTAAACATCAAACAACAGTTAATAATACTTAAAAACATTACATCTTTTCCCACAAGTTACAATTCAAACTTTAAGTGCTATTTTTGTATAGCCATACCAAATCACTTTTGTTGGTTTGCTTTATTCAATCATCTGAAAATCTTTGAAAGCGTTATTGGGATAATAACTTCAAAACATGAACCCTTTTGATGTTAAAGAAAAATTACAGATACTGTTCATGTCTATCTCTATATCAATTACATTAATGCACAAAATAATATTCAATTTAGTTTTTCGACGACCCGTTTAAAAAACATCCGTCCTTGGACTCTTAACGGAAATTCCGATATGGCAATTCCTTGCAATGTGTACGGTAAACATTAATTCGTGATTGAGCCAAACCAAAACACGCATTGTCTGAGGTATGCAAAGTTAAATGGTATTTGGATTGTATGAGTCTTTCGATTAAAGAACACAAGAACCAAACCTCCTCGCTTTAGTTTACGTGGTCTAAGTCGGATAGACACCTCGTGGACGTATCTATGACATATATACCCGAGCGTACAAAGCCTTGAAACGCGAATATGATTTGCAAATAATGGTATTTGATTTCATCTTGTTCCATTTATCTTCATTCTTTTTTGAGCTAAACACACTTTAGGGCTTAAAGTCTCTTTTTCTGGAAATCATTCATCAATTATATCAATTATATTCACAAATGAAATGCAAAGCCCTTTGAATGAAGGATTAGTAAGGATAACGATACAAGTATAAACAAATATATCCTACTTCGGCTATAACATTTATTTAATAAAATAAAATCAACTGCTTTTAAGGGATTATGTTTTAAATTTTAGATTGCTATAATGAATAATGTGGCGCCAAAGTAAACTAATATTAATACTGGAACCCAAAATGCAGAAACACATAATATTTGAATTGAATTTGTGCTTTCATCGTGTTTGTACCCTCCCCTTCCCATTGAAAAATGATAAAAGTGAAAAACATAATATTTTTTTGTGTGTGAAATTTTGTGTAAAATGTTTTGCTGTGAGTCTTTCGTAGATTGTATATAGGTTTGTGAGTAAATTCGTGTTTAACTGACCATTCCGAGGCGGTAGTACTATTGTCTAATATTTATATCGATCTATTTTAATGCGTATGTGATCTGTTTGTGGTGTTTGTACGATTGTGTATCCCCTTAAGTGGCATATAGGCCCTTACCATGTGGCTTTAAACAGGGTTTATATTTAAATGGTTGACTACAGGGCTTGTCCCTGTAGCTTTCAGTGTAGTTTTGCATTCATTTTATTTAAATATATTCACAGTGAATGTATGGCTCTAGTTTCGTTTATATTAATGACGGAATAATTCATTTTTGTGCATCCACTTCGTAGAATTAAAGTTCATTAGGTTTTAAAGGTAAACAAAATAAAAACAGAGCAAGGGTTTGAGCTGAATATGTCATTTAATATTCAAATGACTGATGAAAATATACACAACATATATATGTTGAAATATAGTTTGCATTACAAAAAATCATTTTGAAACTAAGTTGAGTGGATAATTGAAGGAAAGCTGTGCTAATGAATGATGTCTGTGAATGTTGCATTATGACAAGGAGGAGTCAATATTTGAGCATTGCTCCGGCTGTATCCATTCTTCTGGTTAGTGTAGAGAAATTCCTAATGCAGTGAAAACTACAGGGAGCTTGTTTAATTGCAAAAGATCTAAAAGGCAAAGACAAACACATTATAATTATGTTGATAATGCTTTTTGTGGGGGTTTTGCAGTATTAATTTATATATCCCTATATTTTTCACTGCCTTGAGACGCCCAGGTTAAATTTTATGAACACACATTTGGGTTATACCAGTTTCAAGGCCGCATCCAGGAAATGCAGCATCATAGAGGAGCAACATGGGATGTGCGCCCATTCACCCGGAACCAAAATATATCGGTTCTTAACGTGGAATGTTGGGGTCGTGGTGCTCTCAAAAGAACATTATATGTAGTTTAACAAAATATATTGTTTTCGACCATTCAGGCATTAAATGTTTATGTTGATAGTTTCAGGGTAGACCCGAACTGAGTTAGTCCCCCTCTCCCCTTTCAAAAATAATCACGTATGGAATTATTAAAAGTATAAAAAACGAAAACAAAATTATTTCAAATAGTAAAGGGCCACGGTTCATGACCGTTTTAAATAATATTCAGAAAAAGTCGATAGCCCATTACAATGATGCATTTATGTTGTCTTGGTAGACTTGGTCTTAAAATAGATTAGTGCTTGTTAATATGGATTTATCAATATAACCATTTTAAAAGACAATGTGCAGCCATTGATAAACTTTAAATTAATAAATGCATATTAACGAACATTAATCGACTTAGGTTTTGATTTTTTGCATCTGTTTTAAACGTTCCGTGATTGCCCGTTAAAGGGGCTTTACTCGGTATGATGAAATAGCGAAAAAATTGAAAATTGTCGAAAACTGACATAAACTTGGTATCAATGTGTACAATGCATTGACTGAAGTACCACATAGTTGACAATTAATTTATTTTTCGCAGGTTTTTCGTATTTTTTTCATTAAAAAGATTACTAGGTATGTCTACCTAGTAGAATTCATTCCTTATGCGTGATTGGCTAGTCGATGTTATCACGTGATATTACCAAAGTTAGGTATATAGCTTAAATATTCCATCCATATAGTAAGCATTCGTAGTACAGTGGATACTGCACTTAACTGCAATTTAGGCGACACCGGTTCGAACCTGGCCTCCGACTCGATCTTTGTTTTTACATTTTGGTATTTTTTTACAATTATGTTATCAAAGAGTAAAACATTTTATTAAATAATTGTCCTGAGATTCGTGAAAGAAAAAAAACTTTTTATTGTGCCAATCTGGTGTACAGTCCCTTTAAAAGTCTATAGCAACTGCCTGACTGAAGAATAACAAAAATAAATGTGTGGCAAATTTAAAAACAAAAATGAACAAAAAGCTCATGACAACGTAACAAATACCAGAGGAAAATATAGTTTTCGACATAATCTGCAACATCAATGTTGAGGAACAGATTACCATATATATCTCATAATCGCAAGTTCACAAGCAAGAGACAGTATTTTTGCATCAAAACACGCTTTATCACAAAACGATACAACACATGTTGAAAGGAAATGAATGAAATAATCATAAAAATCTACATGCATTTTCAAGAATGTTATTCATCAAATACTTTGTTAAAGTTAACAACATTGTTAACGTAGTCTTTGTTATATTTCAAACCATTACTGCTCTTGGATACACTGGTAATTTACCATTTATTAAACGAATTGAGGCAACTATTTCAGCTGTTTTTGTTTAAATTAAATTATCTGAGCACATCATCAAATATTTCACGTCTAAATGTTAACAACGATGTCGTTAATCACGTTGTTAACTTTAACAAAGTTCTGAACAATCGGCACAATATTCTATATCATAACACGATAATTAAAAACGCAACATATTATCCCGATTCCAACACTACATGTATCAC
Organism: Mya arenaria; assembly: GCF_026914265.1. NCBI lineage: Eukaryota > Metazoa > Mollusca > Bivalvia > Myida > Myidae > Mya > Mya arenaria. Next base: position 36,841,256 of record NC_069133.1, on the reverse strand, counting down.
GCGTTTTATTTGTTCTTGTCCTAGTCATTGCTAAATACCAGTTTTATTTTGTTCAATACATGTCAATGTAACAGTTATGTACATTTTTCCAAGAAACAATAAAAATACACAACAATAAAACCCAGCCATATTGAACCAGTCAACAAGCAGAACAAGGTTTTATAGTTAAACATGTTACAAAGTTCACTGTTTGCACCATAGGCAATGTGATTTCATACAAAGAAATGATAATTTTATACTAAGTATCCATGGTCTTCAGAAAATGTCTAACCATGCTCGCCCGCGTTTAGATTCGGTCACAGAAACTGATAACGCCATATTACCCTCTTGTGTCACATGTACCTATTACAGCTTGCTTGTCGCGGTTCTGATTTCCAGCGAAGGATATAAGACCTAAATGTTTAACATATTGTCATTTCCAGGGGCGGTTCAAGGTATTGACGTTAGAGGGGGCGTAACTTTAGGGCGCATTATGACATGTGCCCCTCCCTCAAAAGCTACATTGATATGTTTTAATGTTTACAAGGGTGTAATGTCAGTGCAATATTACATTTTCCAACGACAAAATAGTTTTTCTTTGAGAAATCGTCTAAATTCCGAGTTGAATAAGCCAATAATGTAAGGATTAATAGTGCTGTTGAGCATGTACGTCCTTATAATCATTCGCATCCATAACGGCATCTCGGACTCACTTTCTTCTGTGAGTAATCGTATGGTCAACACAGGCACCAAGCTGATCACAGAAGCCGCAGTTATAACGAAAATCATCAGCGTGATTTTCCTTTGAATTGCTCTTCTTGCTTTGATCTTGTCTGACGATAAAGTGGATGGTTGGGCATGGTCTTGTATGTTCATTTTCCCATCTGAAATCGTTTCTGAAGTCTTGCGGTCCTGTAAGTTGGTAGGTTCGTTGCTTTTTATATCTGTATGATGACGGAGAGGAGCTGAAAGGGGTATCCCGCCATTTCGGTTTTCTTTTTCTATTTTGTATCTTTCAATTTGTTTCGTCTGGTCAGGTTTTCTCTTCATGATCAGCTTATAGGCAATGGCACCGTATAAAACGCCCAATATAATAATAGTCAAAATAACTAGAAAAAAACTGAACGAAATGAAAACTATTTGAATAAGTTGCATCACTTCTTCTTCAAAGTAGAAACAACTATAACCTGTTATAGTGACATTGTTTGGCATTGATATTGGAATCGGGACTGCTCCGCCGATGGCAAATTCTCGAATAGCCAAGACAAACGAAAAGATAACTGTTCCTATGATTGCCATTTTCGCTGCTTTCATAGAAAATCGTTTCGAGGACAGTGCCATTACAATGCAAAAGAATCTATCAATAGCAATTGGTATCAACAAAAACAGAGAGTTTGAAGGAAACACATGGGTGAACAATAGCTGGAATTTGCACAGAATATTGTTATGGTATGTATAGGTATTTGCCACATCGTAAATTGTTCCCGTTGCAAGGAAGGTTGAAGCCAGTAGGTCATTAAAAAGAAGGGCAATCAAGCAGATATTCGAAACAGATTGTTTTCCTTGTTTCAAATAAAATGTTAGAACTAGAAAATTTCCAACAATGCCCAGAAAACAGACAGCGGCAATAAATATGACTTCTGGAATTAATTCTTCCAATTTCCTCTGATTGTATGCATTCAACATCTCCTTGTGGGAGTCAATCATTTTTTTCTCCCTAAAACGGAAAACAAATGGCTATTTATGTAAGTAATGGTTTTACATCTTTTACTTGGCAATAAACTAAAAATATGAGAAATGTTAATAACTGTGCTAATATTAACAATTACATGCTATCTAATGCTTATCATGATGAACATAATGATGATGATAACAAAAAAATGTGAGGTAGTAATAAAAGATGAACTAAAATTGCAATAGTTTTAACAATACCTGTACTATTTCGTTATATATATATCCGTCCTTTATTATTCTTGTCTTTTCCGTTACTGCGGCGTTGTTATAGAACATCCAGTTTATAAAGCACTGCAGATAACCAATTATAAATCCATGACGTAAGTAGCATCAGATGCGGTCTGACTTTCGTTTGTCAATAACACATCCATAAAAAGATCATCCAATGGCTATGTTTTGATTTTACATAGAAGGTGTGGCTTAACGGCCTCCGATGAAAGGTAAAGTTTTTCATATTCGTTCAAATTTTAAAAGTTGTGCCGAATCTAGTGCCTAGTCAGGGGCGTAGCTAGCCCTCTTTGCATGTTGTTTCGTAATTGTGCTAGGGGTCCGGGGGCATGATACTTCGAAATTTGTTGAAAACCATGGTGCAATCTGGTGCATTCTGGGCGTTCTGAGGTGCTTAATTTATTACTGGAAAATGGACAGTTTTAGGATAATGTACTCAAGTAAGCATACTGCAACATTGGCTGATATTTTTGTGTCAGAATTATGTGGATTAAGCCGCGAACTCGCGTAAAGGCAGCTACGCGCCTGCATTATTGGCAATACACTGGGTAGTCAACCCAGGCATCGGAGGTTCAGTCATTCGCCTCATCAATAAAGTACGAATCGTCTTTACGGAGGGACTTTAAACAAGGATTCCGTGTGATATGCTTTACACTGACCGACGTTAATAGACCATCGTAGCTCTATTAAGGTTACTTTCTTTTCCTCTCCCGTCGATGAGGAATGAAGGGCTGCCTCTGATCTCAGTGCAATGGATTGCTGTCTAGTTTACGTGCTAGACCAAATACATAGCAGTGGATACTGCGTCTGTAGAGGGACCAGCAGACCATAACAATAAATGATAATGGTTTAACTTTTTTATGCCTTACATCTACTTTACACTTAGATCGTTACTCTTTTATGAAAGTACTTTAAATCCTTTTATTATATTGTTTTATCTCTCCAAACACTTTTAAATTGATTTCTGTGGAACCGATAAAACAGTTATTAAAACATTTTAATCCTTATTGAAATTATCTGATGATTGATTAGAACTAACTTATCGGTTTTGCCAATCTTTTGTATTCATTTTTTTTAGCCTGAAGTGAAAACACTTTATATTTGATATTATGCGATCCATTGTTAATGCTATTCATAATTTCGTATTTTCATCTTATTGAAAAGCCATTATAGATTCATCACTCAAGATGAAATGATATAAATTATTTATGAAAAATGAGATTGAAGTATAATGACCTAAACACAATCAATCTAATGAGGCAAATGAATGGATTCATCATCTTGAAAAATATGATTATTTATAACTGTGTGTGAGATTGTGCTTGTATGCGTGATTACGTATGTGTGTGTGTGCGTGCGCGCTTGGGCGTGTGTATGTGTGTTTGTTCATGCGTGCGTGTTGGTGTATGTGTGGATGATTGCGTGCCGGCGTGCGTGTATGCATACGTGCGTGTGAGTTTGTGTGTATGTGTAGGTTGGTGGGTACGGGCGGGCGTGCGTGGATACGATTACGATTTTTTTTGTATTACAAACAAAGAAAAATTGTTAATTTTTAGTAGTATAAATTTATTTAATAATAATTTGGACGCCCCCTCCCCCCTACTGTTCTCAACTGCGAATCACTTTGTAAAATTGAAAACATTTTATTATTTCAGAGCCATGTAATATATGTATTGTTTATTTATCCTCATTTGCCATGTATAATGCATGGTATGAGTTCTTATACGGTATTTGATCTGAATTTTTAATCGTAATAATGTCAACATAAATCCTCGCCAACAGCAGCAGTCACAATAATCAAGTCACTGGCAACGACAGCAAGTGAACAAACTATAAAATCACAAAGGCATGACCGTTTTTTACTAATACGCGTATATTTGACGTTTATGTTTAAAGTTTTGGCTACTGAGCTTGTTTCTGTATTTTTACATATAGATATTCTTAGTAATAAAAGTCGGGTTTTGTTTGCGTGCATCATTTCAGAATTATAGCAAGACAATACGAGTGTTTGTTACAAAGTATTCAATGTAACGTGACATCTTAAATATCTACAAGTGTCAATATTGTTCGTTAAAAATCGATAAGTTCTTTACATCTCAAAAGCTACAAGATAAGATCATATAAAAGAAAATGCAAATTTTATAACTTTGTCAGATTGTAATCAAACTTGGTTAGTTTTGTCGGAATAATTTCTGATAAAATTCAATTACGAACAGATGAAATCTATTCAAAAAGTAGCCCGCTCGGATGAACTACAACAAAAGCTTACATGAACTACGACATGTACAGTTTCACAGTTTTATTTTACCTTCAACACATAATACAAAGACGTGTTTTGACGTCATCAACATGCATAATACAGAATGTTGTATATTAACTTGTAATATATATATATATATACTTGTATATATACTATATATATATATATATATATATATATATATATATATATATATATATATATATATATATATATATATATATATATATATATATATATATATATATATATATATATATATATATTGTATTGTATATTGTATATATACTTGTATATATATATATATATATATACTTGTATATATATTACAAGTTAATATATATATATATTAACCAGGCTGTATGGGTTAGTAATGTAGTACTAAGTAGGTAAAAATATATAATTAGTTTGAGTACATAAACAGATAGAACTATTTATAAGGACAGTGGATGGTATAATTAGTAAACAGATAGAACTATTTAGAAGGACAGTTGATGGTATAATTAGTAAACAGATAGAATCATTTATAAGGACAGTTGATGGTATAATTAGTAAACAGATAGAACTATTTATAAGGACGGTTGATGGTATAATTAGTAAACAGATAGAACTATTTATAAGGACGGTTGATGGTATAATTAGTAAACAGATAGAACTATTTATAAGGACAGTGGATGGTATAATTAGTAAACAGATAGAACTATTTATAAGGACAGTGGATGGTATAATTAGTAAACAGATAGAACTATTTATAAGGACAGTGGATGGTATAATTAGTAAACAGATAGAACTATTTATAAGGACAGTGGATGGTATAATTAGTAAACAGATAGAACTATTTATAAGGACAGTGGATGGTATAATTAGTAAACAGATAGAACTATTTATAAGGACAGTGGATGGTATAATTAGTAAACAGATAGAACTATTTATAAGGACAGTGGATGGTATAATTAGTAAACAGATAGAACTATTTATAAGGACAGTGGATGGTATAATTAGTAAACAGATAGAACTATTTATAAGGACAGTGGATGGTATAATTAGTAAACAGATAGAACTATTTATAAGGACAGTGGATGGTATAATTAGTAAACAGATAGAACTATTTATAAGGACAGTGGATGGTATAATAAGTAAACAGATAGAACTATTTATAAGGACAGTGGATGGTATAATTAGTAAACAGATAGAACTATTTAGAAGGACAGTGGATGGTATAATTAGTAAACAGATAGAACTATTTAGAAGGACAGTTGATGGTATAATTAGTAAACAGATAGAACTATTTAGAAGGACAGTGGATGGTATAATTAGTAAACAGATAGAACTATTTAGAAGGACAGTGGATGGTATAATTAGTAAACAGATAGAACTATTTATAAGGACAGTGGATGGTATAATTAGTAAACAGATAGAACTATTTATAAGGACAGTTGATGGTATAATTAGTAAACAGATAGAACTATTTATAAGGACAGTGGATGGTATAATTAGTAAACAGATAGAACTATTTATAAGGACAGTTGATGGTATAATTAGTAAACAGATAGAACTATTTATAAGGACAGTTGATGGTATAATTAGTAAACAGATAGAACTATTTATAAGGACAGTTGATGGTATAATTAGTAAACAGATAGAACTATTTATAAGGACAGTTGATGGTATAATTAGTAAACAGATAGAACTATTTATAAGGACAGTTGATGGTATAATTAGTAAACAGATAGAACTATTTATAAGGACAGTTGATGGTATAATTAGTAAACAGATAGAACTATTTATAAGGACAGTGGATGGTATAATAAGTAAACAGATAGAACTATTTAGAAGGACAGTGGATGGTATAATTAGTAAACAGATAGAACTATTTAGAAGGACAGTGGATGGTATAATTAGTAAACAGATCGAACTATTTATAAGGACAGTGGATGGTATAATTAGTAAACAGATAGAATTATTTATAAGGACAGTGGATGGTATAATTAGTAAACAGATATAATTATTTAGAAGGACAGTGGATGGTATAATTAGTAAACAGATAGAACTATTTATAAGGACAGTTGATGGTATAATTAGTAAACAGATAGAACTATTTATAAGGACAGTGGATGGTATAATTAGTAAACAGATAGAACTATTTATAAGGACAGTGGATGGTATAATTAGTAAACAGATAGAACTATTTATAAGGACAGTGGATGGTATAATTAGTAAACAGATAGAATTATTTATAAGGACAGTGGATGGTATAATTAGTAAACAGATAGAACTATTTATAAGGACAGTGGATGGTATAATTAGTAAACAGATAAAACTATTTATAAGGACAGTGGATGGTATAATTAGTGAAAATAAAGTAATTATAGTTAAGGGTTGCCAGATGGGTTTTTTAAAGCTTGACATATTATTGTGACAAATTTGTTCCGGCTATTCAGCTTCAAAGGATCATTTTCACACATAACAGTTTTGAAAGTAAATATATTAGTATTATTCGTGTTTACATAAGGTAGGTATCTTTTCCTATCATTAGTAAAATATTAGCACAGTAAGATAGTGGAATTCATCACCAATTTCATTTAGAGTACATAATTGACATTTTCTATCGTTTCTGTCTATACCGAGCCTCTTCCTTTTTCAATTGGTAAATGATGATTACAAAATGACGGTAAAGTTGGAAGATAGTTGGCAGTTGGTAGTTGGGGATTCGAATATTCAACTACTTACCAGTTGCCAGTTGGGGATTCGAATATTCAACTACCTGCTAGTTGCCAGTTGGGGATTCGACAAACACTGTTTTATTCACTTTTATTCGTATATTCGCCAGTCGGATATTCGACCATTTCCAGTCCATTATTCGCGAATGTTCAACTGCAAACCAGTCAGTAGTTGGGGATTCAGATGATGTCTATATGTATGCTTTTAAAGATCACATATGGGAAAATTAGTGAAGTAGTTGATTATTTGAATCCCCAACTACCAACTACCAACTACCTTCCAACTTTACCGTCATGATTACAAAGCCTAAAATTTATTAGAGACGGGACAAGGACTGTACTTTGAGAGACGATTGGCCAATTAAACGACTCAAACACTTCCGATATTCGAATATCATTATCACCATGACTATAAAACATATTGAGCACACCAAACGTTGACTGTTGATTGCTCCTTTCTTAAGCAGTAAGTTCCGTGAGAAAATAATTACAATAGAGGGATAATTTTCTACTCGATAATTAAGAAACGCGAAATTAGTTACAATTATTCTTCAGGGTGTATATGGTATATAAATTGTTTTCTGAAATATTGAAAATCATATTTTGTGAAATCTTCACCATCAAACGTTTCCTACTGCAACTTCTGTACAGAATATCACGTATCAATATGCCACTCAGGTAGGATTTTATCAAATAGTTTAGATATTTTTTATTAGTAATGTTTATAAAACTGACTTAACGTTCGGTGTTGTTCTTTTACAGATAGAAAAAAAAGACTGACAGACATTTTATTAAAGTGACACTCTTAATCAAAATCAATAACATCAGTTTTGGCTGATAAACCTTTAATAATTTACTTAATAATGCACTATATGGAAAATGTTAATTACTGATAACAATATTGTAACGGTGTATATTTAAAAGCAGAAAGCGCAAAAATATTAAATGATTGGTGAATGCTAAAATATTTACTCTGGTCTATTATAGTCTTATAAGAAAAGAAATACAGTATTTTATGCGTATTTCTATCAAAATTCAACTCGGTATCCTTCATAAGAACTATTGTTTTCGACATTTTTCATCTTTTTTTGGAATATTAAACAAAAGAATTAATTGTGGTTAATCTTATTTGGGAGTAAGAGTGTATCTTTAAGACTAATACATCGTGAATCGTCTAAACCCATAACCAGGAAAAGGGTAAAAAAAGAATACTGGATAGTGATAGTCGCAATGTTTCAAGTTTTGATTTAGATTTGATTCTTTGTTGTTGATGATGTTGTTATTGTTGTTATTAATTGAAGACAGTATTATATAATAGTAAAGGTGTTAAGATATATGAACACTATTAGAAATATAAGGGTGTCTAATGAAACATATAAAAATCAAATCAAAATATTAAGAAGCATAGACAATTAAACCTGTGAGGCATTGAATTTCTTTTTCTCAAATTTAAAATGATCAAAATACATCAGCAAAATTTTATTTAAAGTAACACCATATTCATAATCATTTCACACACATGTATAAAAAAACCCATAAATTTTGAGTGATTAACCTTTACGAAATAATGCATTTATGGAAATCAGTAATAACTGATAACAAGATAATAACCGTGTATTTATTTGCTGAAAACGCAAAAATATTAAATGATTGGTGAGTGCAATTAGATTTTCTGTGATCTACTATCGTCTCGTAAGGTAGAAATACCGTGTTTTCTGCACCTCTTTTTTCAAATTGAACTCGGAATCCTTCATAAGAACAATTGTTTTTTTATATTTATTAATCCTTTTTGGTATATTTAAACATTTGTATTTATAGTGGTAAATCTTATTTAGGAGTAAGAGTAAATCTTTAAAAATCGATTCAGTCAGTTATGTTTATAACAATGTTCCCATAATCAATTTTCAATGTTCTATTATTTCTGAATGCGCTTGTTCAATGACGTCATTTGCAGATTCGGTGACAACTTCGATGGTTCACTTGTTAAACTCGACGCTGTTTTGAAGCCTAAAGGAGAAGGGAACCAGTTTTGCAGAGAAGACGGCCATGGACAAGACTCGCCATTTACGGTACATGAACACGCAACTTTACCATTTAAAACCGGCAGATTCTCCTTTTTCTTTTTGTGAAATTTAGTTTGTCGAGAGACGCAGGTGTGTCTAAACGAATATCACGAATTAGTATATTTATATTGCTCTTGGTGTCAAACAAACAAGGCAACCGCATTTTCAAAATAAATTATTCTTAAAATACATGCATAACATGCTATTTAAGTCATTTTCACGAAACAGACGCCAATTTTTATTTTCAGATTGAAATTCCTGCAAAACCGATGATGCGACATCGTACTGCCTTTGACGTCAGACGCGGTCTCTTCTTCGGAAAGCGCCTTGCTGATGTAGATCTTACAGTATCAACAATACAGGCAGTCAAAAAGGCCAAAGACGTTTCGTCCATAACTTCAAAATCCATCGAACGTTTAACAAACGGGATCATCAGCGCGGTCGAAACGCTTGAAACCGGAAATGACATGATCGCTGACGGATCAAGTAAATACTCTCTTCCGACCATTCCCGGAAAGCACCACGACCTGACGGCCATCTCCCCGGAAGTGATGGCTGACGTCATTCGTGGATGCTTCAATGACATTATAGGTGACGTCACCATTGTCGATTGCCGGTATCCGTACGAGTTCGAGGGTGGGCACATCAGAGGGGCTGTAAACTTGTACACGAAAGATGAGGTCAACAGCTTGCTTCAGACACCGCTATCTAACGACAAGCGTCACGTGCTGATATTCCACTGTGAATTCTCATCAGAAAGAGGGCCTAAAATGTAAGTTGTCGCTCTAGACGTCGCGCAAGCTAAATTTATACAGCGAAAATGCACTCACCACATATATGGGATATCGTTGAAGGGCATTGTATATTTTGATAAGATATGATCTCTATGTAGGGTAATCTTCACTGTAAATACTGTTCGATTTACGCCCAATATTGCTGGTTGTAAACAATTCAATTTATAAATTGAAAACGTCCCAATATTTATGATAAATAAATGTTATTTTGACGATTAATCTATAAATAAATTCGTTATGGATTTTGTATAATTATTTGTACTTCGACAGGTTCCGGTTCCTGCGCGCGCAAGACCGAATGTTGAACAGTGAGAGGTACCCGCGCCTGAACTTTCCGGAAGTGTACCTACTCCATGGCGGATACAAAGCATTCTTCAACAAGTATCAAGTATGTTTAAAAAACAACAACAACGTTTATAATACTTCTTGGGAACATTGGGCTGTTAGCGTTGATATTTTTATAAAGAATATGACTATGTCTCTATCTATATTTAGACAAAATCTCATGGTGACTACGGATATATAAAAATAAAATCAAAAGATATATATGCCAATGTGTATAATATGTTAGTTCTCCATACTTAAATCAACAGTCATATATAAGCCCGGTTCTGATGATTTTAAGTATGTGACACTCATTTTTTTTGTTTAAATTTGTCGTGTATATACATATAGTTCCACAAAGTCACTCATACATAAATTGTATATAAATTTTATTTCCATCAATTCCAGGACTTGTGTGATCCAATCAGCTACAAACCCATGTTGCATAAGAACCACTCGGCCGACCTTTGTCACTTCCGGGTGAAGTCTAAATCCTGGACGGGGGAGGACTGCAATCAGACGACAAGCAGACGACACCGCAGTCGTCAAGGTCGCCATCTTAGTTTCTGAACGCTTCTTGAACCTTAAGTCAAGGCATTTTAGAAATGTGACAAAGCGGTCAACTCCAAGTGATGTCATTTCTCCCAGTGACGTCATGATCTAAAATGGAACGATCGGAGCACGTTTTAGACTGACTGCGGAGAAAAGTAAAAAAGGCGACGAGATGTATTTCTAGAAATACATGAGCGATTGTTTTACACCTGTGAACATATTTTCAATTTTGTGTTCCTTTAAAATTGTTTTAAATGGTGGATTCTTATAACAATTCAAAACGAAGTTGTGATCGTTTGTTGGAGAAATAGGCCAGGGGAAAATGCAATATTATTATAATTTGAGAATATAACGTAATTACAATGACCTTTAGTTTTATGCCAGACGTTATAAAATCGCAGCACATAAACTTTCCCAATGAACAAGAACAAGGTTTCCGTAAAGGCCTCAGCTGTGTTATCACCGAGTTTAATCTACAAGAGACTATTTATCAACAAATAGAACGAAACAGGAACGTGTACGTAGGCATGCTTGATCAGAAGGCTGCGTTTGATACTGTGTGGTATGATGGACTATTCTTAAAGCTTGGCCAGTTTGGAATTGTCGGAAAAGCCCTCCGTACACTTAAATCATCTTATAGCAATCTTAAATGCGTTGTTAAGCTTAATGGCGATACATCAGATAGCATCAACATACAAAAATCAGTTCGCCAAGGAGGCGTTTTATCTACATCTCCCTTGAATCTTCAGAAATTGATGGACATTGTATATCGCTACTGTAAGTCATGGCGAATAGACATGAATGTAAACAAGTCAGAAATAATCGTATTTACAAGAAAACGTGATCCACCCGAAGTTGCAATAATGTATGGTGACCAGATACTCCCTCAAATTAATAGTGCAAACCACCTGGGTGTGAAACAAGTTTCTACCATGAAGTGCAAAGCACAAATTGAAGAGAGATGCCAAAAAGCTAAAAATGCATTTTTTTGCAATGACTGCTCAAGGTGTACATCCACATGGTCTTAATCCATTAGTTTCGGTAAATCTCTATGTTAAAATCATAATTCCAATTGTTCTCTTTTGTAGTGAATTATGGAATAATATTACACAAAGCGATAAAACAGCATTTTATGGTTAAGAAAATTCAGGGATTTCAATTTCGCACGAGATCTGATATGTGTGAATCAATGCTTGGGCTTCATAAATTGTATTCATCGGTGATCATTAAGAAATTGCTATTCTTACATTTGATACTTTGTCTAGACTCTAAATGCACCACTAAGAATATTTTTCTACGACGATACTTTCAGTTTGTAACAGATAGAAATGTTTCTTTTGGTTTTATTCCTGATATATGTAAAATCCTATGTACATATGGACTTCAAAGCTTTATCAACAATGCTTTAGTTAATCCAGAACGAATTCCCTCTAGACGTCAATGGAAACATACAGTTAAAACTATTGTTTCATTGAAAGATACCTCATTATGGTCAGCACGAACTTTGTCAGACGAGGATTTTAGTCTTTTTAGAATTTTGCAACCGCGTGTAAGTAGAGCAACAGTGTATGATATATTTGACTTAAACTGTTATAAACATATTCGAATGTTTATTGCAAAACTGTGGTGCAAAAGGCCACCACAATTGCCACAACGATGTCATGGATGTCAGACAATTTGGATATACACATCATTCACGGGTGTACCAAACATGAGCGTGAAAGGTGGCGTCTAATCACTGACGTCATGGAAATGGACATGGGCCTTGCGCAAGAACTGTTGTCAATGGATAGCGATATGTTTTTCTTAGCACTTCTTGGGGCAGAACTAATTGTACAGAATTACCAAGCAGTGCGAAATCAATTCTTGAGACGATCGTTTGTATTCGTCTCGTGAATAGTGCATAATTGTGTTCGATACAAGACTTATACCTTAAAGTTTGATGCAAAGGATACAAACACAATCTCAATATGCATGTTGATATAATATGCTAATTATTGTGTATGTACATATATCATGTATATAGATATCATGCCTTCATAGTAACTATTTGTACATAACATGAATATCACCGCTAATGGTGGAAATAAAGATGAGTAGTAGTAGTAGTAGTAGTAGTAGTAGTAGTAATAGTAAATGTTTCAAATTAATATGAATCATGAAACTACCATTTATTTTTTCATTTATTCATGATTTTAAACACGTCATTAATGAACATTCTAATATTCTGCTGTGTTATAGGATGTATGCTGTATCATGAGCGATCATAAGTAGCCGTTGTCTTTACAAATTGCTTGCGAGCGTATACAGTGTGTTAATACCACGTGATAAATTACGTCATAAATGCTACGTTGGAAGGTAACATTTTCCTTCAAATAAGGACTTTAAACAAAGATGACTTCACTATTTCTTCACCATTTTAAACGAAACACGTTTAGGATTGGAATAAATAAGACAAGAATTGGGACTTATTTTAAAGGTTAATAATTTTACCCATAAATCACAATGAGGAATATAGAAGACTAGACCTTATCATATTGATAACGAAAAGAAAATGTTATCTCCCCTCTCACATTTACAACCTTTATACACCTGAGACAGAGTAAAATGGCGAACGGAAGACTTAATATACATAAGTATTTCATTATCATCATCATAAGTATTTCTTGTCCTTTGTATGAATGATCCAGATAATTAAACAATGAATAATATGCAAACCGTTTATTGCATATTTCTAAACAATTTTGTATTTTTTTACTGTATTGATCTTTATTTTAAATGTCTTGTGTTTCTTATTTTAACATAAATTAATTCAGCATTAAATGATATAATATTCAAAGACAAAATGCAAAACATATGAAACAAATCATCGTGAAGAGCAACGACACAGTCAATTTCATATCAATCATCATGCACGCTGAATTGTGTGTAACTTGGTTGATGATTTCCTTTTATTCTTTTATTCTTTCCATTTTGAGTAATTTCTCAATGTCAATGATACAAAAATCATTGAAACGTGTTATACATGAAACTATATATATATTTTAATTGTTTATCTTTGTGTATTTTATATTTCTGTTTTATATTTTTATAATGTGACGATGAGCAGTTAATGCTTAAGTCAAAAATAAATTTTCTGTTATGTTCTGTTCTGTTCTGTCAATAAAGAAGTATGCTATATATCATATTATTAAATTTTTAACATAATAATGTTCTCAATCGTAGCAAAGATGCATGCTTTAAATGTTCACTAGCATTGTGCATAGTTTTTCCGCTGTCTGAGGACAAAGGGTTATTCTATTTTGTTGTATTGGTCAATGGCAATAATATGATTTAAAGAATTGTTTTCGTAAATTATAATATTTTTGACATAACAGAAACATTCCACTTTCATCTAATATTTCTTTTGTTTGATATGCCCAATTCATGTCATTGTATGCATTATTGTTGTCAACGTCACTTTTTGACATTTCATATGTATTTTTGATTAAGTATGATGATAGGATTTTGATAATCTTATCCAATACTTAAGCACTCTTAATTTAAGTTAAAATAAAGTTACTATGAATTAGTACAATGTCTTTTGCTGGATGGTATCCAATGATTTCTAAACCATTATTAAGAATTGATCCAATGAGACTGTCAAAAAGATTTTTCCTTGATATTAAGCTTAAGTTGATTATAACTAAAGATAAACAAATTGTGTAAGGCATAAAGGGGAAGTTGTGCAATGGGTTTTATTTCTAGTTTCCATTCTTGAACAAGGTTATACCAAAAAAAATTAATGATTAAAGTATTTCTATATCTGTATTATTCATGTTAAATGTAAAGTTAGATTTTCTGCCTCTTTCGTATATCATTATTTTAGTTTTTGATGTATTAACTTTGAGATCCCATAACACACAGAGGACTTGTAAATCATCGAGCATTGAAAGGCCTAATGAGTATGAGCAAAATATCAGCGTCACTTGCAAAGAAAATCAGATATGACTTTACATCGTTTATGGAGTAAATCCTTCTATATTATTATTTGACAATATATCGTCAACCAAGAATAAAGTCATCAATCTTGAACTGGAATTCTATAAATTAAATGAGATCATGTAATTTTATCAAAACCCTTCTCATAGTCGATAAAACAACAATACAATTTCATCTTTGAAGAAAGTGTTTTGCATTATTGGTATACTTAAGATCAGAAGCAGAGCAGCATCAAGGGCAAGCCCGAAGTTGATATTCTATCACCCATCATAACATTCAAGAAACACAAAGCCTTTTCAATATTTATTTCATTTTCATTGTCTTTATCTTATGTTTGGAAAACAATGGGCAAGGCTCGGACGAAATGTCGGTAAAATATCAACGGTTCTGTCACGGTATATCTATGATCTGATTCGACCAATCTATTTAAATACCACAAATTGTCCATAAACTGATATTTGAGAGTTGCCAATCGCCAATGAGAGGCTGAGGTAGTGGAAGCCGATCCGTCCAAAAAACAAGCACCAAATATTAAACCAGTTTTTTGGCTTGGCAACACGAAATATACCCCCCCCCCCCCCAAAAAAAAAAAAAGAGAACGTGCAGTTCTCGAATGCACAAATCAATGTGTTAGAAAAACGACTTAATAACGGTTTTAACAAGACATAGCATAGCGAGCGTAGCAAACATTGCACATATGTATGTATAACTAAATTGCGTTATAAAGAGCAGAGTATTGAAGCATTTGGCAAGATTTAAAAACTGAATTTCGCATTTCTGTTTTGTACCATCCTTTGTCATATATTGCAACTCGTGAGCAAAGCCTCAGGAAAGGTTTACTAAATGGGTCACCTGCCAATAATTCGGTTGGCGTTTTCATGGCGAAGCGATATATACGCAGAAATATGATTTACTACATATACAAATTTAGCGTACAATGGGTGTTGTTGCATAACATAGCATGGCAAACATAGCATGACAAACATAGTATAGCGTACTGGATTTCTCATCTCTGTTTTATACCCATCTTCATCATATATTGCAAAGAGCTAAGGCCGGGCCAAAGTAGCCTAAGAGAAGTTTTACAAAATGTGTCACCTGCCAATAATTTGGTTGGCGTTTTCTTGGCGGCGCGATAGATTTGCAGCAATATGATTTATAACATATACAAATATAGCGTACACGGGTTGTTGTTGCATAGCATAGCATGACAAACCTTGCATATCGTATATGATGACAAAACAGTCTTGAAGCGTTCTGGCATCGCAAACATAGCATAGCGTACTGAATTTTGCATTTATGTTTTATACCCATCTTCATCATACATCGCAAAGAGCTAAGGCCGGGCCAATAATTTGGTTGGCGTTTTCATGGCGACGCGATAGATTTGCAGCAATATGATTACATATACAAATATAGCGTACATTGGTTGTTGTGCATAGCATAGCTCAACAAACATACCATAGCGTTTATAATGACAATACAAAGTCTTGAAGCATTTTGACCTTAATAATTACGAATGCCATGTATATGGTAACAGTTGTGTAAGATCATCACTGTATATATGTAGTTAAGATAACTAGTATTTTAGGGATTATCCAATCTGTTTTTTTTTCATACTTGTTATGGTGTTTGTTTCTTGCGCAAAAGTGTTTCAATACAAGGCACTTTAAAGTAAAATAGTTCAATCATGGTTATAGTTTAAATATATGAAGCTGGCGTCACAGTCTGTAGTTAGATGCCGTTGATTTGTCTCCTTTTTATACAGTGGGAGAATATTTGCTAGTTTCCAATTGTTTGGGAACTGACTTTTTGACAGTGATTTATTAAAAAGTTGACATAATGGCTCGCAAATTGAATTCGGAGTATTTCTTAGTAGGAAGTGGCTTATTTCAATCTAGTTCAGTGGCTTTTTTACATCCAAATTACTGAGTATATCAGTAATATCTGGGTCTGTTATTTTAAACTTGCTAACAGTTTCGGCAGACCATGATTAGAACAGAGGTAACTCCATTGAATTAATATTGTCTATTGTGAAAATATATGCCAAATATTCATTAAGGGTTTATCTTTATCACTAAATAATTTGTTTGAGATATATTGTCATAATTGTCAGAGTGAGTTTATTATTTCTATAATTTTTCATTCAAAGTACCGACTATTACTGATCGTGAGGAAATTTCAAAGGCTCTTTCTAGGCTAGTTTCAAATCTGTCCCGAAATTTAATCACACAGGAGAAATTATTGCATATTTTCGACAGTGTTGAAGTTATCAAGTTTTACTTTTGAGTCTGAAACTTCATTTGAAAGGTATGTTTCAGTAAAACATAATACATGTATATCAATCTGGTATTTGTTCATTTATGTAGTTATAATTTATTTCTTATACTGCGAATATTTGGAATCACTCCCTACTTTAGTAATCGGCCCAGGATCCTGTACAACTCGTTAGAACGATTAATAATATAGTAATGTACATATACTTATGTATACCTAATATTGACAAAGTACTGTCTACCCAATAAGATATCATACTAAAATTTGTTTCTTTGAAGTCACCTGACATTTGTATAAAACAAATGTTTAGAAAAAGCTGTTGAAACAAGACAAGTTGGTCAACAATACGCACAATTTTCCGCTTAAATTGAGGATAAATTCTTAGAAAATAGTAATTGGTGACTAAATGTACGTCATTGCCTTGTTAACCCATTTATTTTAGCGTAGTATAATCCAATGGATGCTCGCCATTGGTCTTGTTCAATATACATGTTTTACATGGTATTATTTAGAATAATTAGATGTGTAAGAAAAAGTTAAGATAAATCAATAAAGGAATGAATAGGTAGAAGACTAGTCATTGTCATAAATATACTGAATATAAGAGACGTAGTGTTGCATTATCATAGATGAATAATGATTTAAAACACCGGTAATTTGATGAAAACATAATTGGTTCATCTAAATAATGATTTAGAATACCATGAAAAGTAATTTTGGAACAGAACATTTAGCATAATGACAATTTCCAAATAGCTTTCATATGTGATCAATATGAATAATATAGCAAATGCTATTTTCTAGACAAAGACAAATCATGTCAATGCCAACTTTAAATGTTCTAAGAGCATTGGCATGTGTGGGTTTGTCTAGACGTTTGAAAAATTCCATATTTATATATTAAACAAATCATCGGTTTACATTCTCGATTAACCCCAACTGGTCTGATTTTTAAATTGAAGAACCATTATTGGCAAATCGCTTTTTACAAGTTTTGTTAGGTAGTTTGTGTTTAAACAAATATAATATATATATATATATATATATCTACTTAGGGCATTAAGGTGACCGTATATTTTTTACGGCATTAAGGAGACAATTTGTATATTTTTTGTTTTATACTTTATTTTGCTTTTTTGTTGATAATTTAGTATTGAAATGATCATTTATTATGAGTACAAAATTCAGGCTTCTTAAATTAATTAACAAAAAATATACGTAATTTGGGGTCTCCTTAATAATTTGTAAGTATGTTGCAGGTTTTAAGGGGACAGGTATATATGTAGAAGGGTTTATGGAGACCAGTGTATATATAATACTATTTTTGAGGCATTAAGGGGACCATCCATATTTTATGGCATTAGGGGGACAAATTATATATATTTAACTTTTGACAGTATAGGCTCCCGTAACCTTAAGAGACAACTTGGTAATAGTATTTTTTATAATTGTGTACTATAATAAATCCACAAACAATGACCAGTCGAAACGGGAGGACTGCAAATTTCATAGGATATTCATCGGAAATCTTTTACAGACCATCTCATTCATTAAATGGAAGTCAGATTCAGTCACTTGGTCTCTGTACCGTTTGATAAACAAAATATATAATGACCAGGGGCGGATCCAGGAATTCTCGTTAGAAGGGGGCGTTACTTAGGGGCGTTTGCAGGAGGATTGAGGGTTACTCAGTCAAGTAATTTTTAACAATTTGTAGTCGGAAATGATGTATTTATATGTGTATATTTTATTATTTTCTTCTCATATATTGACACAAAAAGTAAACTTGGACGATTTTAGAGGGAGCGCACGCCAACTGCACCCCTTTTCAATCCGCTAGTGAATGGTGACTTAATATTTGATATATTATGGTTAAATAGAACTTTCAGTTGAATTATATAGAAACTGTAAATGCTAAATACAAGTTCTGTGCTTATAAAAACAATAAAAGTTTCGTCTGCACACGAATGTGTCTGTTAACGCTTGAACAGTTATATAGCTCATGATTAAAGAACATTGTTCATTGGGTTCATTGTGACCCATGGAAGTTTTTTTTATTAAATTCCAACTTCCCCTTAAATTTTACTTGCCTAAAAGTTTAACCTAAGTCAATCAGGGGCCATAACTTGTATTAAGGATATGGAGTTATGTAACCTCATTGGCTTATGGTCCTGAACAATTGTGTGAAGTATTAAGTCAATTTAATGAAGGGTATAGAACGCCTTAACCAATAGGCTACGGAGACGGTTTTAATGCATGTACTCAATTGCAGATTCAGGGGGCGGGTTGGGGTGGGGGGAATCGGTCCCAGCGCGCGCGCCGTCCCCCACCCCTTTGAATCGTCCGTTTATAATATGTTCTCAGTCAATATCGGGAAAAATACAATATTAAGATAAAAATGCACTATTTCGGACTATAAATTGGGGGAGTCTAACCCCCACCCCGGTCCAACATTTTAAGCCATTCAATTTCTGTTCTGAGGGAGGGACGGATGTGGAAAGATTAAGCCCATGAGTTTCACGTACCCCTTCTTAAGTCAATTCCAGGATCTGCCACTGATATCTGTAATCAGATTTGTTGTTTCATAATGTTATTGTTCCTTTAAACAGTTTAAACCTTTTATGTCATCAACATAAACAGACGCATGTTCAGTAAAAAATGCTCTGTATACAACGTTCTCGTACTCCAGAGCGATGATGCTATGCATTATATTTATCACCATCTGACTGACTGAGTAACTGCCAAAACTTTTCCGTTAAAGAGACTCTCTCATGTTTTGGCACCAAACATATTTTTTCTCGTAATGCATCTGAAAACACTTACATGTATATTTATTTTACTCCTTGGTACTGAAATTGCAGAAATAATAGTAACCAGGTTGATTTTCTTACTTCAATTGCATTTTTAAAAAACGATTGAAGTATTAAAAATTAATCTTGTTCAAGTTGGGAGCAAGCACATAGGGGTGCAGATAACACATAGAATAAAAAACGGATCTCTTATCCACTCGCCCACAGGGACTCATACTAAGGTGTTGAATATTTTAACCTTAATGGAAGTTATTGGTTTATCACGTGATTATGTCAATCAACTGATTGTGCAACAGCCTTTTGTTGAATCGGGTTAGTAACGCATTTCCAAATATTGGACTTCAAAGACTATATGTTAGCACATATCAACATTTATTGAAGGGTTTCAGCCATCAATAGCTTAGCTTTAACACTTCGTTTGATACGCCATACTTTATTTCGTAATAACAATCTATAAAATCCAAGTAAAAGATGCATTTTTAAAACCCTTAACGCTTCGCTTATATTCACTCAAAAACTCATGTTCGAAAGATTAAAAAAAGTATGTCATAATCATATCCTCTTTAGCGGCTGAGGAAGCCGGTCCAAACCATTCACATACTTTCCGAGTTTCTTAATACGAGGGTATAGCCAGAAGTTCGTGGAATTCCTTAATACAATCAACACATTTTAATATTTTTCAACGAACATCAGTTCGCTATAAAATCTATTTCAGCTGTAAATGACATAGAAAACTTCAAACTGATACATAAAATATAAAGGAAACTACAGCTTTTTCATTAACATGAGATCAGTATAGCCCGCGCAGTTCGAACGTCAGAATCTGACGTCAACGTCATAACTTATCAAAGTAAGAGCCGTTCGCCGCAATACAACGTCGAAGTCTCTCTACCCACTGCCGCTAAATGTCACTGAACCACTCTGACTTGTAAAAATACAGGCGTGTCTGAGCTTCACTCTGTAGTGCCTGAAAGTCATTGAAGCGTTTACCTTTAGTTCACATTTAAGTTTCGGAAATAGGGCAAAATCGCATGGTGGTAGGTCTGGCAAAAAAGGGGGTGGGGGGGGGGGGGGGGTGGGGGGGTGGGGAAGGATCTCCGCTTCAAGCTGGATTGTCGCGGTAGTCGGTGCCTCCTCCGATCTATGCGCTGATGCATTTTCCTGGTGAAGAATCCACCCATCATGCAACGCCAGTGGTCTCTTAAATGCCATCGCCCTCTACAAGTCACGCCTCAAAACCTTAAATGGAGAACATAACTGAGGCTTATAACATTTGTCGCGTTTTGCGTACTTCATCAAATATAATTAAAACTAACACTTATTCAATCCCATATTTTTAATCATAAACTTTTTAAAACATTGTTTTATGCAGATTTTATCAAGTCCTAAATATTGATAAAAATGAATTTTGTTATATATCACTTTACCTTTTAGTAGGAAGCACCCGTCACAGATTGGCTCTGCGGAACTGCACGGAGTAGGATAACACCGTGCACATCAAAGAAGAAAATGAACATATACTTTCCTATCGAGCAGGATGGTCGTGCCTTCTTCGGAGGCGGGGAACTGGTAGTCTTCCATTGACTGCTTTGCTGTTTTGTCTCAGGGTCGAAATAAAACAGTCAGGTTTCATCGCAAGTGACTATTTTCTCAAGAAAACGGTTTCCTTCCTTTTAGTACCGAGCTAAGGATCGGCGTGATTCCCGTACTCTTTTGCTCATCTCATCTTCTGTCAGCAGCCGTGGAACCCAACGCGCACTCACTCGACTCATTTTCAAACTGTCTTTCATTATCCTCCGTACCGACCCATAACTCATGTCCAACATCTTGCATATTTCATAAAGAGTGACTCGACGATCAGCGTCAACGATGTTTTTCACGTCACGTCAAATGTGCAAACCTTCGCGCCGTTTTATTGGTTTCAATGTGAGTGGTCAACAAAACAAGATATTGTCATGGGTTATTTTAGCAACTGCGGAGGGATGCGCGACCACCTGTTTCCATAGTGATCACTACGTTGTCGTTATAACATGCTTTACGATGAATCTCGCATTCTTAATTTCAAATTACCTGATTATTATTGTATGAAAGTTTAAAAGATATGCTGCATATTGTTTTCATTTTATCAAGCTTTTCCACGAACTTCTGGCTATGCCCTTGTATATAAATCTCTTATAAATTTGCCAAATAAAATTCAACATGGGTAAACAATTATAAAAAAATAACGTATTTTATGTATTGTAACATATTTATAAAAAATAGTCACTTGAATCAAATGAACATTTTCAATGTACTTTCTTTCTCGCGGAAAGTGGACATTTCATCTTACTCCAACAAGTGTGTGGTATGGTTGATTCTCTTCGTGACTGAAATCAACTTTTTTAAACACTTGGTGCATTTCAAATGTAGTCCGTATAAACATCCCCTTCAGATTCTTTGACGATTGCATTTCCATGGGAGATCACTGCGTAGGATAAACATACAAGTGTTGTTTAGCCACACTGTGGTTTCAATTATGTCAGGGGCGTAGCTACCCCTCTATTCATGAGGATTCAT
This sequence comes from Mya arenaria, assembly GCF_026914265.1. Taxonomy (NCBI): domain Eukaryota; kingdom Metazoa; phylum Mollusca; class Bivalvia; order Myida; family Myidae; genus Mya; species Mya arenaria. Next base: position 36,818,978 of record NC_069133.1, on the reverse strand, counting down.
AAATGTGCTGGGGGTTCGGGGCAAACTTGAAAATTTTGAAAACCATGGTGCAATCTAGTGCATTCTGGGCGTTCCGATATGCATTATTTAGTACTGGAAAATAACCAGTTTTAGATTCATGTAGTCAAGTTCGCATACTGCAACTTTGGTTGATTTTTTTGTCAGAATCATGTGGATTCAGCCGCGTATTCACGTATAGGCGGCTACACGCCTGTATGTTGTGCATATGAATGTGTCACCATGTGACTTTCTCTTTCAAATTCTGTTAAAAAAATTATTGTTCTTTTTTTTGGTTACATATTATTTTTCTATGATATTTACTTTCATAATTTCCTAAAGAGACTTTTGTCAGTCATTCTAATTGCAATTGAGTGTTTTGACATTTCTGATAAGATTTTCCTGCTTCCTCTTCTTAATTATTATCAGTTAATTATCTCAGATCATAATCACAAACTTTACTCTTTGAGACTTTGACACTTCTCAATTAGCTCAGACTTAATATAATTGTAAATTTTATTTTTGACAATAATTATTTTTGAGTGACACTTTCTAAAATCTTCGATCATTATCTTTTTATCACTTAATTCTGATTGGTAACTTCTACTCTTTAAGTTAGTATATAAGTATGTACATTTTTCATTTAAGGAGAAGGAGAAATATATACATTAGATATTTATATTATTATTGATATTATATTTAGATATTAGATATTATATACTTTTTAACGGATCAAATGAGACATTTGTTTTATAAATCGTATATACTTCCTATGTTTGACTATTGTTGTAGTGTTTGGGGGAAAAGCAAGCAAACGCATACGAAACGAATAACCATGCTTCAAAAAAGAGCTGCTAAAATTATTCTCTTTAAGCCTATTAGAACGCCATCGCATGAATTATTTAAACAATTAGAATGGCTTCAATTTGAATACCGTTGCAAATATCAAACGGCTGTTATGGTATATAAATCTATTAACAATCTTACACCGAGTTATATAAGAGACATTATAAAGTTATCAAACAATACAAGATATGGATTACGATCTTCTACGCGACAAGACATTGCCCACATTCGACATAAAACTCAATACAAGAAACACTCGTTTGCATGCTACAGCGGGACAGTTTGGAACTCTTTACCAGAACGAATACGTAAATCGAACACGGAAAATACATTTAAAGCCTGCTGCAAGAAGTTCTTTTTACATCATCAATTGCAAAAACCGTTGTAAGAATTGTACTCATAATTCCATGACTATTGTTTTTTACATTATATATATCTCGATTAAGGTGTTAAATACATGTGTGACTGTCCTACTTACTCAGTTAATAAATTTTAATGATACGATTTGTTAACCTTTAGGTACAAATTGATGTATTGTTCGGCATTGATCTTATAATTAATGTATTATATTCATGTTTCTTTATGTTTTCGTATAACATTTTAATACGTACCCTTTTGAAATAACATAAATTTATGCTTACGTTTTCATTCTAAGCATTTATGTGTGTGTGCGTGTGTATGTTCTTTCAGAAGGCCACATTGTAAATAAGTCGTGTGTTATGTTTGTTTATAATATGATGCCTATGTCTTAATGTGTTACCTTCTTTAAATAAAGTTATTATTATTATTATTATTATTATTATTATTATTATTATTATTATTATTATTATTATTATTATAGATATACATATAGACTAGGAACTTTGTACTTCTTCTTTTACTAAGGAAATATCTTTGAACTACTTTTTTTTGTGACTATATAATTAATTCACTTACTTTCATAACTTAATATATCACATGGACTATTGAATGTTTCTTGTTAAATAAGTCTTTGGATTTATCTTTGTTAACTATTCAACTCAAATGTGGAATTAATAAAGAACCAACTTTTAAACATCTTAATTGGACTTGAGTTGTTAATCAAAGTGAACCATTAAACGTGATCTGAACTTAAACGGTAACTCGCAGTTGTGCCAGCTAATTCCCCAAATTAATGGCCAATTGCACGTGCCCCTTAGACAGTGTGGCTCGGGCTCGGTGACCACCCCTACTATACCGGAGTGTATATACTGGCCCGTTCCCGACGCTGCACGACTTAACTGGGGTGCACGGTGCCAAATGTATAATTTGGTGTAAATGATGCATCCTTAATATAACACCTCCTTGCTGCTACACCAATAGAAACTTCATGAGATGTTAATAGTAAAAGAACTAGCACTGACGTTCCCATGTTTGTCTGGGTCATTTAAATAATAGAAAACAATTTACAAGATAAACAAATTTGTTTTGACTTCTTTAATGAATTATATAAAAACATTGTACAAAGATATCATGACACTTTTAAACAATAAGTATGGTTGTTAATTAAACAGTATGCAAGCTTTAAAGATTTAGGCAAACCATTGGAATTTTACAGCGGTCTTAAAAGGTGTATTTAAAGCTGCAATCTCACCGATTGATCGTTTTGACTACCGGTACTCTTTTATTGTTTGTCTATAAATGGACAATTTTTTTGCATAAATGTCTAGACCCAATTTTAAGTGATATAAGACTGCTGAAAAAAGATCAGATAGCAGTTTATCATATTTATGTTAAAAAAATGATGTTTTATGGCTAAAAGCATTACGAACAATTTAATGTAAATGAAATTTTCAGCACTTTTACATTTCTGATGGGTTCTATTGTGAATTATCTAATATGACTGAATTAAAGGAATGATAACCAAATCAGCAGATTTTGAGACAATTTTGTGTCTTTACTGACAATCTGTAAGAGTGCAGCTTGAAGTGTTGATCTAAAGCTTCATATACACATTGTTATATTGTCAATAACTGTTTAAAAGGTCTCATGTACTAAATAAGATAATAATTTTCATACAATATCTAAAATTGATCAAAATAAATAAAGTACCATTATACCTATTTCTTAAAAGTGCCGTTTCTCATCTGACAATACCATTCAAAGCCATCATTTCAACTATGAATTTATTTTTAACTTTCAACTTTTCTATAGCATATGCAACAAAATACACCAAAAATACAAGCCATGAACAATATGATTGTTCAACTTGCATTATCTTTGGCCTTTTGAAACGACCATTTTCCAGTTTTGTCTATTTGTAAGTTATGCCCTGAGGAATAAAGTATGACTGTATGAAAATAAAAAGCAATAAAAACACTAAAAAAATGCCCCAACCCCTGTAATTTCTAATACAGTAGTAAAATCAAGAAATTCAACATTTAGAGCTGCACTCCCACAGATATACCGTTTTCACAACTATTTTTGTTTTTGAATGAGCAATTTTTTGCGTAATTATCTGCAAACCAATGATAAAAGATTGCTGACAAAAGATCAGATCACAGATTTCATATTTCCGTTCAAAAATTAATGTTACTAACGGTTTAAGAAAAGTGCATAAAACATCAATGTTTTAACTTAAATAGAAAAATCTGCCATTTAATTTTTCGCAAAAATTGGATGGTTCCAATCCAAGACATAAAATGAGAAAAGTTGTCAAAACGTCCAAAATGTGAGAGTGCAGCTTTAACGTTTGAAAGTAACTCTGTTTGCCTCGTGCCCCTAAACAGGGTTTAATTATATTATATGCCCAGTGGGTTTGTCCCTGTATATTTGATTGTAGTAATGGATACTGGTCTAATTATCTTCTGACAATTTTTCACCAATTTTAAAGAAACAGAAAACACATATTAAGCTCATATAACGCTGTACAATTTAATCTCATTCATTAGGATGAGAAAAATTCCCTAAAAATATTAATTGTGGAAACATATCTCATTTAAATACATACAGGAAATGGCGACATCATTTACCCTTTAGTATGAAAAATGCAGTTTCCTGATATTTGAATAGCGATTCTTTATTTAAGCATCTCAATTCATTCAACATACACATAGTATGTATCAAGTTTCAAAGGAAACCAAATCATCGTAACGATGGTTTTCAAAGCAAATATTCACACTCTTGACAAACTTCTTTTCCTAGTTTCAACTTTTGAGACTTTTTGATGAGCCTGCACCTTCCCCCTCTTATGCTGTGGCTTCAAGCAATAAAGCTACCAGCTCAAGTTGCACAACTGGTGAACAAGACTGCTGATAGTCGACAAACTGCACACCTGATGCCATGATAAATCATGTCCATCGACTTCCAGAATGAAGAAATGACGCAGCACAGAATTGATTTCAATTGGACCTCTCTGTACTTTCATCCCCTTGTTGTAGTCAAAGACTATATCTAAGTGTGCAGTGCGGGATCTTGAGAAGCTTTCTGCTCCTCTGATGAAGTAAGTTTGGCAGAGTATGAAACTCCTGTCTACTCATATGCCTGGACACATGTGATCTATGTCTTCTTGTGTGTGCCCAACCATCACCTGATTTTTTTTTAGAGGAAGTTAGTGCTTGATTACAAGTCAATGTGACAAAACAAGGTCTTTCATTTATGCCACCAAGAACTAGTATTCCAAGTTTCATAACTCGTATGTTAACTCAAAGCAATTGAGCAGAAACTGTTTGGTAATTAATTTTAAGTCACTGCTTCCACTTATACTATCAGTAATATTGAACGTGAACCGACTGACCCAAATGCTATTCTAAATAATTTTTATGTGCAGAAACCTTAATCCTATTGACACAAAAGTAATCCAATAGTATGTCTTCACAAAACATTCTACATCAATATTTTGTCAATTTAACTCAAAGATTGATTATTGTTTTTTTGTCAGACAAACACAGAGATGGCCCTATATCGCTCTCCTGATTTGAGAAAGGATTCTAACTTAGTTATTGTTTGGACACTAACTGGACACTTTTGGTCTGACTTTATAATGCTGCTGGTGAAAATATTAAAAGTCCCTAAATAATGGGCTTACAAAAACATGAAATAAAATGTATGTGTTTAAAAATTACAAAGGGCCATAACTCTTACAATATTTAAGTTTGTATTGAGCAGAATAAAAGGCTTTGCCTAAAATACAAACTTAAAACTATATTTACAAGTAAAACAAAACAAGAGCACCGCGAAACGGAGCATTATACGCCCGAAGAAGATTCGGCTCGAGGTCCTTTTAATGTAGTGATGTTTTGTATAAAGTTATTTGAAAATCGCTTTATTAGTTACCAAGTTATGGCCCGGACACGGAATTGCTAACGGACGAGTAACAAAGATGTGGCCCGGACACATAATTGCTAACGCCCCCCCATGGTGATTCTAGTCTTTGAGGTATGGACCTGGAAATTGCGAGCGACACACCCTTTTAATGTAGTGATGATTTGTATAAAGTTATTTGAAAATTGCTTTATTAGTTACCAAGTTATGGCCCGGACACGGAATTGCTAACGGACGGACAGACGGACGGACAGACAGACAGACGGACAGACGATGGAGGCCATAACATAATACGACCCTTCGGGCGTATAAAAATCTACAAATATGTTTTTTGTATCTGGTTTTTGAGAGAGAATGATCGGAAGAAAACATCACACATTCACAATCATATTAAAAAATAATTTAGTTTTTTTTTTAAATTATATTCTATTTCAAAAACACTGCAAAAGACAAGACACTTACGTTTCAATTTCTTGATTTAATACATTGATGATTATCAATTCTTATGAAGCGAGATGGGTCTTACACTCTGACCAGTGCAACATGCATGTTCTTAGTTGCTCAGTTATTACCTTTCTTAAAATTCTTCTTTTGTTGTATTTTCCATCGGAATGTATAGCACCTCTGTGTTTCTGTTTGTCTCCTGAAATAGTAAAAGTTTATTAATAATAATCACAATAATAATAATCAGTGACTTTTACTGAAATTATTTTCACCGATTGTGCCTTGCACATTGGGGAACAAAGTTGACTTCTGAGGAGAAGATTTTTCCATATAGAAATATAACAAAAAGTAGCTCCGCACCCTGGAGCAATGATTTTTATGAATCAATATCCGGTGAAGAAAATTCATACAGGGTATTGAAACATTTTTTTTCTTCAAATGAAGACTTTTAAAAAAGATAACTTAACTAGCTCTTCATCATATTAAATAAAAATTAGCAGTCTATGCCGCACACGGAGCCCCGCATTTGATCTTTTACCATAGTTTGATTGAGAGTTAAGTTTCACATCGACAAGTCTTTACAGGTCTATTAAAGCTGCACTCTCACAGATTGAACGTTTTGAAAAAGGTTATAATTTTTATCTTGGAATGAACCAATGTATGCAAAATGCATGGAAACCTGTGATATAAGACGGCTGACAAAAAATGTCTTTGAATTCCCGTCAAACATGTCCGAACCAAATTCAAACTTTGGATAATCACTGTGATTCACGATGAAATTCAGCACTTCTTGCCCAGTATATATACGTTCACTTTAAGCGGAAGGCAAATTAAAACAAACACATTTGTCCGAAAATTAATCAAGTTTTAAATGGTAGTAGAATTGTCATTTGTTCATGTAATTTTCAAGAATCAGGAAAGGAAATAAATGTTCTCATGTTGCCAATTTAGTCTCGATCATCTAGACGCTTGTATCCAGATCTATATCGTTCATTGACTCTAATTAGAGCGGCTTCATGATTGAGACTAGCCGGTTCTTTGATAATTGTTACGATCGAACAGTGGTTGAAAATGTAAAGTGAGACCAGTTTTTTACCTGTTATTGAACAAACTATTATGTTGGCAGGACTGTCCTCCTCAGCAATGCAAAGAACAGCAATGACTGGCTGGCACTCTGTAAAATGGCGATTAAAACATTATGTCCAATTAAAACTGTCCCATTCTAAACAATCCATCAGCAATATATATAAATGAGCTGCGCCATGTGGAAATGTGTCTTGGGAAGTTGACATCATTCCATGTAATGTCATAAAGATGAGCAGAAGACATTACTTACTATGCAGTAAAAGTTCTTACTTTAACAGTAAAGATATCTTTTTTTGAGGAAATTAATCAAAGTGAGCTCTTTTATGTCATGTTTCTACAGTACCGTAGGTTTTCATACAATATCTAAAATTGATCAAAATAAATAAAGTACCATTATACCTATTTCTTAAAAGTGCCGTTTCTCATCTGACAATACCATTCAAAGCCATCATTTCAACTATGAATTTATTTTTAACTTTCAACTTTTCTATAGCATATGCAACAAAATACACCAAAAATACAAGCCATGAACAATATGATTGTTCAACTTGCATTATCTTTGGCCTTTTGAAACGACCATTTTCCAGTTTTGTCTATTTGTAAGTTATGCCCTGAGGAATAAAGTATGACTGTATGAAAATAAAAAGCAATAAAAACACTAAAAAAATGCCCCAACCCCTGTAATTTCTAATACAGTAGTAAAATCAAGAAATTCAACATTTAGAGCTGCACTCCCACAGATATACCGTTTTCACAACTATTTTTGTTTTTGAATGAGCAATTTTTTGCGTAATTATCTGCAAACCAATGATAAAAGATTGCTGACAAAAGATCAGATCACAGATTTCATATTTCCGTTCAAAAATTAATGTTACTAACGGTTTAAGAAAAGTGCATAAAACATCAATGTTTTAACTTAAATAGAAAAATCTGCCATTTAATTTTTCGCAAAAATTGGATGGTTCCAATCCAAGACATAAAATGAGAAAAGTTGTCAAAACGTCCAAAATGTGAGAGTGCAGCTTTAACGTTTGAAAGTAACTCTGTTTGCCTCGTGCCCCTAAACAGGGTTTAATTATATTATATGCCCAGTGGGTTTGTCCCTGTATATTTGATTGTAGTAATGGATACTGGTCTAATTATCTTCTGACAATTTTTCACCAATTTTAAAGAAACAGAAAACACATATTAAGCTCATATAACGCTGTACAATTTAATCTCATTCATTAGGATGAGAAAAATTCCCTAAAAATATTAATTGTGGAAACATATCTCATTTAAATACATACAGGAAATGGCGACATCATTTACCCTTTAGTATGAAAAATGCAGTTTCCTGATATTTGAATAGCGATTCTTTATTTAAGCATCTCAATTCATTCAACATACACATAGTATGTATCAAGTTTCAAAGGAAACCAAATCATCGTAACGATGGTTTTCAAAGCAAATATTCACACTCTTGACAAACTTCTTTTCCTAGTTTCAACTTTTGAGACTTTTTGATGAGCCTGCACCTTCCCCCTCTTATGCTGTGGCTTCAAGCAATAAAGCTACCAGCTCAAGTTGCACAACTGGTGAACAAGACTGCTGATAGTCGACAAACTGCACACCTGATGCCATGATAAATCATGTCCATCGACTTCCAGAATGAAGAAATGACGCAGCACAGAATTGATTTCAATTGGACCTCTCTGTACTTTCATCCCCTTGTTGTAGTCAAAGACTATATCTAAGTGTGCAGTGCGGGATCTTGAGAAGCTTTCTGCTCCTCTGATGAAGTAAGTTTGGCAGAGTGTGAAACTCCTGTCTACTCATATGCCTGGACACATGTGATCTATGTCTTCTTGTGTGTGCCCAACCATCACCTGAATTTTTTTTAGAGGAAGTTAGTGCTTGATTACAAGTCAATGTGACAAAACAAGGTCTTTCATTTATGCCACCAAGAACTAGTATTCCAAGTTTCATAACTCGTATGTTAACTCAAAGCAATTGAGCAGAAACTGTTTGGTAATTAATTTTAAGTCACTGCTTCCACTTATACTATCAGTAATATTGAACGTGAACCGACTGACCCAAATGCTATTCTAAATAATTTTTATGTGCAGAAACCTTAATCCTATTGACACAAAAGTAATCCAATAGTATGTCTTCACAAAACATTCTACATCAATATTTTGTCAATTTAACTCAAAGATTGATTATTGTTTTTTTGTCAGACAAACACAGAGATGGCCCTATATCGCTCACCTGATTTGAGAAAGGATTCTAACTTAGTTATTGTTTGGACACTAACTGGACACTTTTGGTCTGACTTTATAATGCTGCTGGTGAAAATATTAAAAGTCCCTAAATAATGGGCTTACAAAAACATGAAATAAAATGTATTTGTTTAAAAATTACAAAGGGCCATAACTCTTACAATATTTAAGTTTGTATTGAGCAGAATAAAAGGCTTTGCCTAAAATACAAACTTAAAACTATATTTACAAGTAAAACAAAACAAGAGCACCGCGAAACGGAGCATTATACGCCCGAAGAAGATTCGGCTCGAGGTCCTTTTAATGTAGTGATGTTTTGTATAAAGTTATTTGAAAATCGCTTTATTAGTTACCAAGTTATGGCCCGGACACGGAATTGCTAACGGACGAGTAACAAAGATGTGGCCCGGACACATAATTGCTAACGCCCCCCCATGGTGATTCTAGTCTTTGAGGTATGGACCTGGAAATTGCGAGCGACACACCCTTTTAATGTAGTGATGATTTGTATAAAGTTATTTGAAAATTGCTTTATTAGTTACCAAGTTATGGCCCGGACACGGAATTGCTAACGGACGGACAGACGGACGGACAGACAGACAGACGGACAGACGATGGAGGCCATAACATAATACGACCCTTCGGGCGTATAAAAATCTACAAATATGTTTTTTGTATCTGGTTTTTGAGAGAGAATGATCGGAAGAAAACATCACACATTCACAATCATATTAAAAAATAATTTAGTTTTTTTTTAAAATTATATTCTATTTCAAAAACACTGCAAAAGACAAGACACTTACGTTTCAATTTCTTGATTTAATACATTGATGATTATCAATTCTTATGAAGCGAGATGGGTCTTACACTCTGACCAGTGCAACATGCATGTTCTTAGTTGCTCAGTTATTACCTTTCTTAAAATTCTTCTTTTGTTGTATTTTCCATCGGAATGTATAGCACCTCTGTGTTTCTGTTTGTCTCCTGAAATAGTAAAAGTTTATTAATAATAATCACAATAATAATAATCAGTGACTTTTACTGAAATTATTTTCACCGATTGTGCCTTGCACATTGGGGAACAAAGTTGACTTCTGAGGAGAAGATTTTTCCATATAGACATATAACAAAAAGTAGCTCCGCACCCTGGAGCAATGATTTTTATGAATCAATATCCGGTGAAGAAAATTCATACAGGGTATTGAAACATTTTTTTTCTTCAAATGAAGACTTTTAAAAAAGATAACTTAACTAGCTCTTCATCATATTAAATAAAAATTAGCAGTCTATGCCGCACACGGAGCCCCGCATTTGATCTTTTACCATAGTTTGATTGAGAGTTAAGTTTCACATCGACAAGTCTTTACAGGTCTATTAAAGCTGCACTCTCACAGATTGAACGTTTTGAAAAAGGTTATAATTTTTATCTTGGAATGAACCAATGTATGCAAAATGCATGGAAACCTGTGATATAAGACGGCTGACAAAAAATGTCTTTGAATTCCCGTCAAACATGTCCGAACCAAATTCAAACTTTGGATAATCACTGTGATTCACGATGAAATTCAGCACTTCTTGCCCAGTATATATACGTTCACTTTAAGCGGAAGGCAAATTAAAACAAACACATTTGTCCGAAAATTAATCAAGCTTTAAATGGTAGTAGAATTGTCATTTGTTCATGTAATTTTCAAGAATCAGGAAAGGAAATAAATGTTCTCATGTTGCCAATTTAGTCTCGATCATCTAGACGCTTGTATCCAGATCTATATCGTTCATTGACTCTAATTAGAGCGGCTTCATGATTGAGACTAGCCGGTTCTTTGATAATTGTTACGATCGAACAGTGGTTGAAAATGTAAAGTGAGACCAGTTTTTTACCTGTTATTGAACAAACTATTATGTTGGCAGGACTGTCCTCCTCAGCAATGCAAAGAACAGCAATGACTGGCTGGCACTCTGTAAAATGGCGATTAAAACATTATGTCCAATTAAAACTGTCCCATTCTAAACAATCCATCAGCAATATATATAAATGAGCTGCGCCATGTGGAAATGTGTCTTGGGAAGTTGACATCATTCCATGTAATGTCATAAAGATGAGCAGAAGACATTACTTACTATGCAGTAAAAGTTCTTACTTTAACAGTAAAGATATCTTTTTTTGAGGAAATTAATCAAAGTGAGCTCTTTTATGTCATGTTTCTACAGTACCGTAGGTCTTGTACACATCTATGTTACATATATAAATAATAAACAGGAATAAAATGAGGAGTTGTGTACACACTAATTCCTCCTTATGTACTGTGTAACTCAAGAAAAACAATTCATAATTCTAGTAAAACCAATCCATAATTCTAGTAAATCTCTAGAATTCCCTTACTTTTCTCGCTGTACAAAAATGAATGAGGAGTTGCAAACAAGCAGGGCCATAAAACTTTTGCCATTTAAACTGTACCACAACAGCAATTTAAAGACAGTGATACTCATTGATGGAATAGGCACTTAGACAGCTACATTTTCTGAGCAATGGAGATCAGACTAAATTCTCCAGAGATCATTTATAGCTTTATTTGAAATAAAGAACATGTTACAGTGTTTATGTTAAACTTGTTACTTATCCCTGATAACACAATCATTACCTTCAAAATGGTGATAAAACAAGAGGCACATCAGTGCCTGTGCTCCACTGGCCAAAAGGTTCAAGCAAAGACCACCTAACGAACATTTTCGTCAAGTTTCATAGAAATACAATCATCAATTTTTGAGGAGAAGTTATTTAATTTTTTTTTTACTTTAATAGCTCTGGCTGCCATGTTGTGCAGTGGACCGAAATGATTTGGGCAATTTGAGTAAAGGAGCACCAAACAAACATTTCTGTCAAGTTTTATCGAAAAAAGGTCATCGGTTTCGACGACAAGTCGTATAAAGTTTTTTTTATTTTTTAGCTCTGGCAGCCATGGTGTGCAGTGGACTGGAACCATTTAACAAATTTTGGTTAATGACCACCCAAGGAACATTTCTGTCAAGTTTCATCAAAATCTGATCATCATTTTTTTTCTATTAAAGGGAGGTAATTCAGTAGTAAAATGTAATCAAAGCTATTAAAGCATGGCATTTCTTTTCTAACCATGTTGATATTATTACAGTCTATTCAAGCAAGATGCCTTTTGTTTTTACATAGTACCCATAGGTTCTGAAAAACAAGGAGCACTATTCCCAACAGAAGGATGTCACTCCCTATCACTGCATGAGCATCATAATAAAGAAATGTTTACTCAAACTGCAAGCTGTTCAATTGAAATAGGTATTTACCTCAAGCATACAGTTTTTTAATGTGGCAAAATAGTCGGACTACTAGATTGTCATTCGGACTAGTAAAATATGCCATTATGCTAGTCCAACTGGCTAGTAGGTTAAAATGTTTTTCGTGAAGACTGCGGACGAGAAGTCCCTAAAGGTTTTTTCTATTTTTAACTCTCGCAGCCATGTTGTGCAGCGGACCGGGACCATTTGGGCAATTTTGGTTAAAGGGCATCCCGATGAACATTTATGTAAAGTTTCATCAAAATCTGATAATCGGTTTCTGAGAAGATGTAGTTTAACGTTTTTTTCTATTCTTAGCTCTGGTGCCCATGTTGTGCAGCAGACCAGAACTGTTTGGGCTATTTTGGTTAAGGACTACCCAAGTACCATTTCTGTCAAGTTTCATTGCAATATGATCATCGGTTTCTGAGGAGAAGTCGTTTAAAGGTTTTTCTATTTTTACCTCTGGGGGCCATCTTGTGCAGTGGACCGAAACCATTGAAGCAAATTTGATAAAGGACCATCCAAGGAACATTTCTGTTAAGTTTCATCAAAATCTGCCTATCCGTTTCAGAGGAGATGTCGTTTAAAGATTTTGCTATTTTTAGCTGTGGCGGCCATATTGTGCAATGGACCAGAACCATTTGAGCAATTTTAATAAAGGACCACCCAAGGAACATTACTGTCAAGTTTCATCAAAATCTGCCGAACCGTTTCAGAGGAGATGTCGTTTAAAGATTTTGCTATTTTTAGCTCTGGCGGCCATATTGTGCAATGGACCGGAACCATTTGAGCAATTTTGGTAAAGGACCACCAAAGGAACATTCCTGTGAAGTTCTGTCAAAATCCGCTTATCAGTTTCAGAGGAGATGTCGTTTAAAGTAAAAGTTTACGCACGCACGCACGCACTCACGACGGACAATCTGTGACGACATAAGCTCCATGGCCTTCGGCCAGTGGAGCTAATAAAAACAAATATACCTTATTAAACACTGTTTACTATCACATCTGTACCCCCCCCCCCCTCCCCCCTTCTTACATACCTAAGCGGCTCTTACCAAAGTAAAGAATGAAAGGTCCACAAGGCCAATTATAAACCATGAACCATGAGAATCCTGTTTACTAATTTGATTTTAAATCACCCAAAAGGCTTTCTACACATAATGGTTCCTTAATTTAAATCTAGCCTCCAAAGTTGTGATTTCATTGAAAGACTTGAGATACCTTATTTCAAAAAATGACGAAAGGAAAGCTTAAACGCAGAAGTCTGGACGGGTATACGAGCCTGGAAATAAATACACAAAAGCTCACCATGCTGCTAAGGATTCTTATATAATTCCCGGCCCAAGTTCAGCTGGAGATGTTGATTCCACACGGCTGGATAACCGGCCCAGTGCACCCAAGCTTGGCAGTATCTGCAAGAGGAGGGTGTATATCTGGGAAAACGCATTTATAATCAATTTGCGAAAGTTCTTATCCGCCATAAGTAGTGAACATGTATGTGGCTTATAGATTATCTGAAATGAAGTTTAATAAAGGAGACAAGGTTCGGTCTGGGATCTAAACCTGGATTTTGATGCTGAAATTGTAAGTTTTGTTCAAATGAAGTATAAACTTAAAGTGAGTACAGAGATATCTTGAAGCCCAGATTTATCACTTACCTGAAGTTTGTAGGGCTACAATTTGCAGGAACTGTCCCCATGAGCCTTTTGTCTGTTAGGGGAATGGTGGCTTAGGTGATTGGTGGTACCACTCTGCATTTCTTATCCACACACAACACAGTGTATCTGAAAATGACAGAGAATGGCCATGCACTTATGAAAGCTATGCTAGAAATACGCCGTTATGAGTGTATCAGATGACATTTCCACACAGAAATTGTGAGGCCACCAATACAGCAGTACTGACATCAATGACGAAAACATATATATCTGTCATGGAGCTGTGCTGGTTCTGTGGCGTCAAAACCACTGCAACTTGGCAATTCACTAGAAACATCTTTTCAGAAAAAAGAAACAACCAATACTGGGTAGCCTTTGTCACCCAGTGAACACCCAGAGCATCTAGTTACTTTGAGCATCTATTTACTTAGAAGTACAATGTAGCGTCATTAAGATCTCAAATTAACAAAAAAGTGTATCCGAAAGCTTTAAATACTGAACGAAGTGTAACTTTGAGGCGGGCTGCGAGCAAATACTTTCAAGGGCAGAAATCTCCCAGAAGTTTGAAAAAGATTATGCAAAGCTCTAGCTTGATGATTTTGGCCCAATTTCAAATTGTTACTCAGTAACACGACGGCGTAAATTTAATCAAACATCAATATAGTTACACAGGAAAATAACAAATAGCTTTAAACTCTCTCACATTCATGGCAGAGTGTCTGGTGACGGTTAAACATTCAGCCTGGTGGCTGGGGTAACATATCTAAATCTCTAAATGGATGATCTGATCCCAGCCAACAGATCAGCGAAACACGAATTGTATTGCGTGTTCAGGGGGGGGGGGGGGGGTCCCAAGGATATCTTGAATATTGTTTTATGATTGATTAGATAGTATATTTATAAAATATGAGATGTGAATATGTTTCTATCATGTATGAATTAGAACACTTTAGATTAGTACTTCACAACACATGCGACCACTTCGCACTTGTAGTGTTTTTTCACGAATATCGGAAATTGTGTAGTGTTCCTCAATGTTCTAGCTAAAGTCGTATAATTAATTTCAAGAAACAATACACTTGTACAACACAAGTGTTTTCAACATTGGACCATTTTCAATCCAATATTCATTATTATTCTTTGTCGAACTGAATGATATTACTGGCCAAATAATTTAACGTGTAGTCCATTGAAAAAAATCCCTTCTCCCTAGCACGAGTACGGTGGGTTTATTTTTCGAACACCGTCACAGTACCGCTACATCAACATTTTAAAAGTAAGGGCATGCTATTGAACTCTTTTGTCGAATAAAATGGTACGAAACCTTTACAAATGTAAATAATGTTTTGTTATCATGTAGGTTGCCCGACTTTTTCTGGCAAATATAACCATTTGACCTTAAAATCTAAATAATATCTTGTTCAACTAGTTCTTGCATGAATAACATTATATATTGTTGAAAATATCTAGACGAATTCGAAAGTAACAGGCATAATAATGTAAATTAATTTCTTCACAATCGTTGTACAATGAATTCATATTAATCTAAGTATATCATATATAGTCGGGTCATAATGCTAAAAATTATTGGAAATGGCCGCAATGTAAATTGCTCATGTGTTTTAATGTTTCTGAATATGTCGCATTCCTATACCTCAAGGTCAAGTCAATGACATTTAAAGGTCATAGTACAAAAATGACATTTTCTCTAAAAGTTTGTAGTTGTAGTATTTGATGCTAATGCAAATTCATTTATATTCAATATGTGATGACATAATCATAAACGGAATATTTCTTTACAACATTTCTTTAATTGTTAAAGATGCACTCTTACTCCCAAGTCAGATTTAACACAATAAATTCAGTAGCCGCCGTGCGTTTTTGTTCACAAAGCCGGCACACACAGTTCATTCTCAGTTTGCATGTTGTGTACTGAAAAGTTCCAGCTTTCCATGACACTCGCAATAAACCTATCCATGAATTAATACAAATTAACAAATAACTACCAGGTAATTATGGAAATATAAATGTCATTTTTAACTTAAATTATTGATAAATACAACTTATATTGCAGTCAAACTGGATAAAATATCAGGAAAATGTGTCCTGTTCCAAAAAGTGTGTTTTGAAGTTGCAGACAATAGTCCAAAGACCAAGAATTTAAGTGTTCAGACAGGGGCAGGCAAATCTTAAAAAAAAATCAAAATTTTAAAACTTAAATAAAACTAAAATTATACAAACCTTATATAAATCATGTGTTAACTTGAAAATACATACAAGAATACAATGTACACATAATCAAATGCTACCTCAGAGAATCATTTTTTTCAAGAACTACTTAAAGGGGTACTGCAACCCGCAAGCCTTTCGTTGTGGGTCGACACCTTTAAACCTCTTTCCCGCACATTAATTAAACACGTCTTATGTTTTGTCAGTGCCGGTTTTGATGACCAGTATAAATCCAAAAGCAGTTTTTCTGCCAAAATTTACCCAAATGATTTGGATGAATGCTTAACAAGAAAGTGCAGTGTACACAATCAAATAAAGTATTTAGTGTTCCAGCAATAATGAGCAATCTGAAACCTGACCCCTTACATTCCTTAAATATTCACAAAGTGTTAAGTTCTTGTGTTAGTTATCTTTTTATGATTCAAATGGTAAAAAAATGGTGCAAATGTGAGAAGCCCTGAAGAAGAAAACTGATATTTTAATAGAAATAGTGATGAAATCACTGACATTATGTTTACTTAGCAACTAAAGCAACAGACCAACCAGACCTACCAGTATGCTAATCTATATTTAACTGCTAAATTTTAAAAACCCAAAACATACAGATAAGATATGTGGCGCAGTTGTTTACATTGTGTGATTTAAATGCATATATTTTTGTTGGTGATTAGTTTAAATCCAACTGAAGCAATCTCTTATCAATATAAACCTTAGTTCATCCAACAAATTAAATATTTGAATGTTAGAGGATTTGTTTTCAGAAGATCAGCAATAATGTTTTTTCTTTAATTGTCTCAATGAAAAATGTAATGTTCAAGTTTATAGGCGCTGTTTTATCTGAGAATTTCCCTGGGTGTGAACCGCTTACTGTGTCCAAGTTATCCAAGCTGGATCTAAGACATTACTACAATATGGGCAATTTGCTCTGCCATTTTTATAGATAATACCCGGTAGTGTATTCCAAAGGTATTCTTTTGGTACATTGAACTCACAACAATATTTGAACTCCTGACGTCCAGCACCGCTGTCAGATTATCTAATCCAACCACTATGCCATTGCATGCTCTTTACTGAACAAAAGATAAATGAATACTCACAATTTTGAACAGTATTTTTTTTGGTCACAGATAGCAACCTTTTAATCCCACTTAAACCTGTCTTCCCTATTTGGCAAACAGAGAATTTTTAGAAAATTTGTTATCTGATGATCCTGTAAATTTTGTGTTGATTGACTAAATACTGTTCGAATTTAGCAAATCAAAACTAACATTTTGGGTTTATTCAGTGTAGACCCTAAAATATCAATTTTGATTTATAAGTATGTAGGTTTGTTTAAAAGCTCAGTACAGTTTACTTTACTTGTTAAGTTATCCAATTTCTGTAAAAAAATATTACTAAACTTGACTATAAAATACTGTAGGGGGGCGTGTCGTAAAGTTAAGAAAAAATCCAAATAATGCAACAGTCAATTGCAGCATGGGCCCCCAAGGTCCTGCTAATAGCGGGGACTTTGACTTTCGGTCCAGCCAATCCCAGGTAAAATTCCCGCTCTGCACAGACAAACAGCTGGTAAAAGCCCTGTCAAATGAATTATGATCATTTCGTAACCGCTCATTGTTATTTAATACCATTTGAATTTACAAAATAAGTTTACTGTAAGTATAAAACATAAAAATAACAACATAAACAAAGTTAAATCTAGTAGTTGTATTCCTTCTTTATTCCTAATAGTGTAGTGCGATTTGCCAATAAACTCTGAAACTATGACAAATAGAAACATTCACACTAGCTATTTTTTTATGTTGCGAAGGAAATATTATAAGCAGGCTGAATATTAAATGTAATATTTTTTTAATTCATAGATGTTCTACCATTGAGAGGAATTGTGACCTTAAGCCAATATTTTTTAAATATATAGACCATATTACTTTAGAATTTCTTTTTTATTAAATTGCATAGAAGTATTGTAAAATGTAGTGAGTTTGCCGAATGAGATTATGCGCTTTTTATATGCTTATTGTATTAAAAATGTGCCGATATGTTTAATTTTGTATCTTGTTATTGGAAATTAATACCATAAGGCCAAATAAAAAATAGGTGTGTTTCAGGTAACACTGCTAAAAAAATAGGGTAGGTAGGTCGGAATATTTTTTTATTTTTTTTTTGATATATTGATTTCAGTAACTGTTGACTCAGAAAGTAACAAAAATAAAAGTCATCAATTTTCAGGTTTATCAGTAGTTTTTAAACATGTTACATGCTTCAAAGGAAACATTCTTTATTTGTCTGGTTAAATACTTTTGACAATGGTGGTTGGATTTCAACTAAGTTATGGTACACCACTCTGCTATTATTTGAGACTTTCCAGGAACGGTTTTACTTTTCTTTATGCACCCGTTTGCTTTCAATCACCCTCTGTAGAATACTAACCTCCCTGAAACATAATTACATGAAGAGTGGGACAGCAAATTTACCATATAAGCCATTAGCCAAGGAAACCTCAATGCTGTCAAGAGGACCTGGGGGTTCAGGTTTGAAGAACAAGTAACATGCAGGTTTTATTGCCAAAATTGTACACTTAAGTCTGACATATCAATCCGAAAGTCAGCATCTGACACATTTGTATCTGACAAGAAAATATAGTTCAAGAATTGAAACATACCTGCCACACAAGCACAAACGTAATTCACCTTAAGAGTTCGGACATTCTATAAATTCCGACATCCATTATTATTTTCAAAAATAATTTATTTTAGGTACCTAATTTTCGGACACCCAAAGGACATCGACTGAACTTTTACAGTTACTAAGTCTCACAGACAAAAATTATTGATCTTTATCGTTACAATGCCTGGCTAGATTACCTAACCGTATATATCACTGTGATAAGTTAGTTGGTTACTACCCATCCTAAACGATTTATTGCCTGGTGAAAAGGATGTGTGATATATTCAATGGAGGATTAAAGAAACAACAAGGGCAATGCAGAGATTAAAACACAGACATGACATGTTTGTAAAACGATCCGCCAATTAACTTTGAAACTTGTATCACACTTTTAATATAGACTTTATGAAGCAATAATCGTACAGTAATACTCATTGAAACATCAATCATGCCAAGAAATACCAGCCAATTTTTCCACTTTTCATTTCTACACAAGAGCCAATTTCAGCTACACATTAACCCCTAATTGACCGAGAATCTGACCATGTGTTTAATCATGTTTTCATATCTAGGGAGTTGCTGTAGTTTGGGTCAAGATTTGGAAGAATCTATTTAATTTTGCCCAGAAAGACGTGAAGAAGTATCAAGTGTTAACTACAATTAATTAAAATTACAGAGTACTTAATTTAGTAAAACTTATTATTTACTTATTCTTAAACAAAAATACGATGTTTTTAATGAGTAACATTATCGTTTTAGACATACATGTGTATGACAGATGTTAATGAAAATGGTATGCTTAACCAACCGTTTTATTTGGAATGAAAATGTAACCTATATTACATTATATATGAATCTGGCCGTCTCGTAGGTCGAATTATATTTAAGGGTATGCTTTACTAAGCGTATGGATATTGATTTTAAAATGTCAGATTTATTGGGTTCACATTTTTTAACAAAAACACACACTCTTATTGTTCATTTTTAAAGCTTTGTTGTTTTTATTTCACTGTAAAAAATATTGAGTTCGTAAGTATACGTATACACCATGGAAAATGGGAAATACAAACGAAACTTGAAAAAATATATCACATTGGCAAAACTGAATCTCGGAATGTTAAATTTACTTCAATTTTGTTCATATTATCATGAATACATGAGGCGGTTAAAATGCATTTTCGTATAACTGATTGGGATTTGTTTTTGCAATGTTTCAATCTAAAAAATTGCTTAGTTTTGTGTTCATCTGGCATTGTCCTCATACCGTGACCTGTGAAAGAACATGTTTTGACCGACATAAACTCACAACAATGATCGCTGTCCTTGAGTGACTCCTTTTCTGTAAAATATTGACCCACCACAACCCCAAATAATAACATGACTCAGAACGTTACTGTAAATAGGTATTTAACCCCAACGAACAGAACCGACTATGTTGGTCATTTAATATGTGTGCTCTTAAGTCTTAGTAATACAGGTGGTAATGCTGCAGCTATTGTTGTTGATACTGCCA
The DNA here is from genome assembly GCF_026914265.1 of Mya arenaria. Lineage (NCBI taxonomy): Eukaryota > Metazoa > Mollusca > Bivalvia > Myida > Myidae > Mya > Mya arenaria. The sequence goes on along the minus strand of NC_069133.1, from coordinate 36,798,687 downwards.
CTACTGCTTCTGCTATTGCCAATGTCAACACCACCGTCAGCACCACCACAACCACCACCACCACCACCACCACCACCACCGATGATGATGATGATGATAATGATGATGATAATGATGATGATGATACCCCTAAACTACTGCCGCTCCTGCTGAATTGTTGTTGTTGTTGTTGCCACTTCTACAACAACAGCTACTACTATTCCTTCTACTAACTATCATATAACTTCTACTGATGCTGCTAATCTTGCGTTAATCAATTATATGTTGCTGTGAATGAAGGAACTAAGCTTTTTGTATCAATGCGAAGACCCTTCATTTATCTATTTATAATGAGCGCAAAGTACAATGAACCCTTAAAGGGACTGTACACCAGATTCGCACCAAAAAAGTTTTCTTCTGTAACGAATCTCAGGACAATTATCTAATTGACTGTGTTACGCTTTATCATAATTGTAAAAAAAAAAGTACCAAAATGTAAAAAAAAACTGTGTCGGAGACCGGGTTCTTCAGTTAGTAAGTTTCAATGCAGTGTACACATCGATGCCAAGTTTATGTCAGTTTTCGAAAATTTTCTCTTTTTTTCCGCTATTTTATCATCGGAGTATAGCCCCTTTAAGCAGATTTTCGACATCCACAGATAAACAACTCCCCGGTATCATTTTATTAAATATACATGAGTCATAACATTTTGAGCCGGAAGTTGATAAGTTTGACTGGGGTTTGTGATTCTATTTGTTTCAAAAAACTTCCTCACGCCGGCCAAATCCTAAGAGCCTCTTATAGAACAAAACCGTACTCAAGTTGTTAAATTAAACGACTTGATTACGGTATTGTTCTATAAGAGGCTATTAGGATTTGGCCGGCGTGAGGAAAATATTTAGCTGTCGGGAACTAAGAAATATAGTTAGTACATTTGTACTTGATGTTTTCAATCTTTAAACATAATTAAACATAATAACAAGAGTGTGGTTTAGATAGTTAAATATTGTTATCAAGGAGATTGTTCATAAACAATATCAAAGATGTAATGCTTAGCTTAGTTAATTAATAATTATACTTTTTATAGTTAAGAAAATCATGCCAATACTTAATAATAAACTATTATTGAATTTTTATTTTTATTTTTGACAAGTGTCGTAATCAACAAAATGAGATGAAGCGTTAAATCTAAGAACCATGCACTATAGAAAGATTTTTCCGAAAAATGACCAAAATTATTGCTCCCCTGAATTTCATGCTGGTCGTAATGGCCATTAAATGAAATGAATTAGCTGTAACAGCAGATAACTGATAAAAATTTCATGGAGAACCAAGTCAGTCCTTTAACCCTTAGCACAAAACCACTGAATGGAACATAATGCATATGCTGCTAAAATCCAGGTATATGCTGGCATACAGGGGTTTCCTTCTTAATTGAAAATTGGATAGGATTTCTTGGCATGAAAACAATAAAGTCAACACATTCAATGATACAGGTAACTATTAAATGTGATGAATTAAAGTTATAAATGCAATACTCAAGTTACAATAAAAAAACACCAGACACATTAATCCTGCATAACAATATCCATGCTCTCCATGAGATCCTCGTGGGTATAACTGAGTTATGTGACGTCACACAATGGGACTGTTTGATCTGAAGCCGATAAAAGGTGTTTATTCATTTCAATGCATGTATAAAATGGTGTTGAATGGGATTTTAACCATCTTGATGAAGGAGCTACAGTGACTTATAGGCGTAATAACCATTGATAACTACGGATAAATTAATAAGTGGTAAAATGCAGACATGAAGAAAAAAGGCAGGTTTACCATACATGTAAATAAAATGTAAAAATGGTTATTTTCTATGAATTCGTAGAGCGAAAAATTAATTATTTTAAGGTGTCCGAACTCTAAGGTGAAGTACAGTAAATACATTAAAAAAATCCAACTCTAATATTGTCAACTTTACGTACATACATTTCGTAACAAATGCTGTTCGTACCCAAATCACATTTTTTCAGGGAAAAATAGGTTAGGGTCGGCGGGAAAAATAGGGTCGGTCGGGTAACCTGAAACAGACCTATTTTTTATTTGGCCTAACAAATAATTTAAGGTTGTTTTTTGTCGGTTTCGGATATAAAGTATGCAGAATATGAATCAAGTGAGAAAAAAACAGAACAAAATTTTGTTCGTTTTAAACAATTCAAACAAATATAGTCAATGAAATAGGTCAAGAATGATCATTTATGTAAACGTAATTTTACTCAAATATACATCGCGATCAGTCTTTAATTATTGTTTATAAGTAAGCAAAATGTAAGAAAATAATTAACATATTTTGGTAGTATAACAAATCATTTCTACTTTAGCATGATATATATATATCTAATAACTATTGAGTAACATAAATTATTGGCTTGTTACTAGTGAGAATTCGAGTAATGTCTCCCAATTGGTGTCTTGGTTGCTGTGCAATATACATCCAGGTTCGAACAATACACTTAACGAGGTGCTAAGTGTACTATTTATCACCTTGTTAAATGGTGGTTATTATATGAGCAATTGACCTTACAACAGGATTTGATTGACAGGTCCTATCAGCCAATCAGAATGTAGGGCTGATAAGCCGTGTTGCTATCCGCCATTTTGTCCGTCAAACTGACCAGAGTCCGTCATATACATGCGCTGGCAATTCCTCGCCTTTTTAAGTATTATGGTAAAAAGGTGTTGTCATGGCACTTGTAATTCGGATACAAGGTAGCCAGGCCGACTAAAGATGGCTTACAATTCGTTCTGTATTCGAAACCAGTGAGTTATTTAGAAAAATGCAAGTGCTGTATCAGACTGTGGAAGACCTCATCAACAGCTGAACTTGGAAATTTTGAAAGATCGTTCAAAGGCGAAACATCTATACGTCTGTACAAAAGTATTTTTTTGAACAAAACTACTTATTTCAATCCGCTCAAAATTTATTTAATACTGAAATTGTCCGTGCATGACCTAAATAAGTGTTACTATTTTTAAACTATAAACATCGTACATTTATGCTTTGGCTTGTGTTGTCAAATCGGCATTAATGGCCATTTAATATCAGGTTCAACATGGACACGATTGATTTCATTCAAGATAGAGGTATTTTTGTTGATACCGTTATGTAGTTTTTATAAACTGCTTTGCTTTCAAAGTAAATCAGGAAATATCGTACAACTAGATTTTTGTCCGAACCATCGCATGCTTCCGAATCTCATATACTCTTATGGTTCCTATGTAAACAATGGCTTTTGTAGCTGTCATTCCGACACATTTCATAGATTTCTTATTTTCATATCAGCACTTTGTCGACGGGAAATCCAATCAAGAAAACACTGACCCTCAAGCAGCTACTGTATTTGACCAGCTCACACCAGCTAGGCCTCCTCCAAAACTCAGATAAATATTTGAGCCACCAAAACAAAACGAGAACAGATCGGTCTGAATCGTTAAGGTTTTATTTTCTGTATAAAACAATTTATTTCACTGTACATTTAAATCAATTATTATGTTCATTAGAACTTGATTCTGCCAAACATGTGCTGTAAAGACTTAGACTTATTATGAATAAAGAACAAGTCAAACATGCATGTATTTTCATTGTTATTCTTATATTTTGGGCCATTTACGTAAATCTACAATATTTAATGATAGTTCATCCAATGTTCAGAGTCCGGATCACATGCACACTCGATTAACAGTATTCTTAAAGTTGCACTCTCACAGAATTCTAGTTTGACACTTTTTGTCTCAGAATCGGCTTATTTTGGCATTCTTTAAATTAAGACCTAATATATAAATCACAAAGCAAACTTCTCCGAGCCAAAACATGATAAATGCAATCGAATCCTGTGTAAGTTGTCAAAGTGATCAATCTGTGAAAGTGCAGCTTTAACAGTGAAAAATAACTTCTGCTAATGCTATATATTTTAAAATATATTTGCCATTCTCGACTTTCCAATAGACCATAATCCTTTGCGGCATGGTGACTTCCGGTTTATTTCCGGGTTATGACGAAGTACAATAACAGCGATAAATACGGACAAATTATCATTCCAGGTTTGTTATAATTTATTTATTTTTATTAGATTTGTCATTTTAATGAGTTTATATTACATTATTGTGATATTATTTGAATGTCATGAGCTATAAATCGCTTGACTGTTTACTTTGACAGTTAGTTCTGGTGGGTGGGGTAGATGGTTCAGAAAAGACTGCAGTTACTATTCTTATTGGAGTATTGTAAACAACAAATTCTCATCTATTCTAAAACATTTGTTTTGAAAATTAACACAAATAATACATTAGTCTGTTTTACTATCTGACAGTCATAATCTAATGAGGAATCTGTATGTACATTACCAGGTATAACTAATAGTCTTATGAATGAACATAAATAAATCATCATCAATAAAAATTATGATATTTATACTGCTGTGTGTATTTTATTACTATGTAATAAACATTTTACTTAGAGTAATTATGTCATGCTGTCACCTGTGTAGTCTTCTGAATGATTTGTTGATTTTCAAATATTATGATGGCCATCGGACTAGTCGCATACCCCCAGGCCTGGAATTAAATCGGGTTCCAGATTGTCTTAAAACCCATTCATAAATAAGTCTGAGAGTAACTTACTTTTTTTTATAAAAATATGCTTTTTATGTTCCATTCCTTTCTTTACAGATATGATTCAAATATGCTGATGTTACCTTCTGAGATCATTACTTTCAATGAAGAACATCACTACAATTGGTTGGGCTGCTAGATTGGTAGCAACGTGATGGACAGCTAGTACCTGACATGCTATTGTTGGTTTGGCATTTATTGCTTACTGGGCCGCTATATTGGATGGACCATACGTGTTGGTTGAACAATTATAAATGGTTGGACTGGAAGTGTTGGTTGGACAACCAGTGTTGTTTGGACTGCTTGTTGGACAGAATGTGTGATAGACAACTAGTGTTATTTGAATCACTGTTGGGTCATATTGGTTTGATTCCCATTGCTAGTACTTGTTGGATCTCTTTTGTTGGTTGAACTGTTGTTTTTTGACTGTTATTATTGATATTCATACATGTATAATATGTTAAGTGCTTAGTATTCAACACTTATTATTATTATTGTTATCATAAGAAATATTATTATTCAAAAATCATATAAATATATAAAATTAAATATTTTTTTATGTTCTTGTACTTTAGTTATGTTTTACATTAACAATGTGCATCATAATGTTTTATTATATGAACAACTCTTTTTATAGATATTTAAATAAACATTAATTCTGTACAACCATTTTTGTTTCTTTTGCTACAATTTGTATGATAGTGTCAGACATTTTTTACAGAAATGATAAATTTGTCATAAAAAAAGCACAGCAAAAAATCAGAGCTCATGGTAACTTCTTTAAATGGTGATTCTCATCAAAATGAATAAGTTGAATTGCATCATTGAATGTATGATTCTTCATTAAATTTGATGAGATCTCCTGCCAATTGACCTTTAGGGACATGCACCTTTAAAACTGCAATCTTACAGATTAACTGATTTTGATATCGTTGCCTTCAATTCAGTCAGTCATATAAGATGATTCACAAAATAACAGATCTCAGTTGTTTGAAACACTGTCAAAAGACTCCATTTTCTTAAAGCGTTAGAAACGCTTTCTAACCATAAATATATCCATTTTCAAACAAAGATACGTACAAATGTTATCTGATCTTCTATCAGCAATCTTTTATCACTGGTTTTCCGACATTTTTTTGTCAAAACGGTCAAAATAATTCTGTAAAAATGTTTTCTGATCTTCCATCAGCAATCTTATATCACTGGTTTTCAGACATTTTTTGTCAAAATGGTCAGTCTGAGAATGCAGCTTTAAACTTGAGCACTGTATTTACAATGATGAACAATTTTAGTTATAAAAATTAAAATACATAGGAGCAGATGTATTGAATCATTCAAGTCTTGAAATATTATGTATGATCTTGCTGGACATGAGCCTATTGTTTCTGGAAATTTGCATATGTACCAAGTTTCATTTAAATCTCAAGGCTGTTTGAATTTGGGCCAAGAAAATATTCGGCCTACAGTATTGCGCTAACGACACCTAGGCTTATTGACTATAACAATACTAAAGTAACATGATAGGAAAAAGCTTGAACCAAGGGCTGCCGGAAAAAGCACGGTGCTCCTACAAATTAAGTTAACCGGCTGGCTAGTTATTGCCCACAAACGTTAACTCGATTTTATGTCTTTTTAATATTAACCATGGGAGTTTACACAGTCATTGGAATAAAAAGATCATAGACAATCATATTAATAACAACGGTATTTTTTACAATTTAATAATAACATTAAACATGATATAATTCAATAACAATAAATTGTCCTTGGTATGCAATAATCCCTTTAAAGGTTCATTTGCCAAGGGTTAAAAAAACACATCTTGCTTCTTTTTGAAAAATCTCTTGTTCGACTGTTATCAGCTATAAAGTGTTGTTTCACATCCTGTGTCATAATTTTAAGTTCTAAATGTCTACTTTTTGTACCAAACATTTAAATTGATGTCACTTGTGTGCATTTTCTTTAGTCCTTGCAGTCAAGGAAAGTTTTCATTCATATTGACACACTTCATTTATTTTATCTCTGTTCTTGAACCAATTCCGTCTCTTGTGTTTTGCACAAAAATATCTTGTAAAACCACTGATATAGCAGGTGCTATCAGATCAATGGTATCAACTGCCTACTCCTGTTGAGCATCAACTTGGCGGAATCAAACATCCAGAATGGACATCTCTGAAATAAAATAAATAGTTTTATCATCATCCAACTTAGCCAGAAAAAATAAAAATATAAAAGACTCTTAACTGTTAAAGCTGCACTCTCACAGATATACCGTTTTGACAACTTTTTTTATTTGTTGTCTTGGAAAGAGGCAATTTCTGCGTAAATATCTGCAAACCAGTGATATAAGCCTGCTGACAAAAAAAATCAGATCACCGATTTTCATATCTCCATTTAAAAATTATTATTTTATGGCTAATTTTAAAAGCGTTACTAACGGTTTAAGAAAAATGCATTAAAAATTATTTTATTTACTTAAAAATGAAAATCTGCGATCCAATGTTTTTTCAGCAGTCTTATATCACTGGTTTTCTTGCACGTTTGCATAAATTGGCAGTCGAAGACAAAAAAAAACAACAGTTGTCAAAATGTTTAATCTGTGAGAGTGCAGCTTTTAATATCAGTCAGATATTTAAATAGTTACAATTTACTAGTACAATATTAATAAACTGTTATTTTAAGACCTGCATATTTGTTTACATACAGCACAGCAGTCAGTATTTAAATGCCCTTCTTAATCACATTTAAGCTTCATTTACTCGACTGTTTTGAAGTTGGAGATTTTAACAATTTCACACTAATTGCAACATATCATTCATTTAATTTAATAACAACTCAACCAACCACAATTGAATGCATACTTTATAACAACCAATATGTATTTGAAGTCTTTGAGAACTACTATGAAAGTCTTTACCATTATATTTGTTATTTTACCCCACCCACTTAAATGTGTACTGAAGTTGGGTATAAACGTCGAAAACTTCATTGACATTTACAAAAAACGGTAGATATTTATAGAAGAATGTATAACCTGATGTTCCTAACATGTTTCACTCACCTATCGATCTAGTTTGCCAATTATGCTCTTCCTTTCACTCGTATCGATAATTAGGAAATTGAATGCGGAAATAAACCGGAAGTCACCTTTGTCGCAAAGCATTATGGACTTCTGGAATAAGGCGAATTGCAATAAAGAGATATTCACCTACAATATCATACAAAAACATCAAAGAAATATCAAAGTTTAAGTAATGTTTGCAAAACAACAATGTATTTAATAAATCTGATATTAAATATGCAACAACTGGTGTTATACTCCAGAACTGAAGCTAACATCATAGAGGTACATCCTTCCAAGAATCCATCAAAACAACATGCTGAACAACTTCAAGAACTCTCTTCAAAAGACCACACTTTCCTGAAATAAATAAAAGATGCCAATATTAAAATAAATCAGTTACATGTATTGTTAAATATTTTAATACTAGCTGTAAATGCTACTGCCTTTGATGTTTGCTTTCTACATGTATATCATAATGAAATATTGACAAGATACTAGCTAATGTTTTGTGGTTGTTGTTTTTCTCTGGACAAATAGTCCATTACTTTTGTACAGCAAAGTAAAAACTAAATGTTATAAAAAGCTTTAAAATAGGTCCTACCGTTTATTTGTAAAACTTGTCATCACTGGTTTTCTCTTGCGGTTGACATTGCCTGGACTGGCAAATATCATGTGTGTGTGTGTGTGGGTGGGTGGGTGGGGGGGGGGGCGGTTTCCGGTCTTATGCTAGGTCCCCTGTGGCGGTAGGCTTGTTGAAGACAATAATAAGTGGACTTCCTTATCTCCATCAATCAGAATACTTTAATGGTGTCAACGGTAAATAGCAGGAGACCCTCCACCAGCCTTAACCGGTAAATGGGGGGAGGGTAGTGTGTGTGGGTTAGAACCAGCTGCCCAGTCAGCTTAGTTGGTTAGAGCGCCAGGCTAGTGTTCTGGTGGTTGTGAGTTCGAGCCCCACACCGGGGGCACTTTTCCTCCCAGGTCTACTTTTACAGCCAGAGTGTGTGAACATGTTCCACAATTTCTGTAAGAACAAAAATCAAAGCATGTGAATGTTTGAGCAATGCAAAAGTTACAGATTGGTATCACCCACGATTGTCAACTATTACATTATTATTCATAAGGGGGAGTGTTCAATCGCTTAGAACTGAAACTTTTTATGCATAACCCCAATAAACCATTTCTGCTCATACTATAGAATACAAGGTTATACTGTATAGCTGGCAAGTAACTGTTATTTAATGTCACTTCCGGGTTCCCCATTCAGGCCATTTATGATTTACTCATATTGTGCGATGATTTAATCTTTGTTTCAACAATACTGTATTGTAAGAAGGACCGGTGTTATTAAAAGTTAAACTTACCCTTGTTTGCATTTACAGTATGCGTCACACACACGCTTTTCCTTTGTATCGATGTCAATGTTGACAACATGGCGGCTATCCGATTTCCTCTGACTTGGATAGATTTCACCCCGTAAATGTTAGATATCGTCATTTTCTAAAGATATATCGAGCCTTCCGATGTAGCAGCCAGTTACAAATTCCTTTGACTTCTATTTTTTTCGCATTGTAATGTCACATTTATGATAATTTGTCAGGAATATCGGAAAGCGAAACGACGCGAGACGCCATTACTTCCTCGTTTGTTTGACGGACATAGACAGAGTTCGCTCCCTTGATATCAGGGGGCGTGGCTTAGAAGCCGCTGTCGAAAGGTCAATTGATTACTTGACGGTTACGAATTGACTAACAGAATGGTTACGAAATAACCAAGATCAGCAGTTACGAAATGGTAAGGTTACGAAATGACCAGATCCCCGTCAAATGCCCCTGGGGACATCCTAGGTTAGGCCCATTCCCTGTTATCAGCGCAAAAACAATAACACCGCATTCACTCAGCACTGCCGGTCCACCTGGAAGGTAAAAACATGGCCCATTTCCCCTGCTATCCCCGGTATAAACAAGACCTGGGCGCCATTGTTACAATTGACTGGTGCATAACTGTGGCAGAATAAGGGAAATATTTTATTGTTGCATTTATTATCAAATATGAGAATTTAAGACACATGCAAAAAGCCACAATACGAATTGGTGATAGTGTTCGTTCTGTTCTGCTATTCAAAGGTGATGAGACTGACTAATGACATGACATTGACAAACAAAATGTAAGGCATTTGTATCCTTTCGTCTCTTATTTATTAAAATCTGAGATGTTATGGGAGCAATTCATTTTTTAGATTGGAACATACCAAATAATAATAAGCGACGATGTACAGTAGTGGTAAACCAAGTTTGCTAGAAATCAATCGAGTTTCTCCAAAATACAAGCAAAAATTACACCGGATGTTGATACTAGTGATTTAGTTTCGGATGAACAAAATCCGGATAAATCATTTGCTTTTCATCCAAAGGGTGGACGATTTATACAACTGTACAAAAGTCATAAAAATAAACGAAAAAACGTTGAATATGTATTTTAAACACTTACCAAGTTACCATTCTCTTTCTGTAAGAGATGAACGCCATACTGAATAATTGCACGGAGATGGTACCACGGAGATACCCGAAAATTTCCGTTATATTCCGGAAAGTTAAATTTCTGTATACTTGAAAATTTGGATGCTGATGGTACACGAAATATCGAATTTCCTCATTTCTGTTTTTTATGGAATGAAACTTCGGGATAATATACAATAAGCTTTAAATAAAGTAAAACAAATAAAAAACGCTTAGTATATAGCTATTTTTGACCAAAATTATGATTTTTTCCCTGGTCGCCTTAATAGCTATTTTTATGGATACACAAATATACTAACACAAAAGTTTAAGAATATTTTTTTAATATTAAAAGAGAATAATATTTAAAACAATGAAATGATCTCGTAAATTAACATTCAAGCTTATCAACTTACTGTCAATGGACATTTTTATTGACATTCGATACATCAAATCTGGACTGAAAATATTAAGGAGACCAATTTTTGTCGCCTTAATCCAACGGTCCCCATAATGCCTAGATTAATATATATATGGTCACCTTAATATCTGTAGTATATATATATATATGTCTGTATTAAACTGGAGTTAGAATTGATATCCACATTCCGATTTAGTCAAGCTTTACATCCGATACATTTTCTCATTATATTTGTAATGTATATATATATAACCCCACACTGTATCATTATCAACTATTGTAAGTTGATAGTGATACAGTGTGGGGTTGATTACATAATAATTTACAACGAGAATGATACGAGATATACAATATCATTTACAGTGTGGTATGTTATTACTTAACCAAAGAAGAGTTTAATGTTTTGTGCTTAATTGCGAATAAGCTCTTTCTTGGATAACACTAAATGATGGATGTATATAACAAACTGGACTATATATCATAAGGTAACTTTTCATTATTATTTTTTTGTAAAATACGAGTAAACTATCATCAAGTTAACACTATATGCTTTAATACGCAGATAACTATGCATGGTAATATGGTTTCGTCGTATCATCTAATTTCATATTTAATTCTTGTGTTAACGAGTGTTAATACTTGACTAATATTACACAAGCATTTGTGTGTCTACACAAGAGTCACTCGGCACAAGAGTCACTCGACACTAGCTGCTAAACTGAGTTATAAGTAGAGCACTTATGCAAGTGGTTGCAATGATATCAAGTGCACTGTCTGAAATTAAAATTATTGCATTTCTAGGGTATGGTTCTCGCTAAATCTGCTGATGACTTATTCATAATCGATTTTTGAGAAGCCTTCCCAGGCCATGATAGCTTTTTTAGACCCAAGCCGAATTTCCCTGCCAAACTTAAGTATTTCTTGCGTTCTATATTGATGGGTAACTAAAATTATAGACGCATAAATAAAGAAAGCGTCCATCCATGAGCCTTGAGGAGATATCTTAATGATTGACAGACATGGTTTTGGTTTCATTAAACGCTAGGTAGCCCGAAACAGAGATAAACATTTAAAACGTTTCGGATGTATCATTCAATATTTACTAAGCACCAATGTCATGGTAACTCACGCAAATATGCAGCAACTAACGAAAATACGTTGATAATTGAAATGATCTTTGTGCCATACTTTCGATTAATTTTGGTTAATGATTATGCGAGTTGAACCAAGTTTGGGAAATCAACAAAATGGTTAGTTTCACTCAAGAGCTAATCAATAAAACACTCGACAAGTGACTCTTTATTACACATTTTTATTCTCTTTAAAGATGTTTGTATCATGAATAGTTGGGTAATGTTTGTTTAAATCAAACCTTTTATGAGCTTTGTCTAAAACGCATTTAAAATATTGGTCTGCTGTTTGGTTGGTAAAATCGTTGTGTTTATTAAAGTATAAAAGTTTGTTTTCGTCAATCATTATTTTCTTCAAGTTTATGTCGCTTTCGAGAGAGTTATAGTATTTCCATCTGCTAGTTATATCCATGAGTGAAGCAACAACCCAAAGACAGAATCATGATAATAATGTTCATGATATATTGTTTCACTGCAATTTTAAGGTAGGTGTGTACGGGGCTTTTTCTGAAGAGACTTATTTATTGTGTTGAACAACTTCCTTAATTACTTAACGTTCTTATCTTAAAGATTATTTTATTATTACTGATACTGAAATCGCAATCCACTGATCTCTGTTCTTTCATACGGATCTTAATTAAGCTAACAATGACGTTTAAAGGCATTGTTTATGTCTTCTTTAAGTGCCCCCACCAGGGAAAAATATAGCCGTTGGTTTCTGACTCGATGCAATATATAACTATATTACATTGATACCCCATTTATCTTCCATATTGCTGTGATTCATTCGCACGCTACTTATTGAACGCTAGCTTGTCAACTTTAGTTCAGTTTTATGTTCCTGTAATCAAAGTTGGAAGGATAACGCCACATGTTGTTCGATTTTAATAACGAGTTGGGAATTTACAAACCTGAATATAAGGAAAAATGATAAGTAACAAAAACAAAAACTGTGAAGACTGAACGTCCTTGATTTCAATGAATCAACTTATATGAAGGGATACTCAAAAGAAAACAAATCCTGACTGTAATCAGGGGCGAATCAAGGTTATACCGTTTATGGGGTCGTAACTAAGGAGCGTTAGCTTTTGACTTACACCCTTCCCTCAGAACCGAAATCTATTTGGTTTAAAGTGTTGGAGAGGGTGGGGGTAATCACCAGGAACATTTTTACAATTGCTAGTCGGAAATGGTTCGATGGTGGTGTATTTTAATACTTTTTTCTCATATATTGAAAAGTAAACTTGATGAATTTAGGGGTTGGGTGAGCCAGGTGTGCACCCTCCACCCTGGATCCACTAGTGCTAATCTATACAGTTTCTATATTGGTCCATATCTTGTATGCTAAAGGTATTGCAAAGTGGACACTTAGCATTTAATTCAACGACACTATAAATGGACAAGCATCCTGAAAGCACAGTGCTGGTTGAAAGCAGACAGTTAGCAGGAACATGAAAAAGCTGATTGCATAATTATTTTCACAACCTTAACCTGACATTTCTTTGAATCACACTATTCCGAACACAATAATTTGAATTATGATTGGCATAATCATACAAAACAGTTAAGTAAACATTAAACTACGTTTAAACGTGCTCTCTTTCTTTTATTTGTACATGAAATAGTCTGTATCGGAACAGAGCTTAACCGTGTAATCTATAAGGTACAAATAGGTTATAATGTCGTTGATTTTTACGCACGCTAGTTATTTTACACACTTCTTGACAACATTGTAGGATACAGTGACTTTACCCATACGCGCTTTGTGCTGGTCTATAATTTAAATAAATCGTGTAGGGGGTGCAGTAAATATAACATACTATATTAAAAGAAATGAAAAGCATTGCTTCTTGATATTATAAAAAACAACTGATAATAGGGAAAAGGCATACAACTAATTGAATAAGTGTTATTATGACAAAACTTCCCAACTCAAACAATAACTACACTGTTTTTTCATCAATTGTTAAGTTCAAATCCATCTTGATACCATTCCTATCTCAAAGTCATCTCTACTTCATCACAAGAACTCGAGAATGTCTGACTATGTTCCAGCTTTGTTTTCGTAGCTTTCAAAGTTGACAGCGTCATTGTTCCAGTTTTATTTGAGTCGTCAGAAGTGACACTCACCGGCAAGGCGCGACGTTCACTCAAACAGCAACTTGCAAATACTTCTTTGTATGCATTCGCAAAATGTTTGTTCGTAAGGTAGTAAATCATCCAGTTGAGAGAAGGATGCAGATGCGCAAACATTGTGATGTACACATGCACTTCGTATGCAAAGGTGTCTTTGGAGTCCGCCACCATAAGCAGCGCATATGGCGCCCAACATGTGATAAAAACAATGTAGATGACAAACAATGTCTTCGCAAGGTGATAACTTTTCAACGGCGTTTGATTTCCACCAAAATGTTTTCTATTCTCTTTTATCCTAAGTCTATGTGTCCTCACGAACAGATATATTTTTAAGTAAAAGGCTCCAATGATAACCGAAGGAATCCATACCAGAACGATCGAAAACACGACTGTAAATGGGTACGTTGCCATTCGGTCCCAGATGCACTCTAGACTTTTTTTATCGAAGCCATGGTCGCCGACGCCTGCTGTATTTAAAATGACTAAAGTAGTACCAACAAAGTACACGGAGACGCATATGGCGACACAGCGTTTCCTAGTAAATATTTTCCTGTATATGTCGTTTGCGCAGATGAAGAAATACCTGTTCATACTCATCATAGCAATCGTCATTAGCGATGCCACGCATGATATCGTGCAAAGGCTCGCAACGGTCTCACATAGTCCCGGTACCGTTTTGAAGAAATCTTCTCCTTCAATTTTTGCTGAAATATAAAATCAATATGCCAATTGAGGTCGGATATAGGCAAACGTAATCGTATGAATTTTATAAAAGCGACATAAGCCTAAAAATGACATTTCCTAGTATGTTGTATCGGGTAAACTTATCGTCGATATTGCATGAACCGCAAGGTGCTACGACGTCATTAATAACACCAGTATTGATATCTAAAATAATAAGTGTGCGGTCATTTACCAATGGCATTCGAAGTTAACCATATCAACTACGAAGTATGTTGGTAAATAAACTATCTTTAAAGATGTTCTCATGTGTAGAAAATTGTGCCGAAACCTTTCTTTTTGATATGCAATATTTAATTTGGTTTTAAGTAAATTTGGTATTAGGTAAGCAAGACAGTGGAACGCGTTACGCGAAACCTAGAAGTAAACTGCATGCATCTCGTAGACTCTCAAATTCGTTCAAAGCTAAATGTTATGCAGGATTAAGATTGAAATGATTGAAGTATTCATAAATCGAGTTCTCTTTCAATTTACCAGCGTTTGAAATACAATTATTATTTCTCTTGTTATCGATTAAACGGCCATTCACTCGAAGCGAGGTCAAATAACTATCACGCCAGCCAGTGAGTAAGCCGATTATATTTGAGTTGAGTTGAGCCTTATCGTATAAGCAGTTTATTGGAGATCGGATTTAAAAGGATCTCCCAGCCTTTCGCTAGGATTATATTCGCATACATCATTCAACGTTCAATCAATAGTCGTTGGTTCAGTTGGAGTGATATATATCTACATAGTTTACTCACAATGCCACGTCTGAAAGGAACAGTTGTGTTCTCGGCGTTTGAAAAAGAATTCTTCCTAGCATTAATTAAAAAGAATGAGAAGGTTATATTCAGAAAGGCTAATAGCACGAATGAAATACTTGAAAAAGAAAAGGTGTGGACAAATTTAACGACGGAGTACAATTGCAGGTACTGTATTTTCATCATTGTTTAACGAGTGCTATGTATTTTTATAATTCATTAATTTATTGTTTGTAATACATGTAAATTATTAGTAGTTATTTGTGAAATTTCATTTCAATGAAGTCCACACATACAGCTTAATAAAGAAAATCGGAATTTATACACTTGTTTTTTTTCTGATTTTAAGGAAAGAAGTCCACCCAAGGAGCACTCAACAGTTGAAAGTACTTTGGAAGAATTTAAAGACGCGAGCAAAAAGCGACGTCGCGGCGATTCGTGGAAAGCACTCGGAGACGGATAGGCACGCAAATAACGTCAACCAAATCGGATATTACTCTGAACAAGTATGTTCGATTGTTAAGACTGAGCCATGCAGCTTTTCAAACGACTACAACGACGATACCAATGTTCACCAGGATAACACAGTACGTATTATACTTATTATTTTCACATACAGGTCCAAATTAAGACGTACTTACACGAATAAGTGAGCTATGAAATAGACTATTACATGTTAATATCATCCTTTATCAACCATTTTTTTAATTCATATTCTTAAACTAAAAATGCACGATAATTGTTATAAAAAAAAAACTGCAAGATGACGGAAATAAAAGATCGTTGTTTTAGAAAAATAGAATCATGTACTGTAAATATTAGTAATAGAAGTTTTAATAGTTAGGTACGGTAGGGAGAAGATAAACAACACATTTCTCAAAGAAAAACAGTTTTTAGACCCAGATAACTGATTTTAGTTCAGAAAACCATTTTCTAGCGTTATTGCACAGCAATACGTTAAAGTCAAATGCGAATTTATTTATGAGTATATTTGAAATATGTGTTGAATACATGCAACAGAGGGCGCATACTCTTAAATCAGTTAAGCATCAAGTTGAAATATCAGTTTCTTCAGAAAATGAAGCCATGTCTACTTTGCAAATAACAATGTTTTAAGGCATGCAGGAAACGAAGTCATTCAAATTTATTAGATAACACTTTGGAAAGAGTTTATCAAAGTAAAGCTATCAATATTATTTTAGGTAGTTCCTGAAGCAAAACATGAGGAATTCAGCGATAACGGACATGTCGGAACGTCAATCGGTTCAAGCAACTTGGGAATCATTAACCATCCATCTGAGTTTTTGAGCCAAACTTCTGCTTCTTCCGGCCATTCTTTTGTCAGTGATTTACATGTAAAATCTCAACCTGCCAAGGTTATAGAAACACCCTTCCATGTATTCAACCCAAGTGCCGAAATAGGTATCCTGGAGAAGCATGAACATGATGTCAAAGTTAAACTCCTACTTGAAAAGCATGCTTATGAAATGGACTCGTTAAAAATGAAAAGACGCCATGAACAAGAACTTTTTGAGCAACAAATGAAAGTTATGAAATTGCAGGAAAAGGAAATGATATGTAAACTGTATGTGTAACGTGATAGCTACATCAAAACATATAACCATATATCACGCCTTCAACATGAATAACGCAACGCAAGAGATCCATGTATGCAGGAATACCCCATATTTTGCTATACCGGGTCACAAGTTTTAATACATGTACATATATCCAAATGGCGTCTATTTTCCGACTAATGAATGAAACATGTCTCATACAGTGTTGGCTTCTGGATCAATGTAAGCAGGTTGTCGACGTGATAAATACGTTCTGAGGCAAGTAGGTGACCCGATATGAGATATTCAGGGAAGAGGGAACCATATTCGGGTATAAGCTTCGCTCTCATCCATTACGGTTTCCGTTGCCACGTATATCCCATATCAGATCGCCTACTAACCCCATACTTTATAATATCTAGTTTATTTTTTGTGATGTTAAAATTATTGTTTGAAATTTGTTTAAACGGGAACACACTACGCACAACACTTTAAAAACACGGTGTTCATAACACGTGATATTACGGCATATGTAAACAGGATGTTGATGGATACTACGGCACATTTGAAGAGAATGTTGATGGATATTTCGGTACATGTACAATGGATGTTTCGAGCATTGTTCAGCTGGACATGAGAGCTTTTCACTAACCATTATTTCCAAAACTGTGTTACAAAACCAAACCCATAATGACCGAATTAGTATAAGGTATGCATACGCAAAAGATAATTAAGAACTATTCGGTAGCTCAAGCGAATAAGCGGAGCCAGCAAAATAAGTAACTTATTTGTAACAATTTCACGCTTTGAATAGCATATATGGTTAAGTAAGGATGTGCATCTAATATACACGCAGTCATCCTTCACCATCTTTAGAAATGAGAGCAAATCTCTATTGTCCGGCTAAAAGAATGTTCTAAATACGTATAAGTCAAATAAGTATGGGCTTCATGAAGACATTCACGCTCAAAATTACATAACTACTTTTGTTTTTGCTTATTATAAGATAAGACTGTTATATATATATATAGTATACAATGATTTGAACTTTAAAGTATGTTTCATTTTCCAGTGCAAATTTAACATGTCAGATAAGAAGTTGACTTTAAGTGTTTCCATCCCATGAATTATCGATTACGACTGTGTCTCATTTCTCTGCGTCTTTATTTTGTTTAAAGATGGTACTAGGTGAAATCCCCCTTTGAAGTACTCGGTTTTCAAGGTTTTTTTTAGTATGGGTCTCAAAAGAGGGTAGGATTGGATATGCAAGAACAAAACAGGCGGTGAAATGTTGCAAACTTCGCTAAATGCAAGTAAAAAGATATTCAAAGCGTTCAAAAAGGGCTAACTCACATATTTCAAGCAACAATTTTGTTACACAATACGCAACTGCAGTTGGTCTACTTTCTTCATGGAAAAATAAACAACTGACTGATACTCATTTGAACAAACTTGTAAGTCCTAGCCTGAATCCATTCAATTTTCAATAATGTTACACACGCTTTTTGGCAGCATCTTATGTCATTTTTAAAGAAAATATTAATAATGACGCCGTTAATTGAATTGTTGCTGATGTTATGTATACAATAGGCGCTTTCTAAAGTAAAAAAAAGGTTTCAGAAATGTTTGCTAAAAGAAGTTAATTAAAGTCAATGGTGTTTAAAAGACTACACGTGAATTTGCGTGAATAACCTTTTTTAATAACTTCTTCCTTCCTCGTGGCATTGCAAAGTTATACTCCAGAATTTCATAAGCTAGCTTAATTACATGATTACTCGTCATGTGACTTTCCTTCTGAAAATTACCGACCATTTCCGAAATGGGCTTTTACAGGAACATTTTATATGCAAGGGGAGCTGGGAAACACTCTCATGTCTTTCAATGATTTGCTCTACTACCAAGATCAAAACTTATTTCATTAATAATCGTATCTGCCGCTTAGGCTAATATCTCAATCACGCAAATTCCCGTAAGCTGAACTGGTTTCCATACACATCCGTATCGAGCATGGATTATCATAGCTATATGATTGTATGCGCCATCTGATGATGATTGTTATCTTATTGTATTCATTACATAGTGGATCAAGTCTGTGTTATCGTAGTTATCACCGGGGGCTGGTTAGTCTTTATATTTTACGAATGTATAACTTAAACTGATGTTATTTCTACGCGAAAGAGCAATACAAAATGCTCAACATGTATACACCACATGTCTTTTGTGAAGCGCTTCCACACGGTGATATCACATATTTGATACGCACATTAACGAAAAAATCGTCACAGTATTATTCGTTCTCAACCATTTACAATAAAACTTATCAAGTATATTACCAATATAAACATGTATAAAGCCTTACCAATAATACTCATTGGATCGGCGATCAGAGTGACGTACAGGTCGGATATGGCCAAATTGACAATGAACGTTGACTCCATTTTGTTACGCAAACTCGATTTTGTTGCTATGACGTAGAGGATGAGCAGATTGCCAAACGTCCCGAGCAATGAAGCAACAGAAATAATGATTATACACGGAATTGCCACTGCAGGCTGTGTCGTGATAAACCCATGGCGTCCAAAATAATCGTCATCACCACCTTTGATTTGTTTACTGATGTTGTTTGAAGCGATGCTGTCTATTCCATCCATTTTGACAGGAAAAGGATATTCGTTTAACGTGAAAAAGGGTACTATCCGGGCTGCAATGAAGTATCAACCTTAGTTTATGTTTTTATATGTTTCTAACACACAAACTGTTCTCGTCAATATCCATTTATCTATTATCCCTCTCGATGGAGTTTGTGGTCACGATGTAAATCTAAAAAAGAAATATAATATAAAACAATATAATCATCTACGACGATAAAACATTCGAATAGATAAGCGAAAGTATCATGATCATAAAATTATCTTAAATGTTGCAAGAATGTTATATATCTCGTTTCTGAACTATTATTGTATTAAACTTTTTTGCCCGACTTTAGCTTAAGGCCAACGTCTTTGCTTTGATAACGAATTATGAAATATCCTTTTTTAAATAAGATATAAATACAATATTCATAAGAATCTTGCATGACCCGGATTGTTCTGAATTTCCAGGATCAGTACGTGGATAATTACAAAAGCAACACATAAACACTTAAATACATTCTTAAGTATCGCAATCGTTTAATTGCAATATATCACGATCAGGATGCATGTTTATCTAAAGTTGATCAAATTGACTTGAAAATAGTTCATTATCGCACGTTTTATTTCCGAAATATTTCCTTCAATAAACATAGGTTATAATCAATTCTTTACTGTATGTAACTTTTTATAAAGAAAACATTTTAATTTAATCAAAGCCGTTCAGATATAACCTTTATAACGTTGGTGCTTGTACTTAATATTCCTGCTTACGGTCATTTAGCTGTCGTAAAACAAGCTATGTTAATACACATGTCTTCCTTGTTTATCTTGATATAAAGTACTACGTGTTTAAAACTGCTATAGCACATTATTTATTGGTTAAGGCAAGGCTATTTCGGTTAATTGCTCTTGTTTAACGAAATGAACTTGTTTTGTTTTTTCTTCCTGTTAATAATAACATTATAAACAAAACATGAGAGAGCAGATTGGTAACTGTAGATACTTAATTGATCCTCACAAAGATTGCGGTTGTGCTGAAGTAATCACCCTGTCTGTCTGTCGACCTTTCGTTCCGTCACCTTGAAAGCCAAATGTTCTTAATCTTTAATGTACACTAACTCAATGTAACAATTAAGAAAATGGCATTCAGTATCGAAATCTTCTCAGAATGTAACCGGTATCTGATTATTTAATGGTTTCTATACACTTCGTCCATGGTGTGGCTATTTGTCGTCTGCTCAATTAGGATAATTAAGTATTACGTATTTTTTTAAATTAAATTACAATTTTAAAAGCTGATGGAAGGGGCTTAACGAGTGTTGCACATTCGAAAGGAATGTTTCTAGTATTTGGTGATAGTTATACACCCAAGTTAACTCCTATTTCGCTGACGGTTCCAAAGCGTTACCCAAACATTCGTTAATACATATGTGTTGATTGTCAGGGATGTTAGGCCTTAGTATCGCCCTCTAAAAAGGGACATGTTTTTAGTATTTGGATTGTCTTGCTGACGGTTCCAATGCGTTTCCCAAACATTTGTTAATGCATATGTTTTGATTGTCAGGGATGTTAGGCCTTAGTATTGTCTTCTGAAAAGGGACAAATTTGTCTATTTGGCCTGTCACTGCGTTACCCAAACATTTGTTAGTACATATGTTTTGATGATCAGGGTTGTTAGGCCTTAGATTTGCCCTCTAAAAAGGGACATGTTTTTACTATTTGGCTTGTCTCTGCGATAACCAAAAATTGGTTTGTAAATATGTGTTGATGCATGAGTGGTCAGTCAGTGTTGGTTGTAAGGCCAAAAGATTGTCCTCAAAACTGGGACGTATTTTATTTTTTACTATTTTGCTTGTGGTTTATATTGTATTATTAGCAATGTATTTTTACTATTTCACTTGCCCATGCGGTTTATATTGAAATAAAAGCTTTGGCTTTAGTATGTGTCTTGTCCCTGGCTTGTGGCTCATATTGTAGTATTAGCTATGGTTGTATTATTTGTCATGTCCCTGGCTTGTGATTTATATCGTATTATAAGTTATATGTTTTTTTCCTATTTGGCTTGTACATGTGGTTTTTATTGTAGTCTTCAACTTCACTTCCTGATGGTCTTATCTTAAAGGGACATTAATCAAACAATATTAAAATTTAATGTTCTTTTTAAAGTGTTTAGCGTATTACAAAAAGGCCATTTAAGTGGTATCATGTGTCTTTATATCTTCCTTACTTAGACATTGTGATCTCTTGAAGGAACTCTATATATAAAGTTATGATATTGTTGAACGAGGTCGGTGTTTTGATGGCCATTTTTCAAATGAGTCTTTGAAAACTTCAATGTCAACAAAAATCAAATCAATACATTTGTTATTCAAAAGTTAAAAAGAATCATTTTTCTTAAAATGGTTTTCATCTGTCATTGAGATATTTCATGTATGTCCTTGTAAACTTCAGTAAACAATCAATGACCTTGACACAGTGAAAACCAAACATGTGAATAACACCCTAATAATACTCCAAAGTGATAGCTCTTGTTAAGTTTATTTGGTTAAGGGTACTCAAAATGTGTTCCTTTCAGCAATAAATTAGTTCTGAAAAAAACGCCTGAAAGTGAAATATTTGTTCATTCCGTTTGGTTAATATATGATATACAGCAGTATATTATCCTATTTAAGGAATGACTTGCGTTATTGATGTCTTTATCTGGGTATGAACGCATTTGGACTGGAAAATGGTTATAGAGTCCGAGTAAGCCTTAGTAGAAACTAAAATGACTGAAATGCATTCTATAGAACTATATGTTGGTGCATTCGTAAGAATCGATCAACTTAAATCATTGAACAGAAAAAATGAAAAAGATCTTCGGTTGTCATTGGCCTACATAAAGGTGCCATGTGTACAAATAAACTTGTCATTTCATTGGCCACTGGCAAACCTATCTAACTTTTCTGAACCTACGTTGTTGAGTTATCCTCGACCTATGTTCAAGAAAAGACAAACTAAATTTATTATTGAAATTGTCTAAATGGTCTTCACTTATGTAAATTGAATATTTTAAGTTCAAGAATTTAGATTTAATTATTTTGTACAGGTCTTTAATTTGAATGCTCAGGCCTCAAGAGTTGAGATTCGTGATCATATTAAAGTATTTGACAGACACGTAGTATTGATTATGTAAATGAAATAACAATCTATTTATATGAAAATTAAAGAAAAAGTTCACTGTTAAGAATAGAATTCTTGATCAATTTTCAATTAATTTGTGGAATGTTCATTACTATTATAAAGTAGTGTTTATCATATTTGAATTATAGAATGTTTCGTGATGTATCTGATGCAATGTTCATGTTTAATATTATTTAAAATAAATACTTGTTCAACTAAATTAAAAACGATTAAGCAACAGCATTTTCGATAATGTTTAGATTAATTTAATCATATTACAGAGCCTTTCACTATAAAGATATATATTTTTATAACATGTGCTACCAGTGTAAATCCTAAACTGCATGCTCGATCTGTCGAGATTCGGTCTATGAGCTAACGAATAGTTTCTGAACTGTCATTCACTGTTCATAAACATGTTCAGAAAGTAGTTTATCAAAAGTTTATGAGTATTAACTTGTGCTTTGAATTATGAAATGTCCATCAACAATTCATTAAAACTATTTAATGAACCAAATGTCATTAAGTAATGTCTTGATAGTTAAACACATCCATGAACCAAATCACATTAAGTAATGTCTTACGCAGTCTATCAAAAAAAGCTCACGAACCTAAGTTCTTGAACATGAATCATCAAAGCTCATTGAATTTCAGGTTGTTTTACAACGATGTAATACACTGGACACCAAATAAATTCAACGACACTCCTGAAATCCTTTCTTCAAATGCTTGGCACCAAAGTTTTGTGAAAAGTTCGTTTGATAAAAACTTTAAAAAGATAGTTTTTTTGGTCTGGGTATGTAACAAATGTTTTTCCTGGATGAGAAAATAACCAAGCTGTGTACAGTTATACAGACAAAGCAAATAGAAGAACAAAACAACTTCAGGAGACAGTATGAACTTAGTAAAAGGGTTGTTTAAAAGGGAAGCTTTATTCAACACGGACAATACGTTCATCTGTTAAAACTATATATATATATATATATATATATATATATATATATATATATATATATATATATATATATATATATATATATATATATATATATATATATATATATATCAATAAGTAATGTTTTATTGAATAATCTATAATAGATTGTGCACATTGTGCTTGTTGTTGTTTTCAATGTAATAGATGTATTGTTGTTGAATGTTTATAATTCAGTTTAAAGTACTTTAAATAATTAAATATGTTCATACTTTCTGCATACATTGTTATATTCAATGATGAAATAGTGCTTACAATGTAAACTACAGGGAATTCATATTCATTTCAAACTTCTAAGGGGGTCAAACCATTTTTGCTGGGTTATTTGCAGAACCTTTAAAAATTGAAATATACACAATGCTGTTTTACATATTAAAATAGTTCAGTGCAGGTTGATTGTCAGATAACTGTGATCATTAATTTTAAGTTAACTCAATCTGTTTTGTTTACCTGTTATCTTTAAAGCAGGAATCATAATTTTGTACTGTAACTGCTTGTATGATATTCAGTATTAGGTAAATTAGAATATTTATTGTGTTTGAAATTATGAGTTTTCTCAAACATTAAAATAATAGATTTGCTTTGCATTGTCTTAACCTTACTTTTGATGCACCTAAATGATCTAATTGGTCGTAGTCATAGTCATAGTATGGCATATAAAAACAATTTTGCCTTTTACACTTGTTTACCTAAGAAAAAATGTACTGCAATAGCAGTTTCTATAGTTGATAAAGCCCGTCTAAGGCAGTGCCTTTTCATATTATTTAGACAAAGCATCATGGTGCAAACGGATATATTAAAAGTAGAACAATAGGTATATATGCCAATAAGTATACTATTTTATTTCTTTATAAAATCAACAGTCATAAATAAACTTGGTATGCATTAGTTTTGTTTTGTTTTGGAGTATGAGGCACTGACGTTTTTGTTTAAATTCGATGTGTATATACATATAGTTCCACAAAGCCTCTCATACTTTAAATGTATATACATTTTATTTCCATCATTTCATGATCTGTGTTATCCAATCAGCTAGAAACCCATGTTGCATGAGAACCACTCGGTCGATCTACGTCGCTTCCAGGTGAAGTCTTAATCCTGGACGGGGGAGAACGGCAATCAGACGACAAGTAGACGACACCGAAGTCGTCTAGGTCACCATTTGAGTTTCTGAAAGCTTCTTGAACTGTCAATGCATGTTAGAAATGTGACAAAGCAGTAAACTCCCAGTGATGTCATTTCTTCCAGTGACGTCATGATCTAAAATGGAACGACCAGGCCACGTTTTAGTCTGACTGAAAAGTCGAGAAGGCGACGAGATGTATTTCTAAAAAAACATGAGCGATTGGTTTACACCTGTGAACAGATTTACAATTTTGCGTTGATTTGAAATTGTTTTAAATTATTGATTCTCATACCAATTCAAAACCAAATTATGATTGTTTGTTGGAGTCAAGTCGAGTCAAGTCAAACAACGTTTATTCTCTCATACCATAATATATGGCAAATGAGGTATATATAATAAACATAAATGACATGGAGAAATAGGCCAGGGAAAAGTGCAATATTATTTTAACCCGATATGATTACGTAATAACAATGACCTGTAGTTTTATGCCAGACAATTCACTAACATGTACATGTGTTGAAATCCCGTTGTTGATAAAATTGTAAATACATTACATTCACTGCTGCTAATTAATATGAATTAAAAACAGCCATTTAATTCTTAATTATTAATGTTTATTCTGCTGTGTTGTTAGATATATGTTTTATCATGAGCGATCATGAGTAACCGCT
The DNA here is from genome assembly GCF_026914265.1 of Mya arenaria. Taxonomy (NCBI): domain Eukaryota; kingdom Metazoa; phylum Mollusca; class Bivalvia; order Myida; family Myidae; genus Mya; species Mya arenaria. The sequence goes on along the minus strand of NC_069133.1, from coordinate 36,773,165 downwards.
GTCTTTAAAAAATGCTTGCGAGCGTACATACGGTTTGTGTATACGACGTGATAAATTACGTCATAAATGCTACATCGGTAGATTACATTTCCCTTCAAATGAGGACTTCATACAAAGATAACTTCACTATTTCTTCACAATTCGGTCATTTTCTAGATTTTTGTTGCGAGTATTGCGACCATCAGACGGAGCACTGTCAAAACATTATTTTTGAAACAGGTTTGTCGAAGGGTTTGATGAAACTTATCAACCAATCAAAGTCTAGTTATGGTGAATAAATGTTATCTATGTTTAAATATCTTTGTAAATTCGAAGCAAAATGGTGCCGTCCAACGTAGCATTTATGACGTAATTTGCACGTGGTATTCACACACTGGTAAAGCAAAGCTCAACATTTTATAGACAATAAACAAGCAATGTAAAAACCGAATGCACGATATCAGTTGGTCAAACGTAATCTATTTTTGCGGAATCTTAAGTGAGAAAAATGTTAGATGCGGAACAAAATGGCGGTCTGTTAAAGTATGTTTGTGTTTTCGGAGTATGCTTTGACCTGGTTAGTAAGATAATATCACTTTTTTGCAATAAAGATACGCCTACCCGGAGGTAGTCAAGCCCGGGTAAAATCGAACTGCTGGTAAAATCCCCTCGCACCCAAAGAACCCTAGGTAAAGCACATTCCCCGCTATTTTCGGCCCAAAGACAAACCCACCACATTCACCCGGCACTGCGGGGTCACCTGGAAGAAAAAAAACCCTTCCCTGGCTTTCCACGGTATACTCCCGGACCTTGGGCGGGGATGGCGGGGTTACAATTGACAATGTCCACAATGTCATACACAAGTAGGTGATTGACTATACCTCCAAAATGTAATACACTAGTAAGTGATTGACTATACCTCCACAATATCATACACTAGTAGGTGATTGACCCAACCTCCACAATATCTTACATTAGAAGGTGATTGACTAAATCTCAAAAATGTAATACACTAGTAGGTGATTGACCCAACCTCAACAATATCATAAACTAGTAGGTGATTGACTATACCTCTACAATATCATACACTAGTAGGTGATTGAATAAACCTGAAAAATGTAATACACTAGTAGGTGATTGACTAAACCACCTTTATATCATACACTAGTAGGTGATTGACCAAACCTCCAAAATGTAATAAACTAGTAGGTGATTGACTAAACCTCCACAATATCATACACTAGTAGGTGATTGACCCAACCTCAACAATACCATACACATGGAGGTGATTGGCTAAACCTCAACAATATCATACATTAGAAGGTGATTGACTAAACCTCCAAAATGTAATGCACTAGTAGGTGATTGACCCAACCTCCAAAATGTAATACACTAGTAGGTGATTGGCTAAACATTCACAATATCATACATTAGAAGGTGATTGACTAAACCTCCAAAATGTAATGCACTAGTAGGTGATTGACCCAACCTCAACAATATCATACACTAGTAGGTGATTGACCCAACCTCAACAATATCATACACTAGTAGGTGATTGACTATACCTCAACAATATCATACACAAGTAGGTGATTGACTTATCCTCAACAATACCATACACATGGAGGTGATTGACTAAACCTCCACAACGTCATACACTAGTAGGTGATTAACTAAACCTCCAAAATGTAATACACTAGTAGGTGATCGACTATACCTCCACAATATCATACACTAGTAGGTGATTGACTAAACCTCCACAATATCATACATTTGTAGGTGATTGACTAAACCTCAACAATACCATACACCAGTAGGTGGTTGACTAAACCTCCACAATATCATACACTAGTAAATGATTGGCCCAACCTCCACAATACCATACACCAGTAGGTGGTTGACTAGACCTCCAAAATAGCATACACTAGTAGATGATTGACTAAACCTCCACAATATCATACACTAGTAGGTGATTGACCTTACTTCCACAATATCATACACTAGTAGGTGATCGACTAAACCTCCACAATATCATACACTAGTAGGTGATTGACTAAACCTCCACAATATCATACACTAGTAGATGATTGATTAAACCTCCACAATATCATACACTAGTAGGTGATCGACTAAACCTCCACAATATCATACACTAGTAGATGATTGACTAAACCTCCACAATATCATACACTAGTAGGTGATTGACCTAATTTCCACAATATCATACACTAGTAGGTGATCGACTAAACCTCCACAATGTTATACACTAGTAGGTGATTGACTAAACCTCCAAAATGTAATACACTAGTAGGTGATTGACTAAACCTCCAAAATGTAATACACTAGTAGGCGATTGACCAAACCTCCACAATATCATACACTAGTAGGTGATTGACCCAACCTCAACAATACCATACACTAGTAGGTGGTTGACTAAACCTCCACAATAGCATACACTAGTAGATGATTGACTCAACCTCCACAATACCATACACCAGTAGGTGGTTGACTAGACCTCCACAATATCATACACTAGTAGATGATTGACTAAACATCCACAATATCATACACTTCTTGGTCATTGACCCAACTTCCACAATATCATACACTAGTAGGTGATGGAATAAACATCCACAATATCATACATTTGTAGGTGATAGAATAAACCTCCACAATATCATACACTAGTAGGTGATTGACTAAACCTCGTCAACTTCAAACAGGTGATTCACCCAACCGCGTCAATGTAAGATATTTGATTGACTAAACAACATCAATGCCAGATAAGAGTTTGACTTATTCTCCTTAATTTCTGATAGAAGCCTGATTCATCATCTTCAATGTCAGATAAAAAATTGACTTAACCTCCACAATGTAATATATATATTTGACTGAAAAATTAGATCCCATTACGTCAGTTAGCAGTTTGACTATACCTCCATTATTTATATCAGATTGAAGCTTGACTAAACCTCCTCAGTGTCCAATTAAAGCTCGATTCAGTGTAAGATACATAGTTGACTGGACCTCCTAATTCATATGAAAGCTTAACCATAATAATGTCCAGATATAATATTCAATGTCGGAGAAAATCCTGATCTGATCCCCAAACCTCATCATAGTATACAGTTATAAGCTTGATGAGCCTTCTTTATGTTAGATAAGAGTTTGTCTCAACTACATAAATGTGAGATATATGATTCACTCAGCCTCATTAAAGTCAGATAGAAGTAATAGATAATATCATATAAAACTGTTTGTAAGGTATGTTCCTGTGGTGTGCCCCGAACCACGCATACCGTATGTACGGGGATAATAAAGGTAAACACTGAAAAAAAGTCAGAAAGAAGTTTGACTTGTACTCCTCATGGTCGGATTGAAACCTGAATCAACCCTCAATGCCAGAGAGAAACTTGACCAAACCTCCTAAAAATCGTAAAGAAGCTCGACTTAACATCATCATTTTTTATAAAGAAGCCTGACTTAAACTCTTCGACCAAACCTCCAAAAAGTCAAATATATGATATACTAAACCTTTACAACGTCAGATAGAGTATTAACTTAACTTCCTAAATGTCAGATAGATTTGTCTTAATCTCTATAATGTCAGATGTTTGAATCAATGTTCTTGATGTTTAAAATACACTCCTCAATATAAGATAGTCGCTTGACTCAACCGCCTCACTTTCAGATAAGTGGTTGACTAAACAAAAAACTTTGTATTCATGTTGTCTTGAACAATACTCACATCTATGGCATTACCACACAAGTCTGGCTTAAAAATATTAAGTTGTATCTCTTGTTCGACAGAAAAAAAAACACGAACGGACGCGCGTTTGAGTTCATTCCGCAATTCTCTTGTTAACATTCGTGTTGAACATTATTAATTAAACCAAAACATATGCAACCATTTCTTTAACAATCTGATAAGGTGTCAGTAGGTTATGTTTGGTAGCGGCTCTTTCTATAAGGTCTGAATTAGATGACAAGGGATCAATTGTGTACTAGCAATCTGATGGATACACAGAAGACAGGTTAAGAAGTATAAACTTAAATACATGTATTCGCTTTACATTTAAAGCAGAAAAACTGACTGCGGTTTTAGGTATCGTTTTCCTCATAAATTCTTTTTAACGTCTTTATATATTCAAAAAATATCAGGTTACACAGCAGTTGAATAATTTCGATATAAGTTTCAGCTATTGCCGATGTTTTACCATTTACCTACATCTTATACTTTAAACTTCGTTTCGAAAAACTAAGCTTCTGTAAGAATTCTAAAACACCTACACAAGGGTTCATACACATTGTATTATGGTTGAGTTAGACAGTTTTGACGTTATTGATAACGCAACATATAGCGTCTTAAAGAATCCGCCGGGAGAGCGAAGGGTTGTGGATTCGAGGGGTCTTCTAGGGAGTGAAAGGTTGTGAGTACGTTGGGTCGTCTGGCTTCAATGTATCGCATGATGAGCGAAGGATCGTGGGTTTGGAGGGTTGCTTGTGAGCGAGGGGTCTTGGGATCAAGAATGCGCCTGAAGAGCAAGGGTTTTGGGGTTCAAAATGTCACCTGAAATGCAAAGAACGTTGGTTCGAGGAGTCGCCTAGGAGTGGATGAGTCGTGGGCTTGCCTTCAGAACAAGATTCATGGGTAAGAGGGATTGTCTGGAGAGCTAGCGGTCGTGGGTTCTAGAAGTAGCATTGATATCGAGGGGTAGATGGTTCGAGTGTCAGCCTGGATAGCGAGAGTCTTATGATAAAGGGATCGTCTGGAAGGTAAGGTGTTGTTTATTCGAAGGGTCGTTTCTAGAAAACCAGGATCCATGGATTCAATGATCGCTAGAGAGCTAGTGGTCTTGTGTTCGAAGGGTAGCCTCGGTAAGGAGTGGTCATGGGTTCGAGGGGTCGTTTGGAGAGCTAGGGGTGGAGTGTTCGAATGGTTGTGCCTGGAGAGCGAGACGTCGTGGGTTCGAGGGGTCGCCTGGAGATCAAGGCGTAGTTGGTTCATGTCAGCTTGGAGAGTGAGGGGCCATAGGTTCAGAGGGTGAGGAGAGCGTGGGGTCGTTGGTGTGGGGCGTTGCCTGGAGCGCGAGGGATCTTGGGTTCCAGAGGTCTCCTGCACGGCAAGTGGACGTTGATTCGAGTGTCCACTGGAGAGTTAGTGTCTAGGGTTCGAGGGTCATGCATAGACATAAGTACGAAACATATAGAAAATTTAAAAGAAATCATTCTATGCCGTAAAATAACGAGGATGGCTAAGGCAGTTTTGTAGCCACTAATATCTAATATTAACACATTAACTAAACAGAATCCTAACAACGAGCGAAAACAACGATTTAGCCTTGTCAAAAGAGGCAGCCAAGTGGCGTCACATTGTGATATTGTCATTCGAAGAGAGAGGACGAATATCGTGCGCAACATTCCTTCATTTGGTGTTGTTCATTTAGTGAAAATTCAAACTTAATTAAATACGTTACAGCTGCTACACGATAGTAACGTAGGGGCATTTGGATATACGTGCATAAAAGTGCACTAAACTAAACTGATCGTGAATTACATAACTGTTTATTGCTTTATAAATTTTAAGCTTTTAGGACGGTACATAAAACATTTAAGTAATTTCTTATGTTAAGTCGATTTCTTAAAATTGTCATAGTCAAAATTAATACAAACGTATAGGAGGTTTTTTTAAAAAAAAGTATGAATGTTAAATAAAATCAATGAAAATAAAGAATTTTATGAGATATTATTTTGATATTATATTTTATGATCAGATAGATACTTAACTTCGGAGAATGACTTAAGATAGGAAGCGACTTAAGATGTTTTACAAATACGGCCCCTGACCTTTGTTTGTGAAGAATACCTTTTTGACATTGTTGTTTGTACTGACAAAATGACATATGTTAAAACGAAGTATCCTAGTTTAATAGTCGATCTAAACACAGAACATAAAGTCAAGTCTTCCTTTGTTGTAAACTAGTGGTAAATTGTGGACATTTTGTGTCGTATTCAACCCTAACATGTGTTCGGTATACGGGACAAGCGTTACTTCTCTGCTAAACCAAACCATGTAGTCAATATAGATGGAAAATGCTTTTGTTCGTAGTTAACCTGCATGTTTAGACATTGAACGTGTATTTAAAATGGAATTTGTTTTTGTTTTTGAAGTATTTATCTGAAGAATATTTCAATATAATAAGTGGAAAGGTTACATACAATACAACGCCATACTCTAAAACATCCAATTTCATTTTATAACATTTGGTGAAAACTCAACCTAGATACAACCGACAAAATGCAGGCTTGAGTCAGAAACAGTGGCACCAATCCCAGAAATAAAAGATTCTCAAAAGAAACGTCTGTTACAACAATAAATAATGCGTTCCAGTGTATTATTGAAAATTGTAAGGAACATTAAATTAATGACCGTGATCCTGAACGACATCGGTTTCATCATGAACAATTTCGTCTTATGCATTTGAATCACCTGGGGCAATACATCTGAGGTGGAAATACAACGGATCATCTCTAGGAATAGTCATCGGTGGTAGCGTAAAGGAAAAGAATCAGTTGATACTCCCCCTTCTGGTGTATAGTTGTTGTCGTTAGGAAAATTCCTTTTACTATCTCCTTTTCCCGATGCAAGTGGTACATTCACCATAAAGTACCGTTGGTTAAGCCTGGAATTTGTACTAAGTACTAATCCTTGTAATCTGTCAGTGTCTTGACTGTTGTATTCTAATGCGTTCAACTCGGAAAAATCAAGTTGACTTTTGTGTTCCGAGGTTATCATCTCGGAACAAGCAAATTGACTTTTGTATTCCAAAGTAATCATCTCGGAAAACGCATGTTGACTTTTGTTTTCCAATGTGTTCATCTCGGAACTGGCAAATTGACTTTTGTATTTCAATGTGTTTTTCTCGGTAATGGTACGTTGACCTTTGTATTTCAATGTGTTTTTCTCGGTAATGGTACGTTGACCTTTGTATGTCAATGTGTTCATCTCAGAAATGGCACGTTGACCTTTGTATTTCAATGTGTTCATCTCGGAAATAACACGTTGACCTTTGTGTTCCAATGTGTTCATCTTGGAAATGTCACGTTGACCTATGTGTTCCAATGTGATCATTTCGTGAATGGTACGTTTACGTTTGTATTTCAATGTGTTCATCTTGGAACTGGCACGTTGACCTTTGTATTTCAATGTGTTTTTCTCGGAAATGGTACGTTTACGGTTGTATTTCAATGTGTTTATCTCGGAAATGGCACGTTGACTGTTGTGTTCCAATGTGTTCATCTTGAACATTACACGATCTCCATTTTTCCATTCAAGTGGTACATTCTCAATTAAATATCGTTTATTTAGCCGTGAATTATTACTAGGTACTAATGTCTGTAATAAATCAGTGTCTTGACTGTTGAATTCCAACCTGTTTGTCTCAGAACTGACACGTCCAATAGGCGGTTCCCGTATTGGTTCAGGACGAGAGGGGTTATATATAAACTGTAAAAAAAACATAAATGAGTTGTTTTATATATAACGTATAGATACATAAATTCAAATAAACTATACGTATGGCATTAAAACGAGAGTGCTATATTTTGCATAATCGTTCAGTAAACACCACGATCCACGTTAAACAATACACACTACTTTATCGGTTGATCTAGTTTATTGTGTTTGTTTCCGTTAATGTTTTGAACTACTTGTACCCGTTTATAAAAGGAAAAAAACAACAGTATTCATTAATTTAGGTACCTATAATGATTATTATTTATTAGTTATGTAAAAATGTACGAGTATTAAGTAAACTAAAAAACTGATTAGTATTTATAGATTATAAACATAATGTACGTTAAATAATACTCACTACTTCATCGGTTGTTGTAGTTGATTGTTGCTGTTTCCGTTCATGTGTTGAATAACATTTACCCATTTTTAAAAGGAAATACACTCTGTATTTATTCAGTTTTTATCACCTATGTAACAAGTGTACGAGAATTAGGTTAACTTAAATCGTCATTATTGCATCATGTAAAGTAATATGACACCAAAGTAAAATTATGTTTTAACATACAGCAATATAAACTGAACATCCTTGTTGGAAAGAGCAGTCATGTAAAGAAGTAAACAGAAAATAAAAATTTAACATATTTGGAATGTAGCATTCATATAGTTTTACACCATGAAAATGATTTCAATGTGTGCAATCATTCCAGGTTCATTTTAAACTTACATGAATGGTAAGCTGAAGTTCTTGAAGTTTTCACCTAGATCTTTTTTATATAGGCATTAGGATATTTAAAGGATCTATACACCAGATTGGCACAATTTCTGTAACGAATCTCAGGACAATTTTTCAATAAAATGTTTTACTTTTGATGTCATAATTGTAAAAAATCATACCAAAATGTAAGAACCGGTGTCGCTAAAATTGCATTCCAGTGTTGTTTCCACTGTGCTACGACTATGGCTTACACTAAACAGTTGGAATTTTTAAGCTATAAACCCAACATCGTCATATCACGTGATAACATTGACTAAATGAATTAATTGTAAACTATGTGGTACTTCAGTTAGTAAGTTCCAATGCATTGTACATATCGAGAACAAGTTCGGAGTACAGTCCCTTTTAAGAGCAAATCAATACAAACTGCAAAAAAACACACGGTATAGTGGTGTCATATTACCACCTTAATATATCATATAATAGTATAAGCGTCATAATGGTGTTATTCAAAAATGGATAATCAATATAAATTAAACATGAAAAACATCTTGATGTTAATATCTTAAAAGCACTAAATATTGCCATTATGGTGTAATTCACAAAATGTTATTTAGGCAAAAATAAATTAATGGTCATTTAATATAAACTTAAACATAGAAAACGAATAGATGCTAATATCTAAAAAAGCATTTACACATGCCATATTGCCATTATAAACAAATGGTTAACACTCTGACAATGTCTTATTTGGGTTAAATGACAGTGCCTGTGCCAGCTCCTGTTTTAATGAAAGATACAACTATGATTGTGCCATTGACTCTTTAAGTATAAAATTAAGAAATATGAAACGTTCTTTGCTTCATTTATTATAAAATAGAGAACAGCTTGTTATTTTTACAGTATAATTAAGGGTATATTTGTAACAAATCGCCAAGCATTTTTTATGCTTATTGTGATTAACAATATAAATGAATGATTATAAAAGTTCAGACCTTGGACAATGCGAAGTACGGAGATCAACGCAAGCATGAGAACGAGAAACGAAATAGGCGAGCTGGTTGACTTAACTTCCGCAATGACAGAAATATGGTTTATTAAACTTCCGCAATGGCAGAAAGAGTATTGACGAAAACCTCTTCAGTTATTTGATTAGTTAAACATCCTCATATTCTGCTCATTTTGGATATTAGCCCGACTCAACCTCCACAATATCAGGTAGAAGTCTTGACTCAACCTCCACAATATCAGGTAGAAGTCTTTACTCAATCTCAACAATATCAGGTAGATTTCTTGAATTGACCTCCACAATATCAGGTAGCAGTCTTGACTCAACCTCCACAATATCAGGTAGAAGTCTTGACATAACCTTCACAATGACAGATACATGAATGAGTTAATATTTACAACGCCAGCTAGAAGTTTAAGCACATTTCCACAATTGATTAGTCGGCGCCCAGAAGGGCGCCGACTATATTTGATATTACTTTAGAAATATTCCAACTTAGGGACTAGTTCATAAATTGCAGAACAATGCTTTCTATAGTTTCCACGTTGCATGATAAAATATGAAGTGTAGTTTGTTTTATAAAACTTAACACTTAAATTGATAATGAAACCTTAAATTATAACAGCCTCGCTTATCATTTTGAAAATTTTGATTTTAAATACCAACTCAATCATAACAACTTGGCAATCTCCGAGAAAGATACAGGCCGGGGTGTTCCGATTGATATCAAATAGATGAAGGTTACACGGTACTATTTAAATATCCTTTATGTTTGTAAACCTCCTACGCAGTAATCTCCCTTGGTGACAGCAAAAATGCCGAGTTTTGAAAAATTAATCTTGAGCTTAATTGTTTGTTTTGAAAATGTAATTCGAAGGAATAAACTCCAGATAATTCCCCTTTGATGTATAGTGTTTTTATCCCCGTTCTATACACTCATAATGAGTGAAATGTGTTACAAAAACTTTTTCAAAATATAAAGCAAGGAATTAACATAACATGCCGGTTCAAATAAAAGGTGAATTTCATGCTATTGAAATCTATGTATTAGACAATAACTCTATTTCATCCGAAGAAGCGTATGTATATCTTAAAAATACGCCTCCGACACTACGGAACATTCGTTGAAAACAAGAGAAACGAAAATTATACACAACATAGGACAGTGGTAGCAAAAAGGTTTATTTTTTATTTATTTAAAAATCGAATATTCGAATACTGATTTTGACATTCGAATACCAAACGTTCGATCGAATATTCGAATATTCGTTTGCATCCCTAATATTTTTGTTATAATTTAGTTTTAACCGGAGGATTAGCTTGGGGAAAAAACAGAATATCTTTAATTCCGGGCTTAAACTATTGTAACAATATTATTAACCATAATTTCCTTCGAGCAAATGTACACCCAACATAAAACAAAATATTGTAATTGAAATAATAACCATTTTTGGCTATCTGCATGCACGTTTTTCTTCTAATTTCATTGCGCCGACTTGATGCTATGCATCAACTTTTTTCTTGTGCTATATTGAAACTTGACTCATTCATTTCATTCATTCATTCATTTATTTCAATATATCCTCCGCGTGGGAGATTAGAACACAATGTAATATATATAAGCATGTTTAAATATGTCAGTAGAAAAAGTTAATTCATGCAAGAAGTAGCATGAGAGTAATACATACATGTATACAATGGGTTCAAGTCAAACACATTATTTATGACAAACTAACAGCAATTGTATGATCATACAATATAGACATAATCATATTACGCAATATATGCACAAATGCCACTGTTTCAGTATTATTTAAACACTATTGAAAGTATTGTATACATTGAACGCATCTTGTACATAACGGAAACTAAGCTTGCATAACAGCAATTGATTATAGTCTTCATTTTGTATGTACTTGCTCCCTAAAACAAAATCTCTGAAAATTGTCGAATCTTTTTTAGCTAAGTCGGATCCGACATGTTGACCAAATACCATGTTTATATCACAATAAAAACTCTCGCGTACAGCTGCTGTACACGGACAAGCAAACACGATATGCTCGGTTTTGTTAAAGAACACGCGTTTGCAAATTAAGCAGACGGAGTGCAGTAAGAGGGCTTGTTTAGCCACAAGTTAGCAATAACATGCGCAAGTTTTAAGTCCGAGCGATTATTTGCGGACTGCCACACAACACATGGCTCAATTTGTTTATGGAGATTTTTGAATAGTAAAAAATCCCTGTCGCTAATAAGTCTTTCGCGCCATAAAGTAAGTTCTGTCTGTTTCACGGTTTTATGAATAGAGCTTTTCCAGCTCGACTTCGAACGCGCGACATTATGCAATATGAAATCGTTAAGGCTATATTGTCTAGCTGTTTAAAACGAACTCCATGATAGAAACTTGACTCAACCTTCTCAATTTCAGATATATAGTTGACCATCCAAATGAAACTCGGTACTCATGTTGTCTTAGACAGTACTCACATATAAAGCAAAAAACAGAACTCTGGCCAAAAAGCTATATAAAAGTTAAAAACACAATCGGACGAGCGTTTAAGCTCGCTCCTCGGTTCTCTTGGTTATACAAGTGTTGAACAGCCTCCATTCAACTGAAATTCATACTCTTGCAGTCATTTTAATAAACTCTGATAGTATCAACATGTTATGTTTGGCACATTGAATGCAACCCTTTCAAACAGATTTAAATTATATTTCGACGGTATACTAGCAATCTTAAAGATACACAGGCGACATCTTAAAAACTATAAACTTACTTACTCGCTCTTAAAGATGCACTATTACTCCCAAATAAGATTTAACATGTTGAATACAATTGTTTTAATATACCTAAAAGGATGACCAAATCTAAAAGAAATTTGCAGAAAATACGGTATTGCTACCTTATGAGACTATAGTAAATCTTTTAGCATTCACCAATCATTTAATATTTGTGTGTTTCAGTTAATAAATACACGGTTATAATATTGTTAAAAGTAATTAACAGTTTCCATAAATGCATTAGTTAGTAAGAAGTTGAGGATGTACCACTCAGAGTTTATGTTTGTTTAACAAGTGTATGCATTGATTTTAAATACGAGTGCCACTTGAATAAGAGAACGACTGACTGCAGTTTTATAAATTATATGCATCGTTTTCTTCAACTTCCGTGTATGTTCAATATATATATCAGGTTACAAAGCGTTTGAATAATTTCTGTTAGGCATGCAATAGATGTCTCATCTAGTGTCCTACCATTGACTTTCATGTTATGCTACCGTTTCGAAAAACTAATTATCTGTAACAATTCTTTAACAAATATACAAGATTTCCGTTACCGTTTGATGTGCCGTCATTTATAACGAAACATAAAACCTTTTATTAACGAGTCCACCTGGAGAGCGAGGGGCCATGCATTCAATAAGTCTTTGGGAGAGCAAGAGGCTGTGTACCCGAGGGGTCTTCTTGAAAGCGATTGGTCAAGGTATTCATTTGATGGGTCGTCTTGATATCGAAGTGGTCATGGCTTCGAGTAATTGCCTGGTTAGCAACGGATCGTCGTTTGAATGGGTCGCCTGGTTCAACGATCTTAGAAAGGTGATTTAATAAATTTCCTGATTGTTAGTTGGTGATTAACTACGCCTCAACAATGTCAGATTGATGATTGACTAAACTTTCTCAATGAAATATATATGATTGAATCAACCTTCTCAATATCCGATGATAGTTGACTAAACCTTCTCAATGTCAGATAGAGGATTAACTAAACATTCTCAAAGTCAAGTAGATGATTGACTTAACCGTCTCAATTTCAGATATATGATCAACTAAACCTCCTCAATGTCAGTTAGATGATTGACTGAACCTTCTCAATGTCAGATAGATGGTTGACTTAACCTCCTCAAGGACAGATAAAGGATTGACTTTACCTCCTCAATGTCAGTGAGATAATTGACTAATCCCCTCGATGTCAGTTGGATGATTGACTAAACATTCTAGATTTCAGATAGATGATTGACTTAACCTCCTCAATGTCAGATAGATGATTGACTAAACCTTCTCAATGTCCGTTGATAGTTGACTAAACCTTCTCAATGTCAGATAGGGGATTAACTAAACATTCTCAAAGTCAAGTGTATGATTGACTTAACCGTCTCAATGTCAGATATATGATCAAATAAACCTCATCAATGTCAGTTAGATGATTGACTTAACCTCCTCAATGTCAGATAGATGATTGACTAAATCTCCTCAATGTCAGATAGATGATTAACTAAACCTTCTCAATGTCAGTTAGATGATTGACTAAACCTTCTCGATTTTAGATAAATGATTGACTAAACATTCTCAATGTCAGATTATTGATGACTACACATCCTCTATGTCAGAAAGATGATTGACTAAACTTCCTCAATATCAGATAGATGATTGACTAAACCTCTTCAAAGTACAAACGATGATTACAACACTTCCTAAATGTCAGATATGGATGCTTGACTTAACCTCCTCAATGTCAGATGGATAATTGACTAAACATCCACAAAGTCAACCACTAAAATATTGATTGATTTAACATTATCAATGCTGAGTGGTTAATGACTCAACATCGCCAATGTCAGACAGATGATTGACTTAACCTTCTCAATGTACGATAAATTGATTGAACCTGTTCACTGCATGTCAGATAGATGATTGACTAAACGGTCTCAATGTCAGATAGATGATTGACTAAACATCCACAGTATCAGATAGATGATTGTCTAAACAGTCTTAATGTCAGATAAATGTTTGACTAAACCTTCTTAATGTCAGATAGAGGATTGACTAAACCTTTTCAATGTCAGATATATATTGACTAAACCTTCTCAATGTCAGACAGACGATTGACTAAACCTTCTCAATGTCAGATAGATGATTGACTAAACCTTCTCCATGTCAGATAGATGATTGACTTAACCTTCTCTATGTCAGACAGATGATTGACTACACCTCCTCAATGGCAGATTGATAATTGACTCAACATCAACAATGTCAACCAATAGAATATGATTTATTTAACCTCGTCAAAGCCGAGAGGTTATTGACTCAACATCGCTAATATCAGAAAGATAATTCGCTTAACGTCCTCAATGCCAGATTGTTGATTGACTTATACCCCTCAATGTCAGATATATGATTTACTCAACCTCTTCAATATCAGATTTATGATTACCTTAACCTTCTCTATGTCAGACAGATGATTGACTACACCTCCTCAATGACAGATAGATAATTGACTCAACATCAACAATGTCAACCAATAGAATATGATTTATTTAACCTCGTCAAAGCCGAGAGGTTATTGACTCAACATCGCTAATGTCAGATAGATAATGGGCTAAACGTCCTCAATGCCATATTGTTGATTTACTCAACCTCCTCAATGTCAGATTTATGATTACCTAAACCTTCCCGATGTCAGCTTGATGATAAACTAAACATACTCATTGTCAGATTGATAATCGACTTAACCTTCTCGATGTCAGACAGATGATTGACTGAACCTTCTCAATGTCTGATAGATAATTGACTGAATTTTCACAATGTCAACCACTAGAATATGCTTGATTTAACCTCTTCAATGCTGAGTGGTTATTGACTTAACATCGCCAATGTCAGAGAGTGCATTGACCCAATTTCGTCATTTTCAGATATTTGATTGAATAAACCTACTTAATTCTGAATAGACGTTTGACTAATTATTCATCATGTCAGTTAGAAGGCTGAGTCGTCCTCTTAAGTATCAGATAGACGTCTGACTTCACCTTAGATATATGACTGAATACATCCCTATAACTCAAGACGGAAGTTTTACTATACATCCTCAAACTATATCAGATAGAAGCTTGACTTAAAACCTCCTCAATGTTATTGGAAAGATTGACAAAACCTTTTTTATGTTCGATAAATGCCGGACTCAACCAATTAACTGTTTGAATAAAGTATAACCAGATCGCCACGATGAAAAATATATATTTGATTAAACTTCCTCAATGTGAGGTTAAAATCTTGATGAAACACCACAATGGCAGATAAATAATTGACTAATTATCAACAATTCGTGATAGGAGCTTAACTAAACCTCATCAATGTAAATTTGATAGAAGTCTGACCAAACCGCCATATTACCGGATGGAAGTTCGACTAAACATCAACGATTTATTATGAATCTGAAATACGGATAGAAACTTGACTCAACCAACTCAAATAACTGTCTTAATTGAGACTTAACTCTGTTACAATTTCATTGTTGTGATCTGAAATAATGTGAAACTGAATTGCGTACGTTACAGTTGCGACACGATATAAACGGATGGACTTATAGAGAGACTGGCATTACGAGACATAAACATCTGAACATGCCAATGCAGTATGAACTATCATGACACTTGTTGAAATGGCTGAACAAATGCAAATCGAACATAATCTCCCAATTTTCACTTTAATGTCACTTATTTATTAGCATTATGTGTTTGTAGAAGTCATCGTAGAGTATTTGTAGTATTCTTGTTGACACTTTGTACTTAATATGTACCATTTGTACACACATTTAATCGGGGGAGGTCTTTAAAAACTTAATAAGTCTGATGAAAGCATTTATAAATTTATTTCATATTTGTATTTTAAAGATCTGTTAAAACTTCTATTTTATTCTATTATAAGATATTACAAATACCAAATATTATTCGTAAGTGCACGTTATTGCATCTTGGAAATAAATGGACATTCATGCGAGGTATACAGTTACTTTATTGAAAAAATCTTCTAGATCTGAACCCGTTTCAGTACGTTTGTCTCAATCTGAAATCTGCTAATCTTTATAACTTGTGAATCTTAAAGACTGTATGAAACATAAAAAATGTATACGACCAATAGTATTTGTTAATAATATGTATCATTAAGTACAAGAACACATTTGTTTATAATTCGCAGACCAAGACATCACAATAGGCCCTAATTCGCTCAAATCGGATGGCTCGACTGCTTAAAACTGCTGTCCGAATGCCAAGTAATATTGAGCACACACATATTTCGAAAGCGATAAGTAAAACAAAATATATACGCTTTATAAGCGTTTCGCTTCCTATCAAAGTATTACTTATTTGGGAGGAATACATTGTTGCTGTTTTGAATCTGTTCATGATATAACATATGTTTAAACGAAGTATCCTAGTAGTGTTGACAACAAAACGCAGGCATTGGGCCGACAGATCAGAAATTTAAGTCAACAACTTTGTTAAATACATTGTCGTTAACTTTTAAACGAGAAGTACAGCTGGAATATTAGTCTCAGATTTAGTTAAAAATACACAAGTGACTCGACGATGTTACATTTAACGAAGTTTTGAGCTCTGGGCCGAATGAAGTCTATTTTTCCATTGTAAGTACACAGTGGTACACTATTAATAACAGGAATTCTAGTCCGAGTAGTCGTCTTAAACATTAACATGCGTTCGGCATACTGGACAAGTGGCATTTTCCTGCAAATACAAAATCATTTAATCAATATATGGACGGCGAAATTCTTTAGTGCGTATTATTGCTGCATGGTAAGACACTGAAACGTGTATTTAAAATGATTTTTTTCTTCTTTTTTAATTTTCTAATTTATCTGAAGAATATCTTAATATAATAATTACGTGAATATGCAACTATTTTATATCACTGTTACTAGCAAAAACACGAACAAAACGACAAACCATGAATCTCACTTGTCATATGGCCTAATACCCTAAGAACACTTTATTCGAATTGCAGGTCTTGAATATAAATACTTATAAATTAAAACACTTATACTTTTGTTTTTATTTGACTATGAAAACTAATGATAACTCACTTAAGTTAAGAAAATGACTAAAGATAGTTTTTGCATACATCCCAAGAATTTTAAAACAGCTGTGTTGACTATTACCTTAAGCCATTGGTCAATGCAGCTTGAGTGGAATGAGTGACTACATGACAAGACTTTTTGCAGATCTCCTACTGCGAATTTCTCAAAGCAGACAATGCACTTGTCAAGTGAGGACCTGGCATGTTTAATCGGTAGTCTTTCAAGAGCATCAGCTGAAAAGCCTCTGTCATCGGTCACGCTCATGTCCTCGTATTCTTCTAATTCATCTTCGTCTAGGTAATATAAATATGTATTAATCAAATAAAGATGATATGAATAAATGTGTGTTTTTATAAATAACAGATTAAAGCCATGATGTGTTGAGGATCAATAAATAAATGACAACCGCAGTTTACAATATACTTATCAAAAGCTCAGTTACCTTGTTCACCAATAATGGTTCCACGATATCGTATGATATTTACAACCGTTGCTTTGCTTTTTGTCTACTTCTTATCCCTTTTATATAAACTATGTACGTAACAAGATTGAAACTGATAAGCTGTTTCGCCTACCTAACAAGAACTAAATCATACAAGCATGATGTGTTGAGGAACAAGCTCATATCGTAACGGAACAATGAATAAGTGACAACCGCAGTTGACTATGAACTTAACAAAAGCTCGATTACCTTGTTCATCGTAAGTAAATACGGAATTGTATCGAGATTGAAACTGATGAAATGTTTCGTCTACCTAACAAGAACTAAATCATACAAGCATACGGAAATGAAAAGTCAATACATCTATTAATTTCTTGAAAGTGCGATGGGGTTTAAAAGTTTCAAACCGACGACCTGATGGGATAATAGCTCGTTGACCTTTTTCATACGACTTGCATATAAATCAATTAGATTGTGTGGCATTTAATAATTAACTTCTTATCAATACAATCAAACAGAAATAAAGACTTTTTAAATGAAACGTTTGTTGAAACACAACTTTGTGCTTTTCCAGTGTATTATTAAAGATTGTTATAAATGTGAAAATACTTACCGTCTCCGAATAAGGCAGGATATCGTTTTCATGAACAGATTCGTCTTCTGAATCGGAGTCACCTAGGGCAGTACATATAGAGTGGTAATACATCAAATCATCCTTAGGACTTGTAACCGGTCGAAGCTAAAAGGAACAGGAATCAGCTGAAACACTCCCTTTTGGTGTATAGTTGTTTTCGTTACGAAATATTAAGATTTCATCATCTTCATTTCTAAGATAACTATAATATATCGTTAATTTAGCTGGGAACTTGAATCAAGTTTTGTACTGTTATCTATCAGTATTTTGACTGTTGTATATCAAGTTGCAAAGTGGTAAGTTGACTGTTGTTTTCCAAGATGCTCATCTCGGGCAGTTGAATACACGGCTCCAGTATTCGTTCAGGGTGATAGGCGTTTATATATACTGTATTAAAAAAGAATTCGTTCTTTGAAATAATATCAGCACTTTATAAGGCAAAGTACATGGAAGGAAATAAAACGTTGAAGAAATATTCCTATCTAAACATGCAATATGGACGGACGGACAAAACAACATCCCCTTCCCAAAACTTTCGGTTAGGCCGTGGATAACAAACAGTACATTAATAACAAAAACAAAAGTTCTATATTTTGTATAATCGGTAAGAAAATATACATGTTATAACATTTTAAGAGCACGATGTACGTTAAATCTTACTCACTTCATCGTTGGTTCTAGGTGATTGGTCTTGCTTCCGTTTATGTTTTGAACTAATTTTACCCATTTCAAAAATGAAATACATTCTATCTTTATTACGTTTCAATAACCTATTTAACAAGTGTACAAGTATAAGACTATCTACCAAAACAGTATTGATATATCATGTATATGAAGTTTCAACAACTTAATTAACATGTGTACGAGTATAAGGTTATTTATCACTACACGCCCCTGTATTGATAAATCATGTATATGAAGTTTCAACAACTTAATTAACATGTGTACGAGTATAAGGTTATTTATCACTACACGCCCCTGTATTGATAAATCATGTATATGAAGTTTCAACAACTTAATTAACATGTGTACGAGTATAAGGTTATTTATCACTACACGCCCCTGTATTGATAAATCATGTATATGAAGTTTCAACAACTTAATTAACATGTGTACGAGTATAAGGTTATTTATCACTACACGCCCCTGTATTGATAAATCATGTATATGAAGTTTCAACAACTTAATTAACATGTGTACGAGTATAAGGTTATTTATCACTACACGCCCCTGTATTGATAAATCATGTATATTGATATTTAACCACGGTGGGATCATGTTTTTATCATTAGCAATTGCTTCAACTTCCTTGTTGGAGAGAGCAGTAATATTTGAAAATACAATCGTTAGATGTATCGGAATAGTTGTGTCAAAGGTTAAAGACTTTCGAATACTTTAAAAAAAACACTAATGGTCCCTTATTTTTTACGAATGAATCATTAGAAAAAGTTAACAGGCCTACGTAACTACATACTATTTAACCACAAAAATTATATTAAGGTACACAGATCGCAACACAATATGTATTCCATGTGACTCTTTTACATAAGAAAAGCAATTCATAACTTCGTAGAAAAAATGATGAAAATAGAGTATATTAGTGGTACAATTATATTTAATCAAGATCGTTAATGTTATTAAGTTTAACATGCATACGTAGCTATTTTTGTTAATTTGTCATACTTAACAGATATCTTACACAAACACTAGTTTAAAGATGACATTTTATTAAGTATCAACTTAGTTATTCGTTCTTCATTAATGAATAAGGGAACGACTGGCTGCGGTTTTATGCATCGGTTACATTAACTTCCTTGTATATTCAAAATGGATATCAGGTTACACAGCGTTTGAATAGTTTCTGTTAGGCGTACAGTAGATGTCTCAGCTAGTGCCGATGTTTTACCACCAACCTTCATGTTATTATTTGAACATTGTTTCGAAAAACTAACCATCTGTAATAATTGTGAAACAACTAAACAAGGTTTCATGCACATTGTATTATGGTTTGCCGTAACAGTGTTTTTGACGTTATTTATAACACGCAACTTATAACATGTTTTTCATAGTCGAAGGGGTCATGGCTTCGATAAATGCATTGAGAGCGAGTAACCCTGGGCTTGAGGGTTCGCTTAGGGGGAAAGTGTCGTAGGTTCGAGAGTCCGCCTGGAGAGCAAGGGTTCGTGTGCACAAACGGTCGTTTGGATTGCAAATGATGGTAGGAGGGGTGTCGCCTGAAAGGCGAAGGGTCGTTGGTTCGAAAGGTTGTGCATGGAGAGCGATGATTCATGGGGTAGAGGTACCGTGCATGAAGAGCAAAAGGTCGAGGGTTCGAGGGGTCGCTTTGAGATCCAGGGGAACTGGGTTCAATTGTCAGCCTTGACAGCGAGGGGTCTTGGGTTCAAAAGGTCGAGTTGAGGGCTAAATGTAATTAATTTCAATCACCTATGTTAAAAGAGTTCAAGTATTAAGTAAACTAACACTACCCGCTTGTATTAATAGATCATGTAAATTAATATGACGCTGTGATCATGTCTTGACTTATAGTAATTACTTCCCTGTTGTAGAGAATAGTCGTATATGGAAATACTGTATAAAGTAATAGAGTTCACTCGATCGTTGCATCGGACCTAAGGATGTAGGAAGACTCACGCCAGATCGAGGAAAACAAACAAATCAACCTCTTCATTGTCAGATAGATGATTGACTTAACCTCCTCAATGTCAGATAGATGATTGACTAAATATCCACAATGCCAGTTAGTTGATTGACTCAACCTCCAAAATGCCAACCACCTCTTGATGATTGATTAAACCTCGTTAATACCTGATTAGTGATCGACTCAACATCATCAATGTCAGACATATGTTTGACCCAACTTCTTCACTTTCAGATACTTGATTGAATAAACCTCTTCATTGTTGGAAAGAAGTTTGACTTATGATTCAAAATGTCGGCTAGAATCCCGAATCAGCCTTATTAATGGCAGATAGAAGTGCTACTTAACCTTAACAATGTCAGATATATGGCTGAATACGTCCACATAACTCCAGACAAAAGTTTCAATATACCTCAAATTATATAAGAAATTAAACTTGGACCTCCTCAATGTCAGATAAAAGTTTGACTAAACCTGTTCAATGTCCGATATTATGTCGGACTCAGCCAATAAATTGTTGCAGAGAAGCACAGCGCGACCTCCACTATGCAAGATATAAAATTGATTTTACCTCTTCAATGTTAGGTAAAAGCTTGATAAATCATCGTTAATGCCAAATTAAAGCCTGGATCTATTGCCTCAATGTCAGATAATGGTACGTTCAACCTCCTAAATGTCAGAATGTAGTCTGACTCAACCTCCACTATGACATATGTGTATCCACACATTAAATCGGGGAAGGGCTTTAAGAACTTATTTAGTCTTATGAAACCATTACCAAATTTATTTTCAATTTGTTTTTAAAAATGTCCATTTAAAGATAGTATAGATAATGAATGTACTTCGCAAGCACACACATGTTTCGAAAACCATAAGTAGAACAGATAAAATCATAATAGTTTTATGATTTACAAGCCTTTCGCTTCAGATCAAAGTATTTATAATTTTATATTGCTGTTTTGTGCACATTTTCATGATATAACATATATGTTTAAACGGAGTAACCTAGTTTAATTGTCGAAATAATACAGACATTGGGCCGACTGTCCAGAACTTAATTAAGGTTAACAACGTTTTTGAGTATTTCAATGTTTACTTTTAAACGGGAAGTACAGCTGGAACAGTTGTCTCAATCTTGTTAGAAATACAGCAGATCACTAGTGTATCCATTAAACTTCCAGAGCAGAAATAATTTGTAGGTTAACAACAACGATAATAACTTTAACAAAGGTCTGAGCAGTCAGCCCAATGTAGTCTATGTTTTCCATTGTAAGTAACCAGTGGTACATTATTAATAACAGGATTTCTAGTAGTCTTCAATATCAACATGTGTTCGGCATACCGGGCACGTGGCACTTTCCTGCAAAACAAAACCATTTAGTCAATATATAGATGGTGAAATGCTTTACTACGTACCAGTATAACATGTTAAGACACTGAAACGTGTATTTAAATTTTTAATAATCTATCTGAAGTATGTGGAAAGGTATTTATTTCAATTTAATTGTGAAAATTATTGAAAACGCACTTAAATTAAGAATATGACTTATTATAAGATCTTTTATGTATACAACCGAAGATTTTGCAAAGAAGCTGTGTTAAAAATCACCTGAAGCCATTGGTCAATGCAGCTTGAGTGGAATAAGTGAAAACATGGCAAGACTTTTTGCAGATCGCCTACTTCGTAATTCTCAAAACAGACATGGCACACGTCAAGTGTGGCTCTGGCATGTTTAATCGGTAGTCGCCCAAGCGCTTCGACCGATAGGCCTCTGTCGTCCAGATTATCACTATCTTGTTCCAAATAGTCCCCGTAGATATTGATTTCATCTTCGTCTAGGTAAGGAAATAGGTATTTATCAATAACTATATATGAATAATGGTATAGTTCTTATATATCACTTATAAAAGCAATGATGAGTAGAGGAACAAGTTCATATCATTAAGGTTCAGTAGATAAATGATATTTGCAATTGACAATATGCTAAACAATAGCTCAGTTACCTTGTTCAACGATTAGTAAATACGGAATAGTTCTACGAGTATGAAGTTTACAACAGTTGTTTTGCTATCTGTCCGCTACTTATCCCTTTTATATAATACATGGCTTTATCAAGATTGAAACTGATGAGCTATTTTGCCTACCTTACAAGAACTAAAAGATAAAGGCATAGGGAAATGATCAGACAGTACACCAATTACAGTTTAAACCAACGACTAAATGGGAAAATAACACGGACACCTGTTTAATATGACTCACACCCATTAAATCATAGCATATAAATAAAGAAGGCTCAAAACTAGATAAAACCGACACAATACCTGTTGGATATAAATACAAAAGGTTTTACTAAGTAACACTATCGTTCGACTGAAGGATGTTTAAAAGAAATTGTTGTTGAATCACAACCTAGTGTTTTTCCAGTTTATTACTTAAGATTATAATGAACATGCAAAAACTTACCGTGCTCAAAATAATGCAGGACATCGTTTTGTTCATGAACAGATTCGTCTTCTGATTCGGAGTCAACAAGGGCAATACCGCTGGGGTAGAAATACAACGGATCATCTTTAGGACAAGTCACCGGTCGGAGCGAAAAGGCTGACGAATCAGTTGAAACACTCCCTTCTGGTGTATAGTTGTTGTCGTTAGGAATATTCAAGACTTCATCATCTTCATTTCCAAGTGGTACTTTTGATAATATATATCGTTCATTTAGCAGAGAACTTGTACCAAGTACAAATGGCTGTAATCTATCAGTATCTTGACTGTTGATTCCCAAGGTGTTCATCTCAGAACTTGCAAGTTGACTGTTGTTTTCCAGGGTGTTCATCTCAGAACTTGCAGGTTGACTGTTGTTTTCCAGGGTGTTCATCTCAGAACTTGCAGGTTGACTGTTGTTTTCCAGGGTGTTCATCTCAGAACTTGCAAGTTGACTGTTGTTTTCCAGGGTGTTCATCTCAGAACTTGCAGGTTGACTGTTATTCTCGGAGGTTGAAAGTTCAACAGACGGCTCCCGTGTTCGTTCAGGATGAGAGGAGCTATATAATAACTGTATAAAAAATAATACGTTCGTTAAAATGATATACGTGACTTATAAGGCAAAGTTCATGAAATGGAAATAAAACGTTGAATAAATATTCCATTCTAAACATGCAATACGGACGGACGAACAACAACAAAACGTTATTCCCTTCCCAAAACTTTCGGTTTGGCAGTGGATAACACACAGTACGTAAACGACGTACATTAAATTATACTCACTTCATCGTTGGTTCTAGGTGCTTGGTTTTGCTTCCGTTTATGTTTTGAACTAATTTTACCCATTTCAAAAATGAAATACACTCTATCTTTATAACGTTTCAACAATCTATTTAACAAGTGTACAAGTATAAGGCTATCTACCAATACAATATTGATATATCATGTATATTAATATTAAACCAATGTGGGATCAGGTTAAAATATTTAGCAATTACTTTAACTTCCTTGTTGAAGAGAGCAGTAGTATTCTAAAATACTGTATATAAGCGAACATTCGTTAGATGTATGGGAATAGTTATGTCAAAGATTTAAGATATTTAACCGCAGGCATTATATTAAGGTGTACAGTAAATAACGCATTTGTGTTCTTGATACATTTATCGTAGATAAAATACCTAACGAGAGGTTATACCATAATTAATATCCAGAGGTACGCGTTTTGATTTGTTCTCTTGGTTTAGCCTTTCTGAATGCATTCGTACAGTATATGAACATTATGATACACTAGTAAATATCGCAGCGTAATAAGTATGCCATGTGATTCTTTAGACACAATTACATTGGAAAACCATTTCATAAGTTCGTATACAAATATGATGAAAAGGAGTATATAAGTGGGTACAATGATATGTAACCAAGACCGTTGATGTTATTAAGGGTAACATGCTAACATAGATAAGTTCGCTGCGCGAATTGTCTGAATTAATTTAGATCTTACCAAAAAACTAGTTTAATTTGATTATCATACAGATAACTTCCCTGAAAGTACAAATATTTCCAAAACAAGATTGGCTAATCCTGTTTATAAGGAACCTCAGGGCTTGAATATTTATTTGAATATTTAGTAGTATGTTCTAGAGTATGAAATTGGACGACAATTTATACCTAGACTAAGTTGCAAATGTGTTTTGTGTACGTTTTGTGTCTCTCGTCTTCTTGACCCTAGCCTTTTTTCTATAAACAGTGCTTTTGCTGACATGGTTGACTTATAAACTGTTTAACTGTAGTTTTCATTGTATTTTATATAAAATTTGAATTATTAACATAACTTAAGTTCAACCGGCAAATCGAACCTCAGTTTTAATTTAAACATATCTATTTTACAACGATTGTGAAACAAGTTATAACAACATTATATTAATCAATCTCGTTGGCACGAGAGTGTGATCTTGTGTTGTGGGGGAAACTTAAGATCCCGGAGAAAACCCACTTGTCCGGCTTTGTGACCACATACCGAACTCACATGCGCCCAAGGAATCGAACCCGTGTCGCCTAGGTGAGCAGTGTTGTTACTCTTAAGACACTCATTATGTTTTGGGAAATGAAATTTGGAAATAGATATATCACGGTAATAATATGCATAATATGATTTTACTTTATATGATATAATACACGATGCATTTTGGACATTGTTCAGAAAGACATGAGGGTGTTTCAATGACCAATCCTTCCCAAAACAAATCACAATAGGACACAACTGAGCGCATGATGTCCGCACAACAGATATGTTTGTGTGCGCAAAAGCCTAGTAAGAACAGTTAAGTAGCACAAGCGGCGAGAATAGCAACTAGCTTAAAACATTTTAGTGACGTCTTTATGCTTGAAACACTGGATAGTTTAAAAGTTTGACTGTTTGGGCTGTTTGAACTAAGCCAAAATATATTCCAGTCACCATACACTTTGTTACTGTGCGGCTTCGAGAAAATGAAATAAGTGATAATTGTTTTTGCCTGTTTTCAAAATATCCGCAATGCGCATCAAGTACATATTTACAGATGACATTTTAACCACGAGGTATGTGCATCGAGAAAGGTGTCAGCACACAACGAAAACATATTCTTTGTTAAATGTAAAACGACTCATATTCACTATTTCATAATGAGGTTCTAGAAAAGATTTCAGCTTTACGTTGATTTAACATATGAATACCAAATCAAGATACTGTGTTTGCTACCATGACGTCTTTACAGCCACTTATATAACGCCCATGTGACAAAGTTATGGCCACACCTCTGGGTCATCTCGGAATCCATCCATCCAAGAAATAGAGTCCTGTAAAATATCATTCAAAACTTAAAATCTACTTTAAGTTAAACAACGACCCAGAGGTATTTCGTTGTGCCGACACCGAAACACATATCACCTTTATGCTTTAAAAAAAAACCATTATAATATTTATATCCAGTGATATCCTCTGATTTCCCTCTTTTTGTAACTTTGTTCAAGTTGATTTTTTTACGTTCAACAAACACAAAAAAAAACTGCCAGATACTCAATTGCATTCCTTACGCTATTCGCCAAAATACAGAATTTTCGATAAACAATTGTTTTAAACTGTGCTTATATACACGTATTTTGTTATCAATATAAAAGAAATAAAACAATTCCGACATCAATTGAACAATATAAATTGTATACTTTCCCCAATACTTTTGATAATTGCTTACCATTGTAAATCATTAAATACATTTTTTACAAAGTAGTTTTTTGCAATAGAGTTTGACGGAACAGATTCAGGCCGAGTAGTTCTTCCTGATAGTCACGAGTTCACAAAGTTTAGATTTCACAGGCATATCAAAATAGCTTACAGTCTCTATCCTAGAGGTAATATGCCAGACTGAACTCTGATGAGCTAGTAAAGAACATTCAGTTGTTCTCAGATTTAAATATCTTTCACATTTTAATATGAAAGCTGAAAATTCCTCTCTAAATTGAGATTTCACTTTGTTATAAAACTTCAGTCCCATGCTATCAATGTACTCAACTTCTTATTATTTTTTATTCGCGGTCATTGAATATGAAAGAGGAAAATCAATTAAAATTGACGGTTTTCACATTTTACCTTGAGTGGTTTTCGAAGTGAAAAGTCGAGGTACTACTTATAGCTTTAGAGTCGTTGTCGGCCTGTCAACACTTTAACTTGGCAATATTTCAAAGACCGTAAAATGCATTGAAACTTGGTACACACGTTACCTAGGACAATACTCAAGAAGAAAGCAAAATAAGAAACTCTGGTCTAGTGTATTAATAAGGTTATTCCTTGTTCGACTGAACGAAACGAAAGGACGGTAGGAATTCGTTCCGCGGTTTTTCATGTCTTAATTCAACCAAACGGATTGCATCCAATTATATCCAATTATGATAGGTTATCCACATGTTTTTTTGTGGCTTGTTTGTACAATCGAGTCATTTGATTGGTTAATCGTAATTTTTGAATGATATTTGACCAATCAATAAACATTTCGACTAATTTTGACTTAAACAAGAAATAAAGCAGTTCTTTTGATTTCATTAAATTTGATCTCTTATATCTAAGATCTAAATTAAGAAGCTGAATGATACATTGAATACTAACAAACTGACCAATACACAAAGGACAATTTAAGTAAAATTATAAACTTAATTAGTCGCTCTATATTACAACTGAGTGGTTTAATGCACTGATTAATTTAAACAATTTATACGTCATTGTCTTTGTATAGCTCAAATCAAAACATATATCAGGTTACATAGCGTATAAATAGTTTCGGTACGGCGTACAATATAAAATGTATATCAGTTACTTGTGGAAAACATGTACAGTAGGCATAAGCCAATGAGTACCAAATACAATGCTTGATACATTTATATGGTTGGCAATGAACATATGTGTACATATTGTCAGATACAATATTAATTACAGCTAGTGTCGATGATCTTACCACCTACCTGCAAATTTTACTTCAAGTGTCCGCCTGGGGTCGTTGGTTCAAGGTCGCCTGAATGGCGAGGGGTCGTATGTTCGAGTGTCTGAATTGAGAGCCAGGGTTTTTGGTTTAAAGGGTCGCCTGGAGAGCGACGGGTCATGGGTTCGAAAGATCGTGCGTTATAGGTCGTAGGTTCGATGGGTCGTCTCGAGATCGAGTGGTAGTGGATTTCATTGTCCGCCTGGGGAGCAATAGGCCGTCCGTTCGAGAGTTAGCCTGAAGAGCTGATGGCTCGTGAGATTGAGTGTTCGCCAAGAGAGCAAGGAGTGGTCGGCTCATTTGCTCGTCTAAAGTGAGAGGAATCTTGGGTTCGATAATATTTTACAGTTCGTTACATTTACAAATACTGAATCCAATTGGTGTTTATGACCGCAAAACCTATTATACCTTTACAAGACTCATAAATACAACTACCACGATATAAATAAACTACACGTATGCACAAACAATCAGTTTTACCTTAAGTCGTTTAAAATTTAAAAAAACTTTCCTAGTGCATAACATGCATAAGTTGACCACAGGTTATCGTTCGGCTAGTTTAATCATAAAAAATATTAATTGAGTAGCTATTGGATAACTATTGACCAATCAATGCACAGTTTGGATAACTCTGACCTAGCCAATATATTGGTACGTTCAGATGGTTTTATACGGTTTTATACAATTCGCTGCAGGTTCCTTATTTTTAAATTATTAAGTAACATATATCATACAACCTTTTAATTGGTACAGTTGCTAGAGATGTCAAAATCTATTGTCATCTTTCGATACATGTACTATCAAACAGGTCACATACTTTGTTTTCACAAATAATGACTTCGATTGAAAATAGATAAAACTGTCAGGAAAGCAGGGTGGCACTATTATTTTACTTAGTGAAACATTGTTTCATGCTGTATTTTGGGCCGAAGGCCTGTGTTTACAATAAAATTGAATTAAGTTGATATATGAGCAATTCAAACGAAATATTGTTGCATTGAAATATAATGAATTGAACACACACGGTTTCTAACACAATGGAGAACGAACAAACACCTGAAACAAAGGCCTCGTTTTTTAGCCAACTATATTGACTCATATACCAAACAAAATTATATCACCAAAAACAAATACAACAAAAACAATATTGTTATACATATTATTAGAGTTATCAAAGGAATGAGACAAATGCCCCCGATTTGGCCTTGTCCAAGTGAAAATCAACTGACATCTAGATGTGACATTTACCTTTGAGGCTATAGCAAGGATACTGTAACACACATTCCCCTGCTGCTATAAATTTATGTGAAGGTTGACTGAAATTACGTTAGTTGGAGCTGCGACACGATTAGTAACAAACGTACATATGGGCTTAATTATTCGAAAATCTTAAGAGCAATCTTATTTCATTTAGCTTTAGTTCATGCTAAAACTGCATTTTTCAAAGTGCATGATGGTCATATTTAAGTCTCAACACTATTTCATATCAACACAAACTAGTGTGCTTAGCTTGATTGCTTCAGATTGTTCGATAAATTTGGGCATTGACAGATAGGTATACAATTCGACTAAAACATCTGAACGAACCTATGATGTATCAACTTTTGTGATAGTCGGATAAATCAATGAGAGTAATGGAGAGACGGGCATAAAATGCGACTAAAACATCTGAACGTACCAATGATGTATCAACTATCATGATAGTCGTATAAATCACCAAGACTTATGGAGAGAAGGTCATAAAATGCGACTTAAACATCTAAAAATACCAATGTTGTATCAAATACCATGACTTAAATTACTGAGCAAACCGTAAACTCCACATTTTCACCTCTTATTCACTTATTCATCAGTTGTATGTATGTGTGTATAGAGAAAGTAGATTTAGATGAGTATTAGCGAAGCTCGTTTGTCCTTCTTAATTAATCATATTCATAATCAAGGATAAGAAGTGTGCTCACAAATTTAATCAGGAAGTGCTTTTAAAAAAGCAATTTTAATCTATTTTGTTTTTGTTTTTAATGCAGTCCCTATAAAGACCCTTCACATAGTGAATGTTGTTTGTACGCACTCCTGTTCGAGAACCATAACAAAACCGGATGCTTATCTAATTGACGCTTTTTATCGTTTAACTTCCGATCAAAGTATTTAATATTTGTGATGAATATTTTTCTTGACAAGGTTGTCGTTTGTTCTTTATAATAAAATAACATATGATCAAATGTTTAATTCTTGATATAATCACAGAAAATGTAGTGAATACATCCTTTATTAGTAACAAGTGGTACATTGTAAATAACATAGCATATCTAGTCGTCATCAATTTCAACCTGTGTTCGGCATACGGGACACGTGGCTCTTTCCTACAAAATCAAACCATATAGTCAATACGGATCCGACTACATAAGTGTGTAACATACTTGCATGTTAACCCACGGTAGTGTGTCTTTTAAATGGAGTTTTTCTTCTTATTTGAGACTCATGTTAACTTAAAGATTGAAGAAGTACAGATTTTCCAAATAGGAAATATCATTATACTGTCAAATTTTCGGCTATGCTAGTCTTCATCATAGCATTACAAACCATTCTTATATAAATAAATTATCTACAATGTTTGAATGTAATAATCTTGTGAAAATGTAACTATTTTATATCATCATTAAAGGAATAAAACAAGTTAAAAAAACACAACTTTAGATAAAAGAGGTATTTAAAGAAGCTGTGTTAACTATTACCTTAAGCCATTGGTCAATGCAGCTTGAGTGAAATAAGTGGAAACATGGCAAGACTTTTTGCAGATCACCCACTTCGTAGTTTTCAAAACAGACATGGCACTCTCCAAGTGAAAGACTGGCATGTTTAATCGGAAGTCTCTCAAGCGCATCGGCCGACAAGCCCCTTTCTTCAATCAGATTGTCACTATCTTGGTCCGAATAGTTCTCCAAGAGATACTCCACAAAGTGTGGGATTTCGTCATCGCCTAGGTAATGGAAATGTGTATTCATCATTAAACAATTGATATAAATAAATGTTTCTTTTTACACTAAAAAATAAAGATATGTTGAGGATCAAGTTCATATTGATGAATAACATTTTCAGTTGACGATATACTGACTTATAGCTCAGTTACCTTGTTCATAGAGGAGTAAATATGTAATACATGTAGTTAGGACATCGTATGATTTCTTTACAACAGTTGTTTTGCTTTCGGTCCGCTTCTTACTCGTTTTAAATGATACATGTAGTATTAAAAAAAATGAAAATGAACTGTTTCCTCTAACTTAAAAGTATTAAGAATCAAACGGAAAAATGATAAGACAGTACATTAATTACGACGGGATCAAAAGTTCAAACCCACGACCGGGTGGGAAAACACGGACACCTTTTTCTCCCACCTCAGATAAGTAGATCCATTCATTTAACCATGCTAGAAATTCTTATCTTGCCCACGGGCGAAGATAAAATGCCCGGATGGAACTTCTTCTAATGGTCACCACAGTGTAATTACCTCCCTTGTTGAAGACTGTAATCTGTAGCGCATCATGGAAACCTTGTCTTGTCAATATTTAGAACGCTAGGTAATTATTTCTCGCTTCAAATGTATCCAGAAAACAGTTTTCACACACCTTTCAAGAAATAATGCTTCACTCTTCTTAGAACTATTTAAAGACCGATCAAACCATTTACATACTCTGAATTACTGCGCGAATATCCATGCCAACCACGAATGATCGCATACCCGTACGCAATTATTTTCACTAAGCACAAAAGAGTTCCAGCAAAAAAAATACATTTTGACTTAATTTTGTTTAACTGAGATGGGAGAAAAAGCATCTACCATAGCCGCTCGTGTAAGATAGGTTCATCACGACCCTCGTGCAGGGTGTTTTGCGGAAACTTGGTAAACCTCGTTTCCGCAAAAGACCCAACGCTCGGGTCGGAATGAACCTATCTTACACTCTCGGCCATGGAAGATACTTATAACCACACTTCTCGCAACAGTTATATAATAGGGTATAAATCACTAGAAGTGTGTGACATTCAAGAAGTAAGCCTTGATTAATACAACGTCATAGTCCAGAACCTCTCAAAGTTACATGTTACATTTGGTAAAATCTCAAAACTAGAGAGAACCGACTTTCCTGTGGGTAAGACATACAAATGGGGATAAGTCACAATATCATTTCTCTCAGCTATAAAGGATTATCAAAATAACCTTTGATAAAACACTACGTAAAGTTTTATCGGTGTAGTATTAACATTGCAAGGAATGTTTAAGTAATTACCGTGTTCCGAATCCTGAACGACATCGTTTTGTTCATCTTCTGAATCTGAGTCACGTAGACCAGTACGTATGGGTTGGAAATACAAAGGATCATCTCTAGGACTTGTCCCTGGTCGAAGCGCAAAGGAAGAAGAATCAGATTAGACACTCCCATTTTATACCAAACATTTAAGATATCTAGAGGAACAAGTTCATAATGATGAATATCATTTTCAGTAGACGATACACTGAACAAAAGCTAGTAAGTACGTTAGTAAATACGTCATAGTTTTGGATATCGAATGAATTTTACAATCGTTGTTTTGCTTTCGGTCCGCTTTTTACCCGTTTTTATATTATACATGTATTCATCCAGATTGATTATGAACTTACATGTATTAAAACACAAACATACAGGGAAATGATAAGTACATTAATAAAGACGGGATCAAAATTTCAAACCGACGACCGGGTTGGAAAACACGGACACCTTTTTCACACTACTCGCAACCATTACATATAACTAAGATATGCATCAGTTAAATTGTGTGATATTCAAGAATTCAGCCCTAATCAATACAACGTCGACGTCATGCTCTAGAACAGCTCATTTGACGTCTGTGGGTAAGAAATACAAATGGAGGTTAGTTCCAGTATCATTCCTCTCAGAAATAAAGGATTATCAAAGGAATCGCCTGTTAAAACAACACTACTATATATTATTTCTGTGCAGCTTTGAAACTTGTAAGGAAAATTGAAAAAAAATACCGTGTTCCGAATCCTGAAGGTCTTTGTTTTGTTCATTGACGGATTCGTCTTCTGAATCGACGTCACCTAGGGCAAGACGATTTGGGTGAAAGAACATCGGGTCATTTCTAGAACCATTCGCTGATCGAAGAGGAAAGGAAGAAGAATTAATTGAAAAAGTTTCTTTTGGTGTATAGTTCGTATCGCTATGATTGATTGAATTTCCGCCATCTCCATTTTCTGATTCAATTGGCTCATTCCCAATTAAATATCGTTCATTTAGCCGGGAACTTGTACTAAGTTGCAATCTATCAGTTTCTTGACTGTTGTATTCCAAGCTGTTCATTCCGTAATTCGCCATTTGACTGTCCAAGTTGTTTAACTCGGAACTGGCACGTTGAATACGCGGTTCCCATATTCGTTCAGGATGAGAGGAGTGATATGTAAACTGCAGTGAAAATAGAATATGTATTTAAAGGTGAACAATACAGGTTCATGCAAAATAATATAAATTTTAAATTGTAATCCTGTTTACTCATTTTACTTTAATGATAAAAACAAAAACAAACATCTCAGTTAGACCTTTACAGATAAAATATTTAACTTTTAAGAATAGTTTCTTTTTATTTAATGGCTACGTGGCCACAAATGATCCAGTGAAAAAAAGCGGCAAAACACCGCTTACATTTTTTGTCTGTACCTAAATCATAATATGATTTTGCTTTGATCACGATAATGCATAAAATTCAAAAGACAATACATCGACCTACTTCTTGCGCCTTTAATGTATAGGTACGATCATGAAATTTACATTGACGTAATTTTATGTAAGTGGCTTAAACGAGGAAGCTAAATTTTGTATAAGCGTGAAATAAATATACGCATTGTCGTACTAACATTTTTAGATATACAATATCCATGTAATAATACTTACTTCATCGGTGGTTCTAGATGATAGTTTGTTCTTCCGTTTATGTTTTGAACTACTTTTCCCCATTTTTAAATCCAACGTGCTTAGTTGTATTCGCCTATGTCACACATCTACGAGAATAAGACTAATCCCACCCGCTAGTATTGAATTACCATCTAAAGTGGTTTATGTATATAGTCATACATATATCCTGTTTATTTTAAACGCAATGAAGTCAACTTCCTTGATGTAGAGGGCAGTGGTATTCATGCATATACTGTATATAGAATACGCGTATAATCGTTGATTAAAACAATTTATAACAAAAAATGGGTTATACTCCGGTAAATATAACATTAGTAACGTCTACACAATATTTGCATACACTTGATAAGTTTTCGGCAATAAATATATATAAGAAAAGGTCAGGAAATGGATAAGTGAAAGTAACATCAGGAAAAGAGAGTAAGTAAAATGACAAGAAGTACAATTCTGACTCACTGCTACACATGTGATATGCAGTAAACTGATAAAAACAACTTGGTTTAATTATAATAAAAGATAAGGCCAATCTATAAACCATATTCATAAATGATTGTATATAATGAAATTATACAATCGTAAGTTGTATCAGAATTGCTGTGTTTCATTTTCATGATTTTCAAAATTTAAATTTTGTAAAACTAATAATCCAGAACATAGGTTTTCATTTTGATAACTGTATTTTAATTATTTTTAACGAATCAGTCATGTTAAGAACTAATCAGACTTGCTTTCAGAAAAAAAAAGTTTAACATCAAATTGCTTGGAAAGTAGAAATTTTTATACTTTTTTGGAAAATTATATAAAAAGTATATAAATTTAACATTCAAATGAAAATGTGCTATTGTGTATTTCACAAATTGTTCAACTAGGGGGCCTCTTGGGTTTGTAAATTGCGACTAGTATGATGGGATATTGGGCCCCTCATTACCCCTCCCCCTGGAGTATATACTGCGACTTATATGATTTGCTACACTTAGAGACCCCTTGGGTTTGTAAAGGGTGAATGTCAAAAGGTTGCACTCCTAAGTTTCAACCCCTCTAATGATAAGTACATTGCATGCGACCATAGAGGTCAGTTATTTTGATGTAGCCAATTTGTAATCGTTGTATGAAAAACAACATATTCAATTAATAAATTCAAAGTATGACCGTATGATTGACATAGTTTGGTATTGAATATAACCATTGATCAACTTCCAACGAGGGTCATTTGTCACGCAACGAAGAGTCATGCATTTACGGTTGGGAGGGGGGAAGGGGGGGGGGCGGGGGTCAGTTCGTAACGTTAAAAATTAATCTGTCATCCGTTGAACAGAAAAAAAGACTCCTGGGGTCAATAGTCAACGGGGTCAAAATTGAATGTTAAACCGGCGTTAACATTAAACACATGAATGTATAAAGCGTATTGTGTTTGATACTTCTTTTTTCAGTTGACGTTTCAACAGCATGATTCATTCAGAAGTGCACTGATTTGCACTTTATAAATGAACACATTGCATCGTTTCCATAATCTCATCTAATAAAGGGTTGTTATAGTTTACATACACGCATACACATGCACGCAAATATACGCCTACACACATGCACTCAGGCACACACATATGCACGCAAAACACGTGTAACGTGCGACGTCAAACAAGGCCAACAGATCCCTTTAGAGAAAAGCATGCTCGGCCCTGAAGGGGTCCGCTGGTCTTTATATACAGTAAATTCTCAATCCACATAGAACCTAGGCTTTGCTAATTTGCATATTACCAACCAAGTTAACATACGTACTATGAACGTGTTTCCGTTTAAAACGGAATGTTATCCTATGAACGTACATCCGCCGCCTACAGCGGTCCGTTTCACAAGTACATACATGCGCAATCAGATAAAATATATATCAAATGATTAAACTGATGATCTTAAAGATTATGTTATTAGTTAAAAAAGTGCAGTAAAATGCTGTTAGCATTTATTTTTTAACATGTTTTTCATCGTGTTTAAAATGTGGAAAATAAGAAATCTAAAAGCCCACATTAAGTCAGCAGAAACAAAATCCCCGACATTTCATTTTTCAATCGAATATCGTGTGAATGTTGTTCGATTAACGACACAAGTTGGACAAAATCGACATAAAATAGAGTGGTCTAAATTTCAAATCACGGCAAAGCAACGTAATCCTCCACATTTACGTTGTTAGCCTGCATATTTCTGACATGGTTCCATTGTGACCCAGGCTTAAACAACTTGATATAAGACAGGCTGAGCACGCGAATGCTATAAATCTCAAACTTTTTACACCTTTTAACATTTATTTGTTTTATTCTGCTATGATCTTAGAGGTTACGTTCTCTGAAATGTTAAAACTCACCACAACTGCATGACTTTCAGACCGTGTTTTTGCAGAGTGTTAGATACTAAGTCTAAAACTTACGAAAAAGTCGATATAATCTTATCGATTGGTTAAGATTTTTATTACAATTCATACGATACAATTTATTTGTACTAAACATATATTGATAAAATCAAAATACATGTATTACAAATTAAGTAAATACTAGTAAAAAAAACATTTAATATTTTACAACAATCTTTCAAAAAAAACAAAAAACAATTTCAACAGAAAAATAACACACAGTCGGAACTAGACTTAGCATCCCTTTGAGTGCTAGTTTTTAAAAAAACAACAACAAAAAAAAACATGCATATGTAGCAGTCTTGGGCATAGTTAGACCAATCAGTCCTAATATGCGACCCGAGCCATGCCGTGAGAAAACGATTGGTTTTTATTGCCCCGAATAAGCGTTATTAAGCATATTTAAGACAAACAATCACTATAAATGATGCGCAGTCCCGGGCCTGCAATTTGCTCAAGTGCACCCTTAACAGTCAGATGTTTATTAAACTCAGATATGCGTGTGCTTAACTATATCGGTTTAATCAATGTAAAATTACGTTTTCTAACGACAGAATATATTTTCCTTGAGAAAGTGTCTAAAGTTCGTATTAAAAAGGCCATCGATGTATGGATTAATAGTGCTGTTTAACATGTAACTCCGAATCAAAATTCGCACCCATGGGTGGTATTCAATATGCAACTTATGGTAATACATCATTGATTTCATTGACACTATTGGTCAGTTATTGATAACAAGTTATCCGATTAGCTACATCGTTCTAAGATCCAGTTAAGACCAATATTGAATACCAGCCCAGACCGGCATCTCGTCTTTCCTCCCTTTAGCGATTTAGCTCATGGTCAGCACTGGCAATATACTGATTATGCGCGCTGCGATTATAACGAGTATCATGAGTGTGATTTTTCGCTGTATCATTTTCCTGGCGTTGATCCTGTCGGACGATAATATGGTGGGTTGTGCATTCATTTTCCCGCCAGAAATCGTTTTCAATTCCTTTCTATTGACTTGTAATTTAGTGGGTTCGTTGCATTTTCGCGTCGTCGCTCTCGCTCTTTTCACTGTTAAACTTACCAACTCTTTTTTCTTTTGCCATTTTTTTTTATTTTTCAATGTTTTTTTGTCAGTTGTTGTCTTTAAAACAAGCTTGACTGTGACTGCTCCATATACAACACCCAGCACAATATCCGAAAGAATGAAATTCCCAAAATCATTTGAAACTGATATTTTTTAATGATTAGTAACAGTTCATTGCTATTATAAAAACATTGATAGAATGTAAGAGTGACATTGTTTGGCATAATAATTTAAACTTGGACCGATCCACCACTAAATAGTTTTCCCACTGCCGAAGCAAATGCATGGGGTGAGAGTGGTAAAGGTGTCCGCCTCTCACCCTAGAGGTAATAGGTTCGATCCGCACCAGGGGTACTTTTCTCAAAAAGGACACAGTACTGGTTTCTACCCAGGACTCGAGAGTAATCTTATCAGCTATCAGCTTTCGTCTAAATCGGGCTTAAATAAACTAGTATAAACCAAATGCCTCGTAAATGTTCTCGGAGAAAGTGCCAACACAATGCAAAAGAATCTATCTATTGCAACAGGTATAAGGAGATATATCTTTAGTTTTTAGTTTTGCTATAAATAGGCTCATTAAGTCCGGAGCCCGGAAAATAAACTGTTTCTGTGTTAGTGAAAGTCATGAAGTATTTGACTATTTACGGATTTCGCCGTTACCGCTATAAATTAGGTATGACGAATTTGTTTATTTAATATTAAAGTTATGTTTTTAATAATAAATGCCTAAAATTAGCTGGTAAATCAATAATTGATACGAAAGAAGTTATATTCTTAATAGTTGACTACTTTTTCTAGAGATTAATGAAACTGACATCCCCTACTCTGTTATGTAATTTATATATAAAAGGTTCATCTTAGAGAGTTGTTAAAATGGAACATTCCGTTTTGGTCACGTGAAAATAATATAAAAGCAGCGCAGCCAGGAGTAGTCAGTTCGTGTCTCGAGGCTGATGAAAGAGCATCACGTTCATATATAGGGAAACTTTATAGTTTCTTTTTGCGCTGTTTAAAGCAGATTCGTAACTATTGAAGACTATGAGAATTGAAGTCGAGTCCATATTGCGCTACTGCTTCTTCAGGTTCGGACACCAGTGGGGTTTTTTAATTGGCCTCTTTGTAAGCCGGGACCAAAGTGATACAGACGGAACAGTGCCAATGGTTTGATTGAATCTGTATAATGGTCATAGGCAAGCATAAAAAACATCATTCATATTCATGTGTGTTTTAAATGTCTGCATTTTTTACGAAAGACGAGTTTCACAGACTGACTTCAACTCAAAATAATTTTCATTTCAACCCAGATGTTCGAATATCGTAAACAATATAGTGTAACTGTCCGTAAAACTATAGAGTATACTTTCTGGATATACTACATACAAGTAAAGCCCCACCTTGTCTTTGAAAGTGTTAATATTGTGTTCATACATAAGGTGTATTTTAATGACTTATCTCCCTCACTTCAATACTAAAACTATTTATTCATTTTTGTTAAGAAATGTTTGTCATGTCACGTATTATTATTCAATATTGCTAATTAAATGTATCATGTTACAAGAACTAATTTACAATACTTAACGCATAAGTTTGAATCTTGAATCTATAATTGCGATGTGATTGTGTGTTTATACCAAAACTTCGATATCGTTTTGATTTCAAAGGCATTCTGTTGCCATTATATGCAAAAACTGTGAACAAAATCACTCATCTTTCGCGTAGCAGCTTTCGTTTTCGGACTATATTTGGCATATCAGATAAATTCCACCACGAACTCATTAATACGCCTTGTGTGCAAATGTAGTTTTCATTATTATTGGGGTTATTTTAAAAGGAACGGTTTATTTAAAATGGATATGCAAAGTAGTATCCTTCTTTGTTGGATGAACAATTATTCACCACTTACGCACTACCGGCACTCAATATATTTGATGCCTATCGAGGCAGGTTTTCAAGATCTTAACATTATATATTGCCGATATTGTTAATGTAATGCCATTATTATTATTTTATCTAATTGTTCCATAAATTTATTACAACGATCAAATTGATTCCCAGTGATGTAAAGAAATCTTACATTGTAAACCGTCAATATACATCCGAGGTTGTTTGGAAGAAAATAGCCGAGGTGCTCCGATCGGTTTTGTTGAAGGGAGAACGCTATGTAACGGTACACAGTTACAGCCCTAATACCCATGTAACGACCTGAACCAAAAACGCGCTTTACTGCTAAAAAAAGAGCGATGACATTAAAGCCAAACTCACAGAAAGTCCACATATTTTAACATCTTTAACATATTCAGATGACTGAAATAGCGCTTTCCAGGAGGCAGCTAAATTCTACATATGTGGTTATACGGGGCGGTCTTAGCTATTGTGCTGTTTATAAAAAACCGCTAAAGCAACCCATCCAATGAATTAATGCGTGGCAACGGATAAAACCCCCCAGAATATTCATGGTGCAATTAAAAGTTAAGGTAAGCACTATATTACTTTTGTTTAATTGTACACAAATCAAACATACAATAAATTAGAGAAGACAATAACAAACACAGTTTACATAAATATGGGAATATTATAATCAGTACTATTATAAGTTTTCACTATTTTCTACAAAAAAAAATAATGTTTAGGACAGATATTAATATGTATTTCGTGATCGCACAAACGTTAGAAAAGAACAGTATGTATTTGTGGAGAAAACACACAGATAATTTTATTTTTGCAAATGTACAACATATATTTGAAGAACAACAAAATAACCGAATAATCCAAACTCTGTATGGGATGATGTTATGAATCAAATACATGCCCTTGGAAAACATTTTGTCATAACAAAACCAATAATAAAACATTACATTGCGAGTTCAACATAATCATTCCTAATTATATGGGCGTTTTAAACATATTAGCTTCTACTTTTCGTGCCACAGTCATTGTTTATTTTGCAAAGAAAATTCGACAATTTATTCTTCAAAAGTATTAAAAACAATGAAAGATTAAAAACAACATAACATAGCCTGTATACTGAGTATTTATTTCAGAAGGAGCTAGATCTTAAGGTTTATCTTTGAAATTGTGATTGTGGGCATAATGTAAAAATGTGATTACATAAAAAGAAACAATGAAAACAACAACTGAACTTTCTACGTCCGCTTAAACACGTTTCACCATGGATCCTGTCACTTTATTTGAATTCAAATAGACGTCATATTTTCGTTTGTGTCATATTAACATTAATATACTTTTATGCTAGCCGCGCTCTAACTTTGAGCCTCTCTACTTATGTAGCATATTGTCATTTCAGGTCTGCGCTTGCTTTGCTACATTTGTTTAGGCAATACAACATTCATTTGGAACTCCTCGGCCATCAAAAACAACCTCAGATGTATTTTGACGGTTTACATACTCAAAAATAATTCAATTTAGCAGTTAAACTTAATGACAACTCTTAGGAATATTAATTATGTTTGCAATCATACACTTCACTGGCAATCAGTTTTTACTTTGATCAATTGATACAAGCTAATACACTACATTTAATCAATGATATTATTAAAAAAATAATACGAACTACTTTGACTGATGTACCGGCATACATCCGAGGTTGTTTTCGATAAAAATGGCCGAGGAGCTCCGAATGTGCAAAATTACGTTTTCCAACGACGAAATATCTTTTCAATGAGAAAACGTCTAAAATCTGAGTTGAACAAACCAACAATATAAGGATTGACAGAGCTGTTGATAATATAACTCCTTACCAGTATTCGCATCCATATCGGCATTTCGGCTTCTGTTTTTTCTGTTATTAAACGGATGGTTAACACAGGTACCAAGCTGATGACTGACGCCGCAGTTATCACGAATATCATGATCGTGATTTTCCTTTGGATTCTTCTCCTGGCTTGTATCTTGTCAGACGATAAAGTAGTAGGAATGTTGGAGACTGCCCTGTCATGTACGTTCATTTTCCCATCTGAAATGGTTGAGTGTGTCCCGCGGTCTTGTAAGTCTAAAGGTTTGCTGTTTTGATCTTTCTCGCCATGTTTGTCGTTTGTTTTCGTGTTGGCGGATTTTCTCTTCAAAACCAGCTTGGCGGCAACGGCACCATATAAAATGCCCAATGCAATGATAGTCAAAATAACCAATGCAAAATCAACTGAATGGAATATAAATTGAAGGAGTTGCAACAACTCTTCCTCAAAGTAGAAACATTGATAACCTGTTACAGTCACATTGTTTGGCATGGATATTCGAATTGGGACCGACCCACCGATAAAAACTTCTCGAAGTGACAGAATAATGGAAAACGTCATTATTCCTATGAGAGTCATTTTCGCTGCTTTCATAGAAAATCGTTTCGAAGACAAGGCCATCACAATGCAAAAGAATCTATCTACAGCAATTGGTAACAGCAACATCAGAGAGTTCGTAGGAAACACATGTGTGAACAATAGCTGGAATTTGCACAAAATATTGTTGTAGAATGTATAGGTATTTGCCAAATCATATATTGTTCCTATTACGAGGAAAGTTGAAGCTACAAGGTCATTAAAGGAAAGAACCGTAAGGCAAACACTGGAAACAGTTTGTTTTCTTTGTTTCATGTAAATTATGAGAAGTGAATTTCCAACAATACCAAGAAAACAGACAGCGGCAATAAATACAAGTTCTGGAACATATTCTTCAAACTTCCCTTGATTGACTGTATTTAGCATCTCCATGTGAGCAGCACTCATTTGTTTTCTCCTAAAAACATAAACATATTAAAAAATATTATATCACATGTCGTCATTTAATATATCGTTTTATTCAACGAGTTTAGGAACTCTGTAAGAGAGACTTTAGCCTCATACGTAATTTCCTGTTTAGATACAGAGAGAAATGAAAGTTTTGAGAATGTAAATAATGAAATCAAAGGGAAATATCCCTTTTTTCCTCTAATGAATCATATTGTAAACGAACCTCTTTATTCAAATTAATCTTTATCGTAAAAACAAAATGATAAATAAACGTATGACTTGCTGGAATATATTTAATTAAGCAATTATTTTTTTCCAATTCAATTGTTTACATGCATATTTTTTAAATTACTCTCGTGTAATACAATAGGATTATTACAACTGTGTTTTGATCCGGGATGTTGTATTCGACTTGAGCGAATTTTGCAGCTTCAAATTTCACAAGGTGCAATCCGAGTGAAATCAAAGTTTGCAAAAATCCACGAGAGTGCTCATACAATAAGACATTTAAAAAAAAAAATTCAAACATGGCTAAAACTGACATTTGCAAAAAATACAAACTTGGTAAATGATTTTAATTAATTTTATTTTGAATGGCCATGAATATGGTATTCTATTCATATCTTAGTTACCCTTTTGGTGATTAATTACGCGAAAAACATCAAAGGTCGCTTATTTAAAGTGCATCCAATATACAAAGGTATTTATTTATAATAACATGTCTAGAATTATAACACTAGTAATATTAAAAT
This sequence comes from Mya arenaria, assembly GCF_026914265.1. Lineage (NCBI taxonomy): Eukaryota > Metazoa > Mollusca > Bivalvia > Myida > Myidae > Mya > Mya arenaria. The sequence goes on along the minus strand of NC_069133.1, from coordinate 36,730,418 downwards.
ATAAAATGATGTTATTTCATAATGGCGACGCCATTTACAATATAAAATGCTTAACATATAATCATATTGAATATAGTTATGAAAACAGTGATACTAGATGATATATTCAAGTTATAGTAGTTTCATAATTACCTTAAATATTTCCCACAGTCCGTAACTATTGCTGCTTGTTCAGTTCCAGATGCGTTTCAATACGAAGTCTGTCTGCGACTCCAATTTATACAGAAAACTTTATTGAAAAAGATCAAGCAGATTAAGACGATTCAAGCTCCAACGAGGATTCATACCAAGCGTTGTGCGTTTGCTTATTCAGTATGATATCTTACTTACTGATTTATATCCGCACATCGACATTCACTAGTAAATATACATGTAGCTGGAAGAAAATCGTTCATTTTATCCTTAAAAAGTATTATACTAATGCATGGAAAAACAGAACACAACGTGATGAAGATTTTGCGCGATTTCTTGCTGTTCATGACAGCATTGTACATTCTAACCTATGGTTACTTGCCAACGGAAGAGATGAAATAATAGTATTACACGCAATCAGCGCGGTGCATGTCATAATAGTACGGTACTTTAAACCCTACACGTGTAAAATATGTAACGCTCATGTCTCTGAACTGGCCAGACACCTTATTGTAAGCTATTATGGCACTGCTTGGCTAAGGAAAAAAACTGTTCAGTGATCTACGTTCTGTGTTAGACTCCAACTTTGTAAGCTTTCTTAAAAGAGCTGAAAATGAAATGATTTTTTCGCATACTTTTTCAAGCAGAGACTCTCACTGCGTTTCATTTTGACTCAAAATTGCAGAAAGCATTTCTGAATAAGACGCTCGAATTCATTTATGACACGGTCAATATGTACAACCGACTATAGAAAGCATTAGTCCTTATTATAATGTTCTCTATAAAACATGACGTAATCACAAGGAGTTGCATCTAAAACATCCCAACCTGGTTTATGGTTTATATTTCGAATTTCGATAAGCCTTGACGATGGGTGAATTAGGGTTTTGAAACTCATAAAGAAATTGCTGCTACAGAAACTTATTTCATGTTATTTCTTGCTATTGTGTTTACATGTTTTATCACACACCATACTATTTTTCTTTATTTGCATATTTATATTTCATTATTCTTTACATTTAACATGTCAATAACTTTATATGTATAATCACTGAAAAGTGGAAATAAAGAGTATATAATTTTTATTTTTTTTATATAAGGGACAATCATTGACATAACGTCACTCACTAATAGAATGAATTATTAAAAGTTTTATGCTTGCATTACTCTTCAAATTGAATATTTAATGAACTTTAAGATAAAATTATTGTAATAATAATAATAATAATAATAATGTATAGAACTATAAAAAAAACAGTTTTTTTCATCTAACATAACCATGTAAGACACTATTCTTAAACGAACATGGTTCAGTTACATATGTTATTGCCCTGTTTAATATGCAACTGTAAGCATGGAAAGCGACGACCACTATCGAACCACTGGAATGGAAGCGACGACCACTATCGTACCACTGACAAGGAAGCGACGGCCACTATCGCTACCCTGTAATGAAATCGACGGCCACTAATGAACCACTGTAAGGGAATCGAAGGTCACTTACGCACCACTGTATGGGAGGGGAATTTCACTTGCACCACTGACTTGGAATTTAAGGCCAATAACGCGCCACTCTAAGAGAAGCAAACGCTACTTAAGTTACTGTTAAGAAAACATAGATACATATCTAGCCTAATGGAATCTCAGGTCTGTAATAAGCTTATTTACTATAGAGGAAACGCAAAGCTGTATATGAAACTAGTGGAATCTCAGGCCTGTAATAAGCTTATTTACTATAAAAGAAACGCATAGCTGTATATGTAGCCTAGTGGAATCTCAGGTCTGTAATAAGCTTATTTACTATAAAGGAAACGCATAGCTGTATATGTAGCCTAGTGAAATCTCAGGTCTGTAATAAGCTTATTTACTATAAAGGAAACGCATAGCTGTATATGTAGCCTAGTGGAAACTCAGGCCTGTAATAAGCTTATTTACTATAAAAGAAACGCATAGCTGTATATGTAGCCTAGTGGAATCTCAGGTCTGTAATAAGCTTATTTACTATAAAGGAAACGCATAGCTGTATATGTAGCCTAGTGGAAACTCAGGCCTGTAACAAGCTTATTTACTATAAAAGAAACGCAAAGCTGTATATGTAGCCTAGTGGAAACTCAGGCCTGTAATAAGCTTATTTACTATAAAAGAAACGCATAGCTGTATATGTAGCCTAGTGGAAACTCAGGCCTGTAATAAGCTTATTTACTATAAAAGAAACGCAAAGCTGTATATGTAGCCTAGTGGAAACTCAGGCCTGTAATAAGCTTATTTACTATAAAAGAAACGCATAGCTGTATATGTAGCCTAGTGGAAACTCAGGCCTCTAATAAGCTTATTTATTATAAAGGAAACGCATAGCTGTATATGTAGCCTAGTGGAAACTCAGGCCTCTAATAAGCTTATTTATTATAAAGGAAACGCATAGCTGTATATGTAGCCTAGTGGAATCTCAGGCCTGTAATAAGCTTATTTATTATAAAAGAAACGCATAGCTGTATATGTAGCCTAGTGGAAACTCAGGCCTGTAATAAGCTTATTTACTATAAAGGAAACGCATAGCTGTATATGTAGCCTAGTGAAATCTCAGGCCTGTAATAAGCTTATTTATTATAAAGGAAACGCATAGCTGTATATGTAGCCTAGTGGAAACTCAGGCCTGTAATAAGCTTATTTATTATAAAAGAAACGCATAGCTGTATATGTAGCCTAGTGGAAACTCAGGCCTGTAATAAGCTTATTTATTATAAAAGAAACGCATAGCTGTATATGTAGCCTAGTGAAATCTCAGGCCTGTAATAAGCTTATTTATTATAAAAGAAACGCATAGCTGTATATGTAGCCTAGTGAAATCTCAGGCCTGTAATAAGCTTATTTATTATAAAAGAAACGCATAGCTGTATATGTAGCCTAGTGGAAACTCAGGCCTGTAATAAGCTTATTTATTATAAAAGAAACGCATAGCTGTATATGTAGCCTAGTGAAATCTCAGGCCTGTAATAAGCTTATTTATTATAAAAGAAACGCATAGCTGTATATGTAGCCTAGTGAAATCTCAAGCCTGTAATAAGCTTATTTACTAGGAAGGCCAATGACGCGCTGTAAGGGAATGGAATCCCTTTAAAGCTCTAAGAGAAGCAAAACCAACAAGGGCTTGATGGCGGGTACGCGCCATTGGAAGGAAAGCTTAGGTCACTAACAAAACAAAGGCCTCTTAAAGGCACTACTGTTATGGAAGCAAATGTCACTAACGCTCCACTGTTATGGAAGCAAATGCCACTAACGCTCCACTGTTATGGAAGCAAATGTCACTAACGCTCCACTGTTATGGAAGCAAATGCCACTAACGCTCCACTGTTATGGAAGCAAATGCCACTAACGCTCCACTGTTATGGAAGCAAATGCCACTAACGCTCCACTGTTATGGAAGCAAATGTCACTAACGCTCCACTGTTATGGAAGCAAATGCCACTAACGCTCCACTGTAAAGGGAAGAAAATGCCACTTACATTCCACTTTAGGGAATCAAAATATTCCTTAGTAACACCCTAGTAGACCTAACTTGAAGTAAAAACACTGTCTGTAGGCTAAAGGTTATAAAACACACACGCAAAATCAATCGTTGAATTGCCACTCGAAGCTATTTATAATGTTGCTTCGAACGGATGTCTCAATCATAATTTGTATTCATAGCACCTCAATGGCATTTGACTTTTTGCGAATTTGCGGTGCAAAACATGAGCCTTAATGAACGAAAAGTGTATATACTGCAACTAATTACATTGAAAATGTTCTACACTTGGCGACGTCTAGTTTATATATTGCGACTGATATGATTTAATATAATAATATATAATAATAATACTTGGGGAACCCTGGGCTTTGTGATCTGCGACCAGTATGGTGTAATATTTCCTCACATGGGGACTCCTGGAGTATAAACTGCGACAAATATTACACGGACCCCTAGGGTATATATTGCGAATTATATGATTAAAAATTTGTTGCACAAGGGAAACACTGAGGTATAAAAAATATCTGAGGTATATTTCCAACGACTTATATGACCATTTAAACGGCCCACTTAGGTTTATATACAGCGACTGATATGAAACGGACCCCTAAATATATAGAAAAATCGCAAAATATTTGCCGCCGAAACTGGGAATCGAACCCAGATTTGCTGGTTCATCGCTATAATCATTAGATTTGCAACGGAATCATTTTCACTGCAAATTCGGACTTATGTTCTTTTTGGTAGAGCTATTTTTAGACATTTGTTTTGCTCGTAACGTCAATTGACGTTATTTTACTCTCACGACGTTGTACATATAAACAGGATGAATATATTTCTGCATTATTTCATACGGAGACATAATGACAAGGCAGAAAAAAACAAGTACTGTCTCCTCAAAGGACTTGTATGCTATCAGTAAAAATATATCTATAGTATATATCTACTATAGATATTAAGGTGCCCATATATATATATATTAATCTAGGCATTATGGCGACCGCTGGATTAAGGCGACAAAAATTGGTCTCCTTAATATTTTCAGTCCAGATTTGTTGTATCAAATGTCAATAAAAATGTCCATTGACATTAAGTTGATAAGCTTGAATGTTTATTTACGAGATCATATCATTGTTTTAAATCTTATTCTCTTTTAATATTAAAAAAATATTCTTAAACTTTTGTGTGAGTATATTTGTGTATCCATAAAAATTGCTATTAAGGCGACCAGGGAAAAATCATAATTTTGGTCAAATATTGCTAAATACTAAGCATTTTTTATTTGTTTTACTTTATTTAAAGCCTATTGTACACTATCCCGAAGTTTCATTCCATAAAAAAACAGAAACAAGAAATTCAATAAATCGTGTACCATCAGCATCCAAATTTTCCAGTATACAAAAATTTAACTTTCCGGAATATAACGGAAATCTTCGGGTATCTCCGTGGTACCATATCCGTGCAGTTATGCGGTATGGTGTACCTCTCTTACGGAAAGAGAATGGTAACTTGGGAAGTGTTTAAAATACATATTCAACGTTTTTTCGTTTATTTTTATGACTTTTGGACAGTAGTATAAATCCTCCACCCTTTGGATGAAAAGCAAATGAGTTATCCGGATTTTGTCTATCCGAAACTAAATCACTAGAATCAACATCCGGTATAATTTTGCCTTGTATTTTGGAGAAACTCGATTGATTTCTAGCAAACTTGGTTTACCACTACAACGTCGCTTATTATTATTTGGTATGTTCCAATCTAAAAAGGGATTTGCTCCCTTAACATCTCAGATTTTAATAAATAAAAGACGAAGGGATACAAATGCCTTACATTTTGTTTGTCAATGTCATGTCATTAGTCATTCTCATCACCTATGAATAGCAGAACAGAAAGAACACTATCACCCATCTGTATTGTGGCTTTTGCATGTGTCTTAAATACTCATATTTGATAATAAATCCAACAATAAAACATTTCCCTTATCTGCCACAGTTATGCACCAGTATTGTAACCATGGCCCCCAGGTCTTGTTTATACCGGGGATAGCAGGGGAAATGGGCCATGTTTTTACCTTCCAGGTGGACCGGCAGTGCTGAGTGAATGCGGTGTTATTGTTTTTGCGCCGAATGGCCTAACCTAGGATGTCCCCAGGGGCATTTGAAGGGGATCTGGTCATTTCGTAACCTTTCCATTTCGTAACCGCTGAATCTTGGTATTTCGTAACCATTCTGTTAGTCAATTCGTAACCGTCAAGAAATCAATTGGTCATATGGTAACCACCATTTAACAAGGTGATAAATAGTACACTAAGCACCTCGTTAAGTGTATTGTTCGAACCTGGATGTATATGGCACAGCACCAAGACACCAATTGGGAGACAAAACTCAAATTCTCGCTAATAACGAGCCAATATATTACGTTACTCAATAGTAATTAGATATAAATATATCATGGTAAATTAGAAATGATTTGTTATACTACCTAAATATGTTAATTATTTTCTTACATTTTGCTTACTTATAAACAATAATTTAAGACGGATCGCGATGTATTTTTGAGTAAAATTACGTTTACATAAATGATCAAGGGTCATTCTTGACCTATTTCATTGACTATTTTTGTTTGAATTGTTTAAAACGAACAAAATTTTGTTCTGTTCTTTTCTCAATTGATCCATATTCCATTTTGCATACTTTATATCCGAAACCGACAAAAAACAGTCTAAAATTATTAATTTCCAATAACAAGATACAAAATTAAACATATCGGCACATTTTCAATACAAAAAGCATATAAAAAGCGCATGCTCTCATTTGGTAAACTCACTACATTTTACAATACTTCTATGCAATTAAAAAAAAAATAAAGTCGAAAGTTATATGGTCTATATATTTAAAAATATTGGCTTAAGGTCACAATTCGTTTCAATGGTAAAACATCTATGAATTAAAAAAAAATACATTTAATACTCAGCCTACTTATAATATTTCCTTCGCAACATAAAAAATAGCTAGTTTGAATGCTTCTATAAATTGTCATAGTTTCAGAGTTTATTGGCAAATCACACTACACTATTAGGAATAAAGAAGGAATACAACTACTAGATTTAACAAATGTTTATGTTTTATACTTACAGTAAACTTATTTTGTAAACTCAAATGGTATGAAATTAATTCCTCATATAGGAGTCAACGGTTACGATATGACCATTCAAATTCTTAACGGTTACGAATTGACTAATACAATGGTTAGGAAATGACCAACAATGAGCGGATACGAAATGGAAAGGTTACGAAGTGACCATAATTCATTTGACGGGGCTTTTACCAGCAGTTTGTCTGTGCAGAGCAGGAATTTTACCTGGGACTGGCTGGACTGAAAGTCAAAATCCCCGCTATTAGCAGGACCTTGGGGGCCCATGCTGCAATTAACTGTTGCATTATTTGGACTTTTTTACTAACTTTACGACTCGCCCCTCTACAGTATTTAATAGTCGAGTTTAGAAATATTTATTTACAGAAATTGGATAACTTAACAAGTAAAGTAAACTGTACTGAGCTTTTGAACAAACCTACATACTTATAAATCAAAATTGATATTTTAGGGTCTACACTGAATAAACCCAAAATGTTAGTTTTTATTTGCTAAATTCGAACAGTATTTAGTCTATCCACACAAAATTTACAGGATCATCAGATAGCAAATATTCTAAAAATTCTCTGTTTGCCAAATAGGGAAGACAGGTTTAAGTGGGGTTAAAAGGTTGCTATCTGTGACCAAAACATACTTTTCAAAATTGTGCGTATTCATTTATCTTTCGTTCAGTAAAGTGCATGCAATGGCATAGTGGTTGGATCAGATAATCTGACAGCGGTGCTGGACGTCAGGAGTTCAACTATTGTCGTGAGTTCAATGTACCAAAAGAATACCTTTGGAATACACAATTATCTATAAAAAATGGCAGAGCAAATTGCCCATATTGTAGTAATGTCTTAGATCCAGCTTGGATAACTTGGACACAGTAAGCGGTTCACACCCAGGGAAATTCTCAGATAAAACTTGAACATTACATTTTTCATTGAGACAAAGAAAAAAAAACATTATTGCTGACCTTCTGAAAACAAATCTTCTAACATTCAAATATTTAATTTGTTGGATAAACTAAGGATTATATTGATAGGAGATTGCTTCAGTTGGATTTAAACTAATCACCAACAAAAATATATGCATTTTAATCACACAATGTAAACAACTGCGCCACAGATCTTATCTGTATGTTGAGGGTTTTTAAAATTTAGCAGTTAAATATAGATTAGCATACTGGTAGGTCTGGTTGGTCTGTTGCTTTAGATGCTAAGTAAACATAATGTCAGTGATTTCATCACTATTTCTATTAAAATATCAGTTTTCTTCTTCAGAGCTTCTCACATTTACACCATTTTTTTACCATTTGAATCATAAAAAGATAACAAACACGGATGGAACATTTGAAAATACAATTCAATTGGTTTCTATTTTCTTGTTCAGTTTTGCTTGAAATTATTCTGCTTGAATGTGATTTTTGTTGCTTAAATTAGAACTTAACTCTTTGTGAATATTTAAGGAATGTAAGGGGTCAGATTTCAGATTGCTCATTATTTCTGGAACACTAAATACTTATTTGATTGTCACAAGTGTACACTGCACTTTCTTGTTAAGCATTCATCCAAATCATTTTGGTAAATTTTTGCAGAAAAACTGCTTTTGGATTTATTCTGGTCATCAAAACCGCGTCACTGACAAAACATAAGATGTGTTTAATTAATATACGGGAAAGAGGTTTAAAGGTGTCGGCACACAACGAAATGCTTGCGGGTCGCAGTACCCCTTCAAGTAGTTCTTGAAAAAAAAGGATTCTCTCAGGTAGCATTTGATGTGTACATTGTATTCTTGTATGTATTTTCAAGTTCATACATGATTTATATAAGGTTTGTATAATTTTGGTTTTATTTAAGTTTTAAAATTTTGACATTTTTTAAGATTTGCCTGCCCCTGTCTAAACATTTAAATTCTTGGTCTTTGGACTATTGTCTGCAACTTCAAAACACACTTTTTAGAACAGGACACATTTTTCTGATATTTTATCCAGTTTGACTGCAATATAAGTTGTATTTATCAATTTAAGTAAAAAGGACATTTATATTTCCATAATTACCTGGTAGTTATTTGTTAATTTGTTTTAATTCATGGATAGGTTTATTGCAAGTGTCATGGAAAGCTGGAACTTTTCAGTACACAACATGCAAACTGAGAATGAACTGTGTGTGCCGGCTTTGTTAACAAAAACGCAAGGAGGCAATGGTAAGTTGCGTCAAGATATCCTTGGGACCCCCCCCCCCCCCCAGACACGCAATACAATTCGTGTTTCGCTGATCTGTTGGCTGGAATCAGATCATCCATTTGGGGATTTAGATATGTTACCTCAGCCAACAGGCTGCATGTTTAATTTTACTCAATACTAAGCTTTGTTTTAGTGCGAACATCAACATGTTTATCTAATTGCAGTTGCTGCTTGGGACAATAAAGTTAAGTTAGCAATCGTCTACCAGACTGCAAGATTCATCTCTTCCAAAGGATGTCGTACCTTTCCAGGTGGGTGTGCATTGGTTGATTGATTGATTGATTGATTGATTGATTGATTGATTGATTGATTAATTAATTGATTGATTGATTGATTGATTGATTGATTGATTTATTTATTGATTGATTGATTGATTGATTGATTGATTGATTGATTGATTGATTGATTGATTGATTGATTGATTGATTGATTGATTGATTGATTGATTGATTGATTGATTGTGAGTTTGTGAGTTTGTGTAAATGAATAACTGTGAAACCATAACCAAATGTTGGGCTGTAAAGGTGTGTGAGTATGTGCCTGCTTCACAGTCATATTCTCCGTCCTGGTTGGCATACTGGACCGTCATCAGACACTCTGCCATCAATGTGAGAGAGTTTAAAGCTATTTTTAATTTTCCTGTGTAACTATATATATATTGATGTTTGATTAAATTTACGCCGCTGAGTAACAATTTGAAATTGGGCCAAAATCATCAAGCAAGAGCTTTGCATAATCTTTTTCAAACGTCTGCGAGATTTCTGCCCTTGAAAATATTTGCTTACAGCCCGCCTCAATGTTGCACTTCGGTCAGTATTTGAAAGCTTTCGGATACACTTTTTTGTTAATTTGAGATCTTAATGAGGCTACTTCTAAGTAAATAGATGCTCATTGCTCTGTGATGTATTGCATTTATACATGAAAAAGACCTTGTTTCCCAAACAGCAGCCCCATATGTTATTATAGGCACTACACGGGAGTAATAAAGCTTTGAATACACGTCAAATGGAAAACCACCATTGTTTTTAAACTTAGCGATGAGAAGTCCCAAGGCACGACCAACACTTTGGGCAACAATTTTAGCGGTTATATTAAAGTCTATATGTTCTGTGAGTGTTACACCAAGATATACATATCTGTCTGAATATTCTATAGTGGATGGACCACATTTAAAAACATAGTCAGAACGTTTCACTGAATTTGGTCTAAAATGTACAACATTACTCTTCAAAGTGTTAACATTCATATCGTTTGAATTGCACCAAGAATTTAAAGTTGATAACATGAATTGCAGGTCATTTGCATTCTCTGCTATAAGAACAATGTCATCTGCATATAGTAGTATACACAATTTGGCATTGCCTATTTCTATACCTTTTCCCAAACTTTTAAGAATTAATGTCAAGTCATTTAAGTATAAACTGAAAAGTACTGTTGACAAAGAACAGCCCTGTCGCAGGCCAGTATTTATGCTAAACCATTCTGTATAGTGGCCATTGATTCGGACACAGGATGAAATATCGTGATACAGGGATTTCACTGCTGAGAGCATTTTGGTTGTCATGCCAATGTTTTCCAATTTTTTCCAAAGCAAATTTCTGTTGACCGAGTCGAACGCTTTACTAAAATCGATAAAAGCACAAAAAGTAGATTGCTTATTTTTCTTTCGTGTGTCAACAAGATTTTTCAATCTCAAGATATGATCTATTGTACTACGTTTCTTTCGGAAGCCGTTTTGCTCATCAGCAATTTGATCATTATCATCAGCCCATTTTACAATACGTTCATTCAATATGCTGGTATACATTTTGTACATACTAGGAGCTAGTGTAATGCCTCTATAGGAGAGGGGGTCATTTGGATTTTTAAAACTAGATTTAGGAATCGGGTTTATAATACTTCTGGACCAAAGCTTCGGTATTATTCCAGTATGAAAACATACATTAAAAAGACTATGTAGAACTATAATAGCAGTTTCATTTTTCAGAGTTTCGAATGGTATACAGTCAACACCTGCTGCTTTACATCGCTTAGCATTCCCAACAGCTTTGACAATTTCATTAATACTTATACTAAATCAAGGTCAAAATTAACAGCATTTGGTACATTTTCCATATTTGTTTCATTCATGTTCAACGTTTAGTAACTTACTGAAATCTTTTTGCCATTTTATAAGTACAGTTTTAACATCATCAGATACACTTCCATCCTCAAGTACAACGTGCATATGTATGTCCAATAAGAACAAGTCTAGCAGATGTCTGTAACTGATATTGCAAAGACTATGAATTACCCACTAGACCATAATGATATATAGTAATTAGTGGCCTTGCAGACAAATGCTTAAGCTTTTCATATTTCCTTATTGAATTTATTTGAGAGAAATATAAATAATATTGTTTTCAATGTCTGTGTTATAACTCTGTGACACGATGATTACTCTGACAGCCCATTCTTAATAATTAAGATCTTTCTTCATGGCAGAAGTGTATGATATCTGTGTTCTCATATCATATAACATTTTATTCAACATATATCTTATTAATCGCCAGATTATCCATCAGCATTTTCCCAAATGTGGGAGGGCATAATTATGTCACCTTTCATTGACTGTTCTTGTTTAAATTATTTCAAAAACATCTTTGGGGAGGAACCTTTAAGTAAGTATTATCTTTATATCCATCAACATTTTTACAACACACTGAATAGATTTAAAAGATTGAATATTAAACATGTGAATTGTAAACTTATTATATACCTATGCGAAACCATTGGCTCAGAAACAAAATATATCATATATAGTCTCTGTTAAAGCTGCTCTCTCAAAGTTTGATTGACCAGTTTGACCACATTTTCTTGTCTATGAATTAGGCTTTTTCTGCATTAAAGTCTGAAAACAGTAATATAAGACTACTGACAAAAGATGTGATTGTTTTTTTTTTAATTAAAATTTAAAAAATGATGTTTTATGGCTATAATGATTTACGCTTTAAGAAATTGGAAATTTTCTGCAGTTCTTCAACTAATTGTGATCTGTTTTATTGTTTTATCTTGAATCACTTAAATTGAAGGCTGAGTCACAAAATGTAAAATTACATCAGACCTGTCAATCTGTAGAAGGCAGCTTTAATGTTACATTTTAAAATTTAACAACACAAAACTGTGTTCTGGATTGCTGTAAAGAGTGGAACAAAAATCCCAAGACTGAAACAAGATAATAGCATAATTTATGACCGTCAAGTTTCTAAGCCCAAAGCCGCACAGTATTTACAGTTACATGCACAAATAATGATGTGTAATGCTGACAAGCTATATTGCTGAATTTCAGCAGACCTGTTAAATATGCACAAGACTGGCTGGGAATATACACAGTAAATGACTCATTGCTTTGCTCATTATTATTCAGACAAAAATCTGGACTGTATAAACCAGTGTATATTTGAGATGGGTTTGTCCAATGACCAAAAACCTGGTAAACACATTGCTGGAAAACACTTAAGAACATACAATATAGTGTGCAAGGGATGGGGGAGGCATTGTGTTCATAGACTATTGTGTAAGGGACTGCTTATCATGAATAGGGTCGGTCGGGGATGTGGGGTATAAAATGTCTCAAATAATACCGGAAAACATTTGAAAATTCCTTATCTTACATTATTGTGTGCAAGGTGGTGGGGGAGGGTAGGACTGTCATTGGAGGAGTTTATATTCAGTGAAACAGATGGCGGCAGTAGAAAAGACTTTAAAAGGGTCTAACAAATGCTTGTTTTTAATACGAAAACACATTAAATTTCTGATTATTTATTTCGTGAGACGAGGGGGTAGGGGAGGGTGGGGGTTCATTCTACATTGGGTGTGAGAAGGGTGTAGGAAGCCGGATGAGGAAGGAGAGGCTTAAAATGCCCCAAATCAATTTACGCAAGAGGGTGGAGGAGACTGGGGCTGTTACTGGAGGGCCTGGCACTATATCAAGTTTGAGGTGTTGGGGTTTCGGAACGATATCCAGAGAGGGGGCGCTATAAAAGGATCTTTTTCTTATCATATACATCATTGTGTGAGGAGGCTTGAGCTCTCAAGAGAGAGCTTAATCAAATGCTATTTTATTAACTAAATGTTTTTACTTTCGCCAAATTTAATGTGTGAGTAGGGTATGGTCGGATATTGTCAGAAAGTTTGATGTTAAAGCGGCACCCTCATAGATTGAATGTTATAGCAACTTTTTATTTCTTGTCTTGGAATCAGTATGTTTTACTTAAATGTTGAGGGCTTCCATTTAGAATGCCCTATTCAACTTACTTTTTGTACAATTGTATGCATGAATATAAGTACAAAGCGGCTTTTATAAATACTTGTTCCAATATCTCTTCGTTTTACTATATGCTTTTATTTCCGGGCCACAGGCTCATTGTTATGTTGTTTTTTTTATATATTCTGTAGGTTTGTTCATCATGTCAAAAAATAGCTCATTCTTGTTAACAAATACCCGACTTCAATTAATATTCTTGTATCTTGTATATGGTAACTTGGAATTATGCACTTCCTGTCAATCAATTTTGGAAGTTTTTCACCATAATTTGAAAGTTTTAAGTCTTTTTTGGCAGCTATAACATGCCAATTTCACCGATTTATATCATAATAATTAATTTTACTTGAAACTGATTGAAATTTTGAGCATAAAGGTAATATTGACACCAGGTTTTGATATTTTGAACTTCCAAGCTTTCAATTTCAAAAGTTTTCTTCACATTTATGGAAGTTTTTGTACGTCCAATGAATCAATTCTGGAATCCATTTCTAAGTCCTGAGTCATATACTTTAAAACTTCCTTTAACAGAAGCCCTGAATGTTTGGACACCAGTAGTTGAAGACTGCTGACAAAAGATCGGATTGCAGGTTATCGTATCAATGTTTATTATTTATATGCAATTAGAAACTAACTTCTTACAGAATTTGAACGCTTTTAGCCATTTAACATCAATTTATAAGCACAAATAATAAAACAATTGGTTTTAAGACAATGACTGTACTGATTCTGAGACAAACATTAAGAAAGTTGTCAAAACAGTCAATCTGTGAGAGTGCAGTTTTAAGACGGAATATGATGTTAAAACAACATCTGGATATGTTTTTTAGATATTTTTTAAACACAATTTGGAGAGTTATAGTTTGAGGGGTGGGGGTGGGGGGGGGGGGGGGGGGTAACAACGCACAGACACCTGTGCTTAGCACTTGTGGTGCATGCCAGACAACCAGAAACGATTGACAGGTCATATTTGAGTACGTTCATGTTTCAATTTGACCTATTTGAAGCAAAAATATAAATTGTAACAACATGGTGTTTATAATGGGTGTAAGTTAATTACATCAAATTGAATTCTTCCTTAAAGTCCTCTAATCGTCGAGTATTCATCGCATGCAGTGACGAATCTTGCATATTTCACGGCCATTACTCGATGATCATTGACCGCCGTCTGCGCATGCGCAGCATGGTAAGTATGAAACATTTCACGGGTCTTAAGAATTTCATGCCACACCGGAAATAAATAACAACGGTGCGTCCTGCAAAATATTCCCAACAAAAAAGACTGTCAACAAATCTCGGCTGTTTTGCGGTTACCCGGACCTGATTTTGTCCTAACACGAGGAAATTTTGCTCGCGAAGAATGTAAAGCATGGAAATACCTTCAAAAAAGGCCAAGTCGACGTTGCATGTTTAAATTCTAAGTAAAAGAACATCATAAAAAAACTAAAAATAATATGCGTGGCCAAATAGTATGTGCGGGCGCAAAAAATTTTTTTTTTTTTTAATTTTTATTTCGTTTTTTCGAATTTTAGGAGCGGCAATTCCGACGAACAAATGATCAATTTGTTGTGGCCTATGTTGAATATTGAATACCATCCAGGTATGAAGCAAAATTAAACAGTCTGTGGTGGAAAAAAAGCTTTCAGTGTGCATAGTTTCTTAAAAAGAAGCACTTTTTGAAGGTCAATATCAGACCCTTTCAGAAACCATCCGAGCATAGAGAGTGCCATAGATGTACGTGTTGTCTCAGGAAGATGCTAAATACATTAATTTCAAATCTTTCAAGGAAAAGAATATCGACCCTGGACATATTGTTCAATAGTTCAGCTCCAACAATGACTATTGGAAACGACATTTCAATGACGATGGAACCAAGAATTAGGGGGGATTCACATCTCATGAATTTCTTTCGCCACTTAGAACACCGAATAATGAGAATCGTCTTTGCGTGAGCGTTTCTGTATATTGTCATAACACGACAATGTACAAATTAAGTACAATGCCAACATGTGTACATTTATCAGTTGAATTGAGTGAGCTGTCATTGAATTTTTAATGTGTTTCGTTCGTGGATCCTTTGCTTAACACAATTGACTGGCATACTCCTTAACAATATTGTGTTTAAGAATTAACAATTTACACAGGAGGTCTAAGTTATAAATTAGTAACTGTAATATAGTCATAGTCTCCTTTAATGTCAGGGCTATTCGTTTGGGATATTAAACTATAAAAATGCATTTAAAAGGTTATTTGTAATGCATAGGGTAGAGAGTGTCATAATCAAGAAATCATCGCTTTCTAATGGAAACAATTTGTGCTGTATTTATTTAACTTGTTACGTTGTTTTCCTCTGTTTTGTATTTTATGTTTACAAAAATGAATTGATATGGTGTCCCTAGGTCCTGTATGTTTAAAGATAGATGATGAGATAAGGTAAAAATGTCTTGAGGTTTAAATTTGCATTGGCCTTGCAATAACGCTGTGTTGTTATTGCTTTAACATGGTGTCCTTGAGGTTACATAGGTGATGAAATATTAAGGCAAACTTGAAAATCTGTTTTATGTAATTTGAATATATATATCCACATGTTATTCATTTGTCTTATTTACTAAATATTATCAATTTCAAATACGATCTGTTACAGCCAAGCATTTAAAGATTCGCAATAATGCATAAGAAGGTTTAGTAACAACATTAAAATTTACGACATTCAATTCATACTCGAAATCAGGCAGAGACTGAATATCAATGATCTTTTATTCATTTCTGATGGAAACTTGTGTTTATATACATTTAAGTGAATGTGGATGCGAAACAAACATGACACCAGTGTTCACAAATATGTACACAAAGATCATCGTTTATATAAGTCAATTAAAACCTTGTAGCTATTCATAAATATGCAAATTAGGTTCACACGCATGCGCAATACGCTGCGCGTGCAGATCCCACACGTGCAAGTTTGTGTACAAAATGAAAAATAAACATTAAACATTAAATAATAATAAAAGTTTCTTACGTGTCTCGGTAAGAATTTCAACTTTTGATTGCCTAGTTACCATATAGCTGAATTGCAGTACATTCTTTATGAAGATCTAAGGAAGGTACGCAAAAAAGCGATTTGTCGGAAACTGCTTTCCGTCGGAAACTGCTTCTCAACCAGTACGGAGGTGGTAATTGAAATTATTAACGTTCATTATTTAACGACACTTAATGTTATGTGATCAATTAAATCACTTGAGTTGAGGTTTAAAATCATTTGATATTTTGTATGTATATGTCAAACATTTTATGTTTAGGCCAAGTACAGTTTGTAAACTGGTTGACGCTTTTATTGTTTCATTATTGAGTAATGGGTGTAAAAAGTAAGGATTGAGATAGAATTAGCAAATATAGCATGTGCTTTTTAAATTCGGTAAAACATTATTACATGTTAAATCTTCTAATTGTACAATTGGTTTTATGTTGACCTAGGTAGATAATCAATTTTCTGGCAACATCAGCAAACCATAATATATATATATATATATATATATATAAAGAATAATATAAAAAATGTTAATTAACGTTCAGGTTACAAATTGCATTGTCTTTACAAAGATATGGATATTTTCACTTCCGCTGCATTGAAATTAGCCGATACGGCAACGATAAAATAAACCACATAGTCAAACTTAAACAGTACATCTTACTATGTTAGACCAATGTTGCAAAATTGTTCGAACACCCCCCCCCCCCCCCACACACACACACACACACCGGCCCATTCCACGCCTCAGTGCGATTTACTTTGTCAATAACTGACGTTGCGTTATTTTAAGCTCGTTTCTTTTGATGTCGAACACGGATATGTTACAATTGATGCGTTTAAATCCTATATTGGTTCTCCGCTCGCGTGGCGGGGCGAAAGGATAAAACGCTTTAGTGTCGTCATTTCACGTGGCGCACTCAAATCGTGAACATTTGTTTCTATTATCACCTGCCAACAATCCGACGGATTGAACATTAAGACAGAACATCCAGAAAATCCATTATTAAAATTCGAGAACATTGTTTACATACCCTTTCGGTCAATATAAATCACCATTTAAATGGAAAATATTAAAATATTGCCCATCTTTATCTCAGTCATTGAACTTAATTCTCTTGATGCATAAATGATTTATAAAAATAAATTGCAATTTCGATAATTGCTAAATATTTATAATGGCTTTCTAATGAGAAAAAAACAACTTTGTAATGCCGTAGGTTCTCTTGGTAATAATTTGGTAAAAGCCTTTCAAAAAGATGACATTATCAAAAGAAAACAGATACATATCACGTATTAAGTGTATTAGGATGCAGAGCAAAAACATTCGTTTGACTGTGTTGCCATTATAATATATCATTAACAAAGGATTCCAAGTGTTTTCATGCTATCTTTGAAGCATTCCGTATGAAGATCAATTTAAGGATAACTGAAAGCTGAAATGATCTACACCACGGTATACGGTAGACGCGTCCATTGCACTTGAAAACAGTCGACACCCCTCCCCAGTCCACCCCTTCCGCGGCCCCAATGTAATTTTCCTTCCTACGCGCCTGACTTCGTGCATCTGTAAGATTGTGTGAAACACAATATACGCGTCTACCGTCTACCGTGGTGTAGATTGTCTTCTCATCCGGTTTTTATGAAAAGTCGAATTTCTTCCTCTTTTTCATATTTTTATAAAATCGGATGATTAGCACAATCTACTTCATTTGGTGTTACTCTCTTAGTAGGAGTAAGGTTGTTGGATGGTAGGATTTTTTTATAATTTTTCCAAAAACTCCATTTATATTACATTCCAACAAATGAACCATAAAAGCTCACAATTGCAATAGCAATTAAGTGATACTTTATTTTAATAAATATTTGAATATATGTATTTTAAAATACCAATATTATAAAATTTATTTAGCGAGAGAAAGTAGTAATGTATTAATACTAACTACTTCCATATTAGGAAATAAAGAATACTTCTTATTTCCATATAAGGATATAACTATTTATATATACGTATTGATAAAAAAAGTGAAGCATTCCGTATGAAGATCAATTTAAGGATAACTGAAAGCTGAAATGAATCTGTCACGAGCTGTCTCAAAATTCATTATTATATTTAAGAGTCCAAGATAAGTGTAAGTACGCAAGCCTTTGCCCAAACAAAGTGTATTTCCGATCGTTTTAATTCCGTTGGAAACTCAACGTTTTTAACTTCTTACGATAACTCCAAACTATCAAATAGTGACATCACACCCGGTTTAAAAGTCAGTTATGAAGTCATATTTATGTAATGTGGCCAAGGCGTCATTTTCGGTGTAAGTACAAACATATGGATGAACATTTTAAGAATAATTTCAATGAGCTCAAGACAAAATATCACATTTTCCTCTCTTAATTTATAAGGAAAGAGAATCTTATTCAAATAATCCGTTATCAATAAAAAGAAACGAGCAATAAACGTATGGCTTCCTGGAATATTACCATTTAACCAATAAACGTTTCCAATTTCACTGTTTATTAAAGAGCGGGTAACATTCTTAAATTACACATGTGTAATAAAGATAAGATACGTGATACTTTCATTAAACAGCAAACAATGTGATTGAATGAGACTATAATGAAAGAGTTTATTTTCAGTTTTGCAATAAGTATGAACCACTTTTTACATGTCAAGATATTAAACTGGTCAAAAGGAGACAATGGTTTTACAAAAGGCAATAAGGCTAAAAAGCAATCTAAAATGAATATGTTAAACAATAGCAAATTCAAACTTTGAATGTGGTGATTGTAATTTTGGATCATCATGCAACTTGTTTATTCTATAAACAACAAGTTCGAATACTGATTCGGTAGTAAAATACAGTTACTAGCCCAAAACTTATTACAATATTTAAAACACATTTGAAGTGCCATGGTCAGAATTACGTTTGCGACTTTCTGTAATGTTATAAATAAAGAAATAATTCCAATTATCCATTAGTCCGAACATGGACAAAATTAAATATGTACACTTTTAGTTCACCAGACAGAGAAGCAGTAGTAACAATAGATAAATTCAGGAGTAGTAATGATTCCTTAACAGATGTTTTATTTCCCTAAGTGATTTTATTTTCTTGTCAGGAATTTAATTTCGGTTTCCATGGCCATTGTTTACAAACAATTTGAAATTTTAGTTCAGGCACAAGACTCAAGATTCTTAATTTGAATGTAACTGTTTTTATCGAGAATAAACATGCTTAAGCATTACCGTTCAAATATCGGACTCTAATTTACGTATAGTTTGTAAAAAAAAGACAAAACTATGTTGCTGTCATTTAATAATGCTTTTCAAAGTCTAAGTCTAGACTCAGACATGAATTTGTTTGTAAACAGAAAAATCTGGTTATTTTTTGTATGAGTTCCTCTTTTGCTGGAGGTTCTTGCAACAGTGTTGCATTTACTTATTCTGGCACAGTTTCAATGAAAATAAGCCTACATTCTGTTCTCTGAACAACTTAAGAATCATTCCTTCAGTTCCTATTTGATTCTCTTTGTGTTGACAAAGCTAAAATGTTTCTTCTTCCCATACTCAGTTAGTCTAACTGATGGTGCATCTACACAGTTTTTATATCTGAGATTAAAAATAGATGTCTGAAATGCTACAGAGTTTTAAAATATTCTGGTGAGATTGGTTAGTTGCACCACCTTACCCTACTCAATATAATGTAGACAATTGAACTCTATGAAAAAGATTTTTTTAAGTTTAGGTGAAATCATTAAGGAAAACATGTTTACGCTCAGTGTTGACTCTTTATTAATCTATTTTTTTGATCGTCATACGAAATTAGATATAATGACGATAAGCTTTGCACTGGTTGTTAAATTTTGCTTGGTCTTTAAAAGAAATTCAGTTGCTCACCTGCTTTTCTGCACATTTTAGAAAATTTGGCATCAATAAATAACAAACTATGTACCCCAACGCCTTTATATTTTTAAACTGCTCCACACAAAAATAATGTGAATACAAATTGCTTTAGTTCGTTAAATGACTTGGAGACAACTATAATTCCTTAACATTTGTTTTAGCTACCCTGTTATTTTTCATCAAGAGTGGTCTTGTTTGATGCAGCGGAAACATAACCGACAATTTGAAAGGCTTGTTTAATGAAGTCTATTTAAAATATGTGAAAGGTGTTGGTTATTTCTGACACACATCAGAGATAAAACAAACTAGCGCGGGTAGGTGTCAAAGAAAAATGTGTTCGACCATCGACCCAATGTGTTGCACTTAGAGATAAAAGGGTCCTTAAAGCACGCATTGGCTAAATCAATAAACAGTGACATTTTATAGCACAAGCGTTGCAGCTTATCACTTTCATGATAACTTAACCTTAAAATATACTGTACAAAGAGCACATTTAATAAAGGTTAGGTTGATATTAATAACCTGGTCAATATTATTTTTGTTAGGAATTTTTTTTAGGTTTACAAATATGACAACAAAAATGATTACTTGAACTAGAACAATTTAAATGCTTAACCTAATTATATATAAAAGACGAATTTAACAATATGCTTAATACCATTTAGATGATGACAAATACAATTCAATTTGGACCTGTATTGATATTAATGTTTGAATTGAGTCATCACGGTCATCTTCATTGTTATCCTCGTTGCCAGAAGTGGCGACAGTAGCCTAAGCAATATCAACAATATCAGCAGTGACCATACTTAACATAATAAGGTATAAGTTTTTCGAATGATTAAAAAATATTTTACATACATGTGCCAGTATTCAAATCAGTATGAAAATGATAAAATGGTATAAAAGTGGCCGAAAGGTGAATCGTCACTTTCAGATAATCGTTAGATATGAAAAAACACAACTATAAAGCATCTGAGCACTTTACCACAGTCTGACATTTATTTTGTTTTAAATGTTTGTTTATCTAGCAATTATTGAAAGGAGCTGTTAACAATTAACGATAATCAACCCTTAACCTTCCTACGGAAATGATACTAAACTTTGAAGCATTTTTTTACTTTTAGGATGATTGGCATTGAAGGGAAAATTACAGTTAGAATTATGCATTTTTAGTTCCTTTTTCATATTAACTTTATCAATCTTGGGAAAAGCTCCAAGATAGTAAATTGTGTTTTAAACGATGTATCACAAATTCTCTAATACCAGATGTTATGAAACATGCAGTGTATTCCTGTTGCATTGAGATTAAATAAAAGCCAATTAAATTGAATAAAATGGCTTTATAGCGCAAAAAAACACAATCTGTAATATCTCCGAGTGTTTCTGACATAATTATTTACAATGTTTAATCATAACAAAAGTACTTGAGAAAAAGAGAATGACACTTTAGTATCTGTTTCAAATGTTGTGAACACGGCTGCAATTTAGGCGGGAGTTTTTATTATTGCATTACAAACTCCAATTACGCATGCATTTAGCATTTAAATATTATGTGTTCAATATTACAGGTTTCACATATATTCTGTTTTCTGCAATCCCATTGCTTGTTTCAATCTATTTATCTTATAGCGGCAAAATTTTATATACAACCGTTACTAATTAGATGAGTCTAGTAACTGTTTTCTTACTTTAGTCCAATCCTTACTAGAGTCATGATATTGCAGAAGTATTGCTATAAATCAATTTTGAAAATAACAACATTAACTTTTACCCAAACACAACGTTAGTGTTCGAGAAAAATGATTTCATCGCAAAAGCATCTTTCAAGATTTCTTTGTATAAAAATGTAATAACTAAATCAACCTTTTTCAGAGAATATTACTTACCAGGGACATCCAACTGCTTTCAGAAACTGCTTTTATTTTAAATTATTGTGTATTTTTCTGAATGATCTAACAAGGATTAATTTAATGGCCAATATTGGATATGCTTTATCCCTCGCCTCGCTGATAGAAACTGTTTTAATTATGCTAATATCAAGGTGAGTTTTAAGTACAGTTATGCTATTTCAAAAACGCTTTTTTCCACAGCTTAAATCTTCGTTATAGTTCACAAGACGTATTTATCATTCATTGCTGAATTTTGCGCATACTTTTCTCATTTATCAGAGGATTGATAATATTAACTCTTACTTCTGATGCAATTGCTGCAAACTCGAGTCCAAAGCTATAGATATATCATTTTGCTGATATTATATTTTACTATTGAGCACAGAAACGCTATTTTGTCTGTTATTTATTTCTCATTAGTTTTGTAAAGTTATTCACTCTGTTGATACGAATATGTTTTAGCAAATGCCATTATTAAGCGATTAACTATTATAATACAAGGCATTTAGGTAATAGAGTATATAATGGACAAATATTTAATGCAGCAATATATATGCGAACAAGTCAGTTATCAAATATATAAATAAAGCTACAAAAATAGTATTAATATTCAACAATATATATATAAGCTGCACATATTTCACAAATGTATTCTTATGACGGTAGTGGTCAGTGTGGTTTGTTTTTGTATTGGGTCTGTACTGGGTGTACAGGGTGACAATATTATGTGAGTTTTCTTCGGAGTGAAGCTGTAGGTGGTGGTTTATTGATATTGGCACAATAATTGGTTAACATTCATTTGTGATTATCAAAAAGTGTATTTAAATATTCATAAAATATCAACTCAAGTTACAGATTTTTAATACATCTATCTCTTATATGAAATAAAAACTTAACCAATCAAGAAAATAAATTTTGGGAATGTCCCATCGAAAGAAATAAACAATGGTCACATAAAGCATACTTTGCCCGTATATATAACAGCTGGAAGCGCCATGAACCAACATCGCACATTCCAATAAACAAAAACGTATTCTTCAACGGAAAAGTGCATTGCGAAATACGTATTATGAACGTCTCAGGACCTAAGTTAATGAGAAAATTTAAAATGCATGCATTTTAATTATCGCTAGACTGATAAACACCATATATATGTTCCTTCTAATTTTATTTTACAGAGAGTTTAAAATGTAACCTCCAAAAGTATCATTTTTGATCCTATATGTATTCTGTATCAGCTCTATTGTTGTACATACACTTGTTCATTTCGCTATCGCCGTCATATTCGAGTTTCAACAGATTAGAGATTTAAGACCAAAATATGCGGCCACAGCGCTAGAATATCATCATTTAGGAATAAATAGTTTGACCCTTGTCTCAGGGCAGTTGTTAAGAGGAATCTGCATTATATTATGGAACAAATCATTGCAATAATTTAATGTTTTCTGCAACTCAAAGATAATGAATGAAAAGAAAACGGCGAAACATTCCTTTTAAACTAATATTTCCTTTTTGCACACAGAAATGAGGCAATTAAAACTCGCCCGCTTCAAGTTTCGGTCTGTCATAATTTAAAAATTCCGTTAACAAAAGCTCACAAAAAAACACTTTTATTAATACCATACGCATGGAACCATGTAGATATCCCATGTAACAGGGTTACAAACAATACCATTATAACGTTCAATTGTATCGTTGCTATGACAAAATAGAGTTTAAGTCCAATGGGAAATTTTGGCCGTGTTACGCACTGCCATGACCGTTTTCATCGTTTCACGGGCAAACGACCTTCGGTTTAGAACAAAACAACTTTTTTGCGCTTACGAGACCAGTTTATTGTAAATTGTTAAGTAAAATTAAAGTAATTAAATTAATGTAAGGCACAAAGAAGTAAATTTGATTTTTTTTTCACACGATTGTATACATTACTTATTTCATCGAATACGCAAATCATCATACCTTTAATGATTTTGTTATTCCATCTAGTGTTGTTAATTTGATATGAATTCGCTAGAGTACTACCTTTAGCTATTCATACTTCCATGCCTTCTCGTTAAATATCTCCTTTACTGGATCTTATTTTTAAAATAAAATGATCATTATGTCCTTGGGCTGTTTGATACAACTATTAACTAAGGTGGTGTACTTACCAATTATACAATTCCGAGTACTTGCCTAAGGCTGTCTTAAGGCATCAATACCTTCTGATCCTGGCATCACCACCTCGAATTAAACAGCTTGGAAAGATTACTATAACGAGACGCACATCAGTAACGTGTTCTCCTAACAGTTTGTTCAAATATGTAAACTTGCTTACAAACCAGTCGGCGCAATTTCCGAACCTACTAAAAAGAACTGCTTGATAATTATAATTTCTCGGAACCCATTCTGGTACCATTAAGATCATTTTCCTCCCCTAGCTAATTTATTTGATGCAGGCAAATGTAAATTCTATATTTGCCACTGTTTTGTCAAAAATGACTGAACATTTATATTTTCTAAAAAAAATACTTCTTAGTTAAGGGCTTATTGCTCCAATTCAGAAGTTCATACTAAGTATTACCTGCCTAGTTTATTTAAGGATGGTTATATCATTTCATACCATTGGCTACTTTCCATCTCCCTAGGTTTTGAAGATGAATGGTTTGAGATTTCAGAAGCAGTCTGATCATGCTGGATCTAATTGATCTGCATGTTTTGGTTTACATTTTCACCACATTGTTTGAACTGTTATACCGGATACACGTTTACCGAAAAAAGTGGTTAGGTTATTATAAAAATCGGTACATTTTTCTCAGGTTGTGAAATGTTTAGTACACAATAGGAGCTTTCTCCCCACATATGATAGGTTGTTGTTCGCCATCATGCCATAATATCCCCTAGAGCCCATTATGACATGTAGAGAATAATAAACATCATGTGGTGATTGTCGTAAACTTGCAAGCAGCCACCAATCATTTACCTCTCAATAAGCGTTGTGTGCCATTTAAAAGGCCATACCCATAATTACTTGTCATTCATTCCTCGTTACAACGACCATCTTTGGCTTTTTTACATAGTTGTCTTGTATAAAAAAAAAATATTTTCTCTTCTTATGATTTATAGTCGATTTTCAGTTGATTGCTTTCCCATTGTAGTTATCACTACGATTGATCGTAAAATATGTAGTTCGAGTATTGAACGCGAAAAGCTTTTTTTTCTTCTTTATTATATGTCACATGGATTTCATTCGCATTACCTCTCGATTTATAATTCTATAAATATGCACTTCTTTATTATTTTAGATATATGGCGAAGTTTGCACTAGTCCTGTTATTCGAGCGGATAAGAAATATCTTTACTAAGACATGATCTATAACTCATTCCAGGTATGTTGATAAAGATCGGCTTATGGCACCATGCGACGAGTGGCTTTGTATTTTAACACGTCTGTTTTTCGAAGAAGGGGTATAGCCATTGTCATGAAAACATTGATGTCAGAGGGGGCCGCGTCGTCGGCGACGTTACACGAACAATATTATCAAAGACATGACAATAATGTTGTCGCATGCACCAACGTCGTTGCATAAAACCTTTCATTTACTATAACTCTAATACTGGATTGTATAATTGTTGAGTGTTGCCACTTATGCAATATTTATATACAAAAAATACAGAAACAAGTTCAGTAGGCGAAATTTTAAACATAACAGTAATGCCACAGGGTTAACGCCAAAGACATATAACAAACAAAATCAAACCAAAACTGACAAAAGACCGACTTCGTTCAGTTATGATTGATTAGCAGTTATATCTCAAATTTGAGAATATTCGTCTATGTTATGAGTGAATTCTTCAAAGAAAAAAAATATTCTAAGCAAATAAATGTTTTGGCGCAATATAAAAAATGAGGCATTTAGTAAAGCCATTTAAAAAAAAAACAAAAAAAACATCATGTTTTATGGTATGGCTAAAACAAACACAACAAAACGAACACACTGAATTTCACACTCTATTAACAGTATTCGGCATTGTAAATTAACTGTGTTTTAGAATTAACAAACAGTGTTATACTTATTCAAGCAGAACATTTTAGTAAATATAATTCAAGACATAAGATAGAAACGCATCTACCTCCAGGGTTTCCTGTTAGCAGTGCTATTCTATTTCTTGAACGAAGAGGTAACTATGTCATTTCACAATAATTTATTTCTTTTGTAGGAAAGACACTATTGAAATTATCTCTGTATTAATATAAATTATGTATTCACAATTGGAAAATGGTATTTAACTAATTCGCCCTAGAATAATTATACTTAGGTTGTTCAATACCTTGCTGCAAACACTCATTATTAACGTAACCTTTACGTTGCAGAACGTTGTATGAATTTATGCTTGAAAACATTGTGTTTTTATTTTTAAGAATGAAAGTTATAAATATCATTATTATCTTTATCTTTGAAATAATCATTTCGAAATTAATTATAGATTTAGAGCGTCTGGGATTTAAACTTGTTAACGGTTTAAACCTCATAGTAATGGGTAGAAAAGCAAATGACACCATTGCAAGCAAAAATTGTGAGATAAAAGGGTGAAATTATTTTTATTCTAATGAAATGTCAATTACATAATATGATTTGAATAAAACATGTCTATTTCAGCGTTTAATTGATTCTTGTAAGGTTTTCTCAGGTGGGTTTGTATTTCGTTAAGGTTGATTGGTTTAGGTGTTATTGAGGTTAAAACTCAATTTAACAGCATTAAACACTCTACCAACACTCAGATTATATTCATTATTATTGCACAATGCTATCTTTTTTGTTCATTTTCTTATCTCGTACGAATAGCGTCGACAAATCAGGAAGCAAATCTATTTACAAACAAAAATGAAACGACGATTATTCGTTCTACCCAGACACCAAAAGCAATACTTGGTGTTGAGCAAATCCCTTTTTAAATTGTGTTTTGCATGACGTTTTTAACGAGCATGTAATAAATTACTTGTGTATCATGTGGCATTTTCAAACATGTTCCTTCGGTTTAAACAATATGCTTTCAATGCACATTTTGTCACAATGTCGCGAAAATGCGAATCTGTTAGTGCTTTATAGTCACATATTCATTGCGTTCAACCAACAATACGATATATACATGTCATTGAAAAATGTCGATGTAATAAATGTATGTAAACTAATTGTTGTAGGCCAAAAGCTAAATTCTGCTCTGCGTGTATGAATGTACGTACTTAACTAACATAAAGGGAAATACGGGTTGAAATATAATTTACTTTATGCTTGTGGTTAAACTCGTGGACGAGTCAAGTTTTATAATATAAAAGGAAAAACAAAACGATTGCCGTCTTGGATCGGTCAGCAGGTCATCAGTTCAGTTTTGTATAGTACACCCTGAGTTGTTCAAATATCCTCTCTAAGCAACTAAATATGTATAGTTTAATGTTGAGAGTTGTTTGGCAATTTTAATAATAAAAAGGATCCTTTTGGCGAAGTGAATTTTCCGCTGTAGATATATGCGTTCACTTGAACTTATGTTTTTCTTTTCCTTTTTTATTCAATTACTTTAATATATTTATTTGTGTTTATAGGAGGGGACACCATTTATAAAATAACTTTATAAATGTCACAAAAGTCATATCTCGTAAGAAATCGCTGAACTTATAAACAGAGACAAACGATATTTATTCATTAATAACTTAACTGTTATATTTCTAAGCATAAAATCATCATACTATCTAAATTCATTATGAAATCATCTTTTAAATCATTTTATTATAAATTCAAGTTTGAAATATACTATTACGATATAATTGTATACAGTATTTGCTGTATTATACAATTTACTTTAATGAGAATAGTTTATTTTTCTTCAGAGCATTGTTGAACCGATAATTGTATGCCTTATTCTTATCATGTATGTGAATGTACCATTGTTAATATTTGTAAATATTGTGTTTGTCCTCATGGACCGTATGGCTTATTGGATTTGAAATAAACCTTCTTATTCTATATGTATAACTACTATTTGATTGTTTTACGTATACAATGATATTTTTGGCGCATTTTAACAACATTTGGGCATTTCACCGTGACTGCCTTTGCATGAACAATGAAAGATAATTAAAATAATGATTTCTGCATTTTAATCATGATTCATATGTTTGTACTATATCATCTTTGGAACCGGGAAAATGTTATTGAATCTACATCAACAACTGCTAAATTTACATCCTATCATCATTCTTTTATTGTGTAAGGGTGAAAGTCCGAAAGATGTCCATCAGGTCATAGAAAGAACAGTCCGGGGCACGTTTATTCAAATCATAATGTTTTAGAGTGAAGCTGACAATTCAAATTAAAAAAAAAAAATAGCAATACAGTTCCTGTTCTTTCCTCTGTCATCAAATCGCTATTCTTTGGCAAATTAAAAGTTGATTTTAAAAAAAGCGAATCGTTTAATTTTTACCAATTATGGTTTTACATGTAAGACCTATAGAAAAACTTTAACATCATAAGTTCAATAGTTTGATATCAATAAAATAGAGGCAAAACTTTACAACAGAAGATAAACTTCAAGGTAAAAAGAAAAAAAAAACGACCAATTTCTAATAAAAATGCATAAAATCCCGCTGAATTGATTGAAGAGAATGCAAGATCTATCACAGATTTAACGTATAAAAACTGTTTTGAAATAAGTACAAGAAAACAAACATTGTCCATGTTTTTATGTTACTGTGAAACTCCCTGAATTTGCCAATTCCATATTCAGTGCCACGGAATATTTTGCACAATCGCTTTATCTGAACAGAAACGCAATATAATGCGACCATTAAATTTGAATTATTGCGACAACCATTTCACAATTAAATCCAATATAGCTCATACCACGGAAGGAAATATTATTTGAAAGTTGAGACATATTGCTGGAATGGACACGACTTCAGTTTACATCCACGCGAGACACCAATTAGAATAACGGCTGCAAATAAATGTCCCTCGGTTTCTTTTGGTTTTGGTCGTTTCCGCAATAAGCATTGTCTATTCGATCATTTTTGTCTTCTATAGAAATATATTTAACAAATTGGTTCATCTGTACAATCACCTGTAGCGTCCTTTAAAAGTTTCATTGACAAGCAAATTAGCCCACAAGTTCATTAAAAATTGCCATAAAAACACAAAAACTTAAATCATTATAAAGCCTTGCAACATACCATAATCTAATTGTATCTTCCGATCATTTCCATTGTTTATTGATGAAAATATACTCATATCTATGATGATAAAACCATGCTTTACAATCATATTGGAAATAATTATCTTTGGAAATCATTCAAATCATTTGTCACAGAGTATACTTTCAAGCAGTAATGTCAAGACCATTGATGTAAAAATCAAATCATATCATCTACTGATAATACTGGTAACACATTATACTGATAACACTCGAGTACACAAAGGCGTATATATATATATATATATATATATATATATATATATATATATATATATATATATATATATATATATATATATATATATATGTACTCGGCCGCTATAGGCATAATGTGTTGCCTGCTGTATTCAAATCCCAAAAGCGGATATAACGCAAATGCAAAGCTCATGGCCTCGCCTTTCTGCAAATGCCAGTCTATATAACAAATGTTTCTCATCAGGTCTTGATTCTCAAAATGGCATTAATAATAATAATAGCATAACTTTCACATAATCAAAAACACAACGAATATGGTAAACCTTTTCCAGCCTTATTTTTTACAGGATTCTGGGGCCCGTTTCAATAAAATATTTTAGTCATACACCTTAAGATGCGTTAGAGTTCAGCCGTAAAGTTACGGTCAAAATCTATGCCACAAAGTAAATCATACGACTTTTATGAAAGGGGGACAAGCAGGTTTAGGTTTCTCGGAAAGTTTCATTGCAAAATCAAATATATTGTGATTTCTTTTTCTAGGTAATTCGTTGTAAGAGGAATTATGTAGGATATCAATAAACATGACGTCACATCCGCTGCATCATGACTACAACGGCATATATGTTCTAACATGAAATGAAAATGACAGAGATGCCTTTCAAACGAGTGAAAATGGTCCTGCACACCCAATATCAACAATTCACACGTCCAGTGTCACTAATATACAGGGAATTCATTTCTGGTCATATATAATTACTAGCATTATCGTTAAACAGCAGTGCCACATACTCGACATCATTGTCAATTAGATACTTAATAAGAATAATGGTCGTGAGAAGTGGCACACTCTGCGAAACTTGATTGATATTGTAACTTTAAAATCGTTTTTCTGTACACGAGGTCATATGTCGTTTTCAGTATGGGATTTTCTATACATTATTACATCATGTTGTGTTATTGTTGTTTAATACATAAACAATACACAAAATAGCACGTTTATTATGACCGTTTGCGATTGAGACATATGCTGGTGTGTGTTGTTTTTTATTTAAGCATTGGGATCGCCTGAGCCTTGAACATAACTCACCTGTAACGAGATTTATATCCCGAAGATATGGTTAAATATTAGTTCCATTTTGAAAAAATTAAACTCTTGCATGTTTGTAAACCAACTGGGAAATTAAGTTTTATGATGGATAGGATTTGATTTCGCAAGAAATAAATTATTCAAAACCAACTTCCGTTGATATACAAAATCAAACATTTTCAGCGTTAAATATGGGACGCTTCATAAAGAAAATTGCTAACAATTTCACATACGTTTAATATAGTCATGTTACAAATAACTTAATGATTAAATTGCATATATTCTATCGTATATGAGCCTAGGTTTAAATTGTGTTGTTTTTTTTTGTTCAACAATCCAGGCGTTATATGGTGTATAGATCTCGTAACAAACTTACATGTACATTTAAGTTGCCCAAATACATGTCTAGTTCACCACACAATGACTATCTGAGCCACCGAAGATTATACCAATGGACCATCATGATTGCTTTGTGAATACACTTTCTATCTCGAGACGCTGGGGCCAGGAAGTGGTAATGCAAGTTTGTCACGAGATCAAGGACCTTCAATACTTAAAAGATATAGATTAAATTAACACCAATAAGTCAGTTGTAGCGTAACAGCTACTGAACTCTCAGAACTTTATAGAACTCTTTAAGTTATTAATCAACTATTGTTTCAATGTTCATTCTTTATTTAAAATAGTCTTTCTAAATATAATAATATAGTTTAAGTACAATATAATGTTCTAATCTCATCCCAAAGCCTAATCTAAGTCCAAAAAGGACTCAACCCCGAGTTCACCTGGCCCCGTCTGCTTCACAAAGCACACACGTTTTTGTAATTAAGATGACAATTTATGCATTACTGTGCATTTGTACCAATTTGGCTGTTAATCACTTCCGCATTTCTTTACAATCGAATATGACCAACAATAATTACTAAATATTCATTATGAAGACAAATATCCATTTAAATAAAAGCTAATTATATCATAAAAAATAACCTTAATAAGATCATTATTTTACACTTATCTCTTTCTTTTTTGATCAAGATTTTTATGAAAATCTTTGCTTCAACCCCAAACAATAGTTATCATAATGTTACACAGTAATAGATAGGTCATCCTGTTGATTGAAACAGAAAATGCTCTAGAAATAAACATTTGTCTAATATTGCTATTTAAAAGTCATTCGATCGATAAGATGAAATAAAATTGGAAAGGCAGAAATGCGACGAAACCATGTTTTTATTTTCACACTCAAGGATTTGGGTATCTAAATAAAAGCAGTGATCGTCTTCTTTTTTTTTTTTTACGACATTGAACTGAAATAAAATTTGTATTTCCACCGAGTTGATATGAAGTTAATGAGCCGAAACTGTTTTTTTTTCTTCACATAGCAATAAGGACTATGACCTTGACAGTACTAAACACAAAGGCAAACCCTAATACGCTTGCTAAAAACAGGTTCCACCACTATACATCATTTCCTAATAAAGGTTTTGAACGGACACTTTAGTTTATCTCAGTGACTTTGACGTTGCCCTGGATACCTATCCACAATCCAAAGTTTGATCAGCATAGAAACTACCTACAATATTTCACTATTTACAGCAACTGTCGATTGACATAGGCATTTACAAATCCATCACTCCACATCGCAAGACAAGCGATTTGCAGACAATGCAGCGGAATGGTAATATATATATATATATATATATATATATATATATATATATATATATATATATATATATATATATATATATATATATATATATATATAATGGTTTGCTGATGTTGCCAGAAGCAAAAGTAAATTGATTATCTACCTAGGTCAATATAAAACCCAGTTGTACAATTAGAAGATTTAACATGTAATAATGTTTTACCGAATTTAAAAAGCACATGTTATATTTGCTAATTCTAACTCAATCCTTACTTTTTACACCCATTACTCAATAATGAAACAATGAAAGCGTCAACCAGTTTACAAACTGTACTTGGCCTAAATGAAACATTCCCTCACTGCCAAAGTTAACATAATAATTATTTGGTTTTCAATTTACATAATATTTTTGCTTATATTTTATTTTATTATATTATGTTTGTAAGTTTAGATACCTGACATGTTTATATGTATAACTATATGTATTACGACGATGTACACATGTATAAGTCGAATAAACTGTCTGTTCTGTTCTGTTCCTAAACATAAAAAAGTTTGACATATAAATACAAAATATCAAATGATTTTAAACCTCAACTCAAGTGATTTAATTGATCACATAACATTAAGTGTCGTTAAATAATGAACGTTAATAATTACAATTACCACCTCCGTATAGTAATTTATCAATGCAATTAATATGGCCTATTTTTAAACACAACAACATTTGTTTTTATCAAGGTTTACTTATAAACCCCACGTTTGACACTATTCGTGTAGTACGTAAATATGTTTTTGTAATAATTTGACAATTTGTAAGGAATTACCATACCATCGGCAAATAACATTTATTTAAAGATTATACCGCTGTTAACGTCAAATGTCGAAAACATATCTCAAATTTCCAAACATGCAAAGAAATTGTAAAGGCGACAACACGTCGCCTTGTTTCAAACAAACATAGTATGGTAAACATCATTTTACACAACTAGCCTAGGGTTTCTTATGCTGTGCAAGCTAATATTTAATTTGAGCAGATTTTTAAACGGAGCAAAATGAAAAGTTCTAA
This sequence comes from Mya arenaria, assembly GCF_026914265.1. Classification (NCBI taxonomy): domain Eukaryota; kingdom Metazoa; phylum Mollusca; class Bivalvia; order Myida; family Myidae; genus Mya; species Mya arenaria. The sequence continues at coordinate 36,697,045 of NC_069133.1, read as the reverse complement.
ATTATATTTATTTTTTTACTTATTTCTGATATTTTCTGTTTTGCATGATAAACGAGGAAATGGTAATGTTCGCCTTAAAAACATTCTTTAAAAAATGTTGTCACTAAACCTTCTTATGCATTATTGCGAATCATTAAATGCTTTGTTGTAACAGATCGTATTTGAAATTGATAATATTTAGTAAATGAGACAAATGAATAACATGTGGATATATATTCAAATTACATAAAACAAATTTTCAAGTTTCCCTTAATATTTCATCACCTATGTAACCTCAAGGACACCATGTTAAAGCAATAACAACACAGCGTTATTGCAAGGCCAATGCAAATTTAAACCTCAAGGCATTTTCACCTTATCTCATCATCTATCTTCAAACATACAGGACCTAGGGACACCATATCCATTCATTTTTGTAAACATAAAATACAAAACAGAGGAAAACAACGTAACAAGTTAAATAAATATAACACAAATTGTTTCCATTAGAAAGCGAAAATTATTACATTTATGACACTCTCTACCCTATGTATTACAAATAAGCATATTAAATGCATTTTTATAGTTTAATATCCCAAACAAATAGCCCTGACATTAAAGGAGACTATGACTATATTTCAGTTACTAATGTATTATAACTTAGACCTCCTGTGTAAATTGTTAATTCTTAAACACAATATTGATAAGGAGTATGCAAGTCAATTGTGTTAAGCAAAGGATCCACTAACGAAACACATTAAAAATGCAATGACAGCTCACTCAATTCAACTGATAAATGTACACATGTTGGCATTGTACTTAATTTGTACATTGTCGTGTTATGACAATATACAGAAACGCTCACGCAAAGACGATCCTCATTATTCGGTGTTCTAAGTGGCGAAAGAAATTCAGGAGATGTGAATCTCCCTAATTCTTGGTTCCATCGTCATTGAAACGTCGTTTCCAATAGTCATTGTTGGAGCTGAACTATTGAACAATATGTCCAGGGTCGATATTCTTTTCCTTGAAAGATTTGAAATTAATGTATTTAGCATCTTCCTGAGACAACACGTACATCTATGGCCTGGGACTCTTCAATACTATTTTGATCTTCCGCCTATGCATTTATACGGTCATTTATAATACGCGATAAAATCTTATGCATTACATTGATTAATGAAATGCAAAGAGCGTTATATAACTCACTATAACTAAATTTTGTCTGCTGGGAAACGTTATAATTACATTTCGTTCATGTTATTTGCACCCAGAAATAGCAATATTTGATAAATCTAACAAAAATAATTGAAAAGCATCAAAGCCACCGACTCGAGGCAATTTAGTAGTAAAAATTTAAATTATTATCAACGGAATATTGGAACTTTATCTGAGGTAAAGTATCCTTTGGGAAATGAGTTATGTATTGCCGTTATTCTAAAACTTGAAAGTTGACCAGCTATTGCTTTAAAATTTTCAAACCGAAATCAATAACTATCATAAATAATTCATGTTTCACCAAACAGACCTGAGCTATAAGCACAAATAAACACCGCTGTCAGTACGCAAATTTATGGGGATATTAGTTAAATAAAAGCAAATGCTCATATCTCATTTTCGGAAATCGTCAAACAGCAAATAACTCTATAATTACTGCTTCGTTAACCAAAATACCAAACCATAATAATATAGCTCGGTCAACAAAGCGTACTCTTATAACGCTATCAGCGTAAAACATACGCGACTATCTCGATCTGATTCTGCTGCACATTTCGGTATTAAAATTCACTAGTTTTGTAAATGTGACTGTGTCGTGGACAAAGATCAACCATCGCTATTTTCATTGCTTGAAACTAGTGACTCAACAAATGTTATATTAGAGACGTTTGCAATGTCGTTGGTTGTCTGTTTGTCTTAATCATTAATATTTAAAGCATTGAACACGAGTAGTGTTTTGGGGTCCCTGTAGTTTCCATTACATTTAGTTTTAGCTTGTTTGTTTGATACACGAGAAAGTATAAGGCATTTGTACAGCTTTTGCGTCGTTGTCATCGGCATTCAAAGCCATTAACCATTCAAGGTATTCACATGAAATTTGGTACACATGTTGCCAACGACAATGCTTTCATATCATAAAGGTCCATAAACCTGGCAACTGTTGAGTCATGCCACATTTTGACTGAATAACAATATCCGTCAATGCGCTACGGGAGGATCGAGGAAAAACACAGGAAAGCAGAAAATGTGGGAAAATACCACTTGATCTCCACACTGATCGTCCACCTGGCTCGCATAAGTGTAATGTCGCCGCTACACAACTTGATATTAAAATTGTTACGAAAATTAATAGTTGAAATAATATAGTTGAAATAATACTTTATATAAATTTTGCTGCTCTGATGCGCTTAAATCACAGTATTACGTCAAGTCGTAGAACAACTTCAAATAAGATGTTAGACAGATAAAATGTGCGGCCTTACGTAGATTTCGCTGGACTTGTGCGTTGCTGAATTAGTATGTTGCTAGATTTTCATAACTATATATCTGTCCGCAGACTACAAACTACAGCGGTAAGTTAGTATTTTTTCGTAAAAATCTCGAATCCTTTTGGAAACTGCTAACAGGTTGTCTGTGTATTTATATAACGGATCCGCTCACGTGGACCCTGAACATGGCGGAACTATTTCCAAGGTTGTTTAAAGATGATCAGTCGAATCTGACGAAGCTTGTATGCGGATGTAATATATCATTTATACATCAGCCTTTCAAATTCTGAAATAATTACTAAATGCTTTCTGAAATTAAAGATTGTGAAATCAAAAGGGCCCGATATATTTAATCCTGATTTTACGAATGTTGCCTCTAAACAGGTTTTTTTTTTTAATTTTCGACTACTGAGCTTGTCCCTGCGTTTTCTATTGTATGTTTAAATACAGGAATCCAGATATTATAGAGGGATGATGTTTTTGTCCCCGTGCAACAATCTGACAATAAAAAAGATCCATCTAACGATGTAGGGGCTCTGGAAACCATATTCGGGATCGAGTGCGCTCTCACCCGATATGGTTTCCTTTGTACAGTAAATCCCCTATCGGGCCACCTACTAACCCCGTAACTTATAATAGTCGGTGTGGTAAAATGCTATTTATTTTTTTCGAGTATTGCCATCTTAAATCGTCATACAATTGCCATTCAAGAATAAAATAAGATTCATTTTCTAATAAAATAAATGCAAGACATTTTCTATCACAGTGCGGTAATGCTACTGGTTTGTGCGATCTATCGGTTTCAATCTCTAACACATTTGCAGATGCTCTAATTCTCGACAAAGCAGTCCTAAATTTCACTATTTTAACACCTGACAAATAAGACTGCAGTTCAAAATCTGCAAACAGTATGTATGATCTCGCCCCAGTGGATTCACTCATTAAACTGGTTGATCCATATGTTTAAAATAGTATGTTATGGAAACTTGAATATATAGGTTTACAACACGAATAGCCATATCATAACAGCAATTGTTTTTTGTTGTTGTTTTTTTCAGACGTTCGAAGTTGCATTAGGTAGATGTAGTATCTGTCTCAAAGTGAAAGTGGTGCCTAGTTTGATTATATTTGATTAAATTGAAATATGAACAATAAAAATAACGATTGCTTTGGTCATATTTAAAGTGCATACTCTTATCATTTTTAAACATAGATGTGTATCAAAATTAAAAATAAGTATGTTACTTATGTTGCAAAAATCTGCTATCGTCCTTTAAAGGCACACAATATAGGCTGATGCAAAAACTATTTTTTTAATTATACGAGGGATGATCCAAAATAAACAGGATTGTTCTCACATAACCAATATGGTTTAATATTTATGCATCAAAATATACATTAACAAGACGTGGATAGTATCCGCTACAAACACTGACAATTTCATGAAAATAGTACGTATGTTGCAAAAGTTACAGGGCTCTGAACAAGGTCACTAACGCAGACCCGGCGGGTTAAAACGGTATATATATTGTTACACTTGACCACTCAATGTTGTTATGAGTACGCCAGTCCTGTTTATTTTGGATCATCCCTCGTAATGCATTATTATCATATATATTTATTTATCAAAACAAAAAAGCACATGCTTTGTCAACAAATTAAATAGAAAAAGGATATTTTAGCGATTTTTAATTGGGTAGCTTATGGCCCAAAGCTACTAATTGAAGAAAAAAAAACGTTTATAAAAGCTATTCTTGTATCAGTACATGAATCATATGCCCATAACATTTAGTGTGCGTCATTAGAGGTTCTACTGTGATCACCATACGGTTGTCTGTAAACAGATAATTTTGCCGATCAATGCTATGCAATCCCTGTAAGCTGACGTTGCTAAGAGTAAGCAAAGGGTTATTTACTCTCAGAATCTCCGTGTATGCAGTTGGATTTCAGGTACTTGATTAAGTGTAAGTGATTACCTAAATTTCTTGGTTATTGTGCGTGTTATCAAACTAAAATTCCTATTTTAAAAAAAGTGTTCTTTAAATCATGGAAACACTAATCTATCGTGATTAACCTGGAATTGAATTTTGCCGAAATTAACCATTTAAATCCTGGAAACACTACTCTATGGTGATTAACCTGTAATTATATGCAATTGAATTTTTGCCGCAATTTACCCGTTACGTATTATACAGAGGTCAAGGTGTCAACCACAAAGCATGTCAAAACAATTAAGAATAAGAACATGCCAAATTGATTACATATCTAATGCCACAACGTGAGAAGGTTTTCAGCTTCCCAAATATTAATTAATCTATTTAACAAAATTGAAAATAAGCCGAAACATTATTTTCTAGATATCAATAAAATTAGTTTATGTGTAATGTAGTGTGTACAAATATATAATAAACAAGCTAAAGTGCCATTACATTGGAAAAGATGCGATTGCTCTTGTTTATACAGTTTCAGTCTCAGTTTGTTTTGTAATATCAGCAAATACATGCCTTTGGCCAAACACAAACATTGCAATCCAGACACAGAAGAAAAAAATACACACATTTATATTTGACAAAGTACAAAGTATATGAATATATTTACACCTCAACTTCCATTCCTTAAATGAACTGCCTTTCGGCAATTGCATTCATCAATCGATGAACGCAACATCTTCGGATATGTTCGGATCGTAATTCATTGCATAACAATATACATGAAAGCTATTGATCTTGTTATTGGTTGTATTGTGTCTGCAGGTCCCGTAAAATATAGCTCAACATTTTTAAAAGTGTTAGTTTAAATATATTGGTACCAGAAGTGTTTCAATTTTACGTTTTAAAGTGATTTCAAGTAGTTGATCATTTCCCGCGTTATTGTGACGTCATTTGAAAAAAAAATGATTTCGGTTATAGTCGGGTCGTTCTATTTACCGAATGGGTAAGAACGGGTTACTGAAAGGTTTTCTTAAATGAAAAGAAGTATTTTTTTAACAATTCTTGAATGAAATAATGAACTATTGGTGTAAATATAAGGAATGAATTGCGTGGTTGATGTCATTATCGGGGATATGAACGCAATTGGGATGGTCAAAGTACGCGTGGAGTCCTTCGGACTCCACACACATTGACCAACCCAATTGCGTTCATACCCCGATAATGACATCAACCCCGCAATTCATTCCTTAAATCAAATGAACAAAGCAATATATTGTATCAGATCAAGAAACAACGACAGCGAGAGCATCAGTACGTTTTGTCATAGCAATAAATACAAATTTGGAAAGATGATATTCCGACTGTTATTACTAGACACGATGGATACAAATTTGTTAATACTGTAAAAGATCGTTTCAGGTTATATTTAGTTCTCAGACCAGTACACAGAGGACAAATGCACAAAAAGTGGCACCGTATTAGTATTACATATATTACACTATATTCTGTTCCTTCTAACAATGTTGTTTTATCTTCCAGTTTCTATTTCTAATGAATGTGTGCATAATCTAAATCTTGACAAAGAATTTCGATGACACTCTTTATCAAAGGTTTCAATATATTTTTCAAATGCACCTTTTCATAAATTAGTTTGATACTGTAATAAAATGGTTACTACAGAGAAGAGCCAATAGCCAAAGCATGCAAAAAAGTGTTACAGGTGAATATAAGTTTTAGGATCCTTCTGAATTTTTTTCTTGACGTGTGGATAGATTTTGAGATAGGAAACTGACGCTAAACATACAATGAATTTGGTGTAGCCTAACAATAGTAAAATCGGTTATCGGTTGCCGCTGGCTGCTCTTGGGAATTGCAAAAAACACGTGAATGCATTACTTCTGAGTTGGATATTTCGAAAAACCGTTTTTAACTTTCTAAGCAACAGCAGCTCGAATATAGTTTATGTTCTGTTTATTCGTTGGGGCATAGAACGTAATTTAATTCGAGATGTGCGAATTAGGACCAGAGGTTGGACACTCTTATTTGTGTGTGCAACCAGATGATGAGAACAGTAGTGTGGCTCATATATTTACATTTCTAAATCAGTTTGACAGATCTTGGAAACATGCCGGTGAATTCGAGGCAGGGGTAATACTGACTGTGTTTTTATTGTCATCGATTACGAACGTCGTGGTTTTGTGGTTGATTTTGAAAAGTAAGGATGCAAAGTCAGTTACCAACTACTTTGTTTGCAACTTAATGATCGCTGATTTGGCTTACATATTTACAGCTCCTTTTGTTGCTAGCGGTCGACTGACATCTTCATGGAAACTTGGACATGGTCTATGTTCCTTCATTCACTACTGGTTGTTCGTCTGCGCATCATCTATAATATGGACTCTGGCCTTTATTAGCATAGATAGATATGTCAATATCAACATGGGCGTATCTACAATCAAACGACTCAACAAGTGGCACATCATTGCATTGTGCGCTGCAATATGGCTGATAGGAATATTGTCTTTTCTACCTGTAGCGTTATTCTCCAGTGTAGTTGAAGCCCCATTGAAAAACAACACTGTCAAAGTATGCTCTTTGATCTGGCCCGATGGAGAAGCACAGTCAACAGTTTTCCATACCAGTGTCATTATTGTTGATTTCTTGATCCCAATGGTCATCATATCAATGAACTATTTCAGAATATATAGGAAATATATAAACTCCAGACGGGCGATCGAAAGTTTTAGCAATGGGAGTACTAATACATCACAAACGCCGAGAATTAACAACAAAAGCATGCGAATTGTGAAGACCCTAATCCTCCTTGTTGTTGCGTTCATTGTCATGTGGACACCTACTGTGATTGTTTTCTACCTCATCGAGCGGGACAATGACTTGCAGCTTTACCAAATCCCGTCCTCAGCTTTAGTATGGTCTACATGTATTGCCTATGGGAACGGTGTGGTCAACGCTTGTCTGTATGGATTTTCGGCAAAACAGATGCGTGCAGGCGTCCAAAAGATTCGAGAGAGGATCACGACGCATGTCGATAATGACGGCGGAAACTAATTTATAGTTAAAACGAGGCTGAAGGCCATTCATTTATTCAATCCAGTGAATGGAATATAGTTGATCCACCTATGGTAGAACATTGTTCTTTAATTCAACGACCATGCTAAGAACTTAATTAAAGTGGCTTTCACATACGATATAGATGTATAAACTTAAGTACTGGGCAGTAGGTTTTGTAGTTTAACCACCATTCGTTAAACCTGGTTAGTATTTTGACTTCATTAACCTGTTATGATATGTACTAGCACTTAGAAGAGTATCCTAGTTAAACTGACGTTTGAAAAACTGGAATAGCTATCTTCTTTTTAACGACAAGACATTTTAAAACATGTTGCTTGACAATATTGTAGGGCAATCACTGTTTGTAAAGTTGCTAAACAAACATTGCTACATGCTTTTTACTGTATACTACTCATCAATTTGTGATTTAAAAAGGCAGTGAAAAAAGTAGAATAAAACATTAGACTATTTTAGAGGAAATTACTAAGGTGTATTTTTTCTGATATGTGTGTTCCTAAATTAATGATACGCAAAGGATACAAGTATAGGAGTATTATTTCAGAGCTTCATGCCGTGTATAAAGTATTGCATTAACACAATCATGAAATTTATTGGATGGTTTAAATATGATCTTTGGAAATAGCAAAAACTTCTAATTTTATTATTTTAACGTATTATGTGGATACCCATTGAAATCAATAGGTTATTCAACTCGTTCGACACATCATGTTCGATTCTACAATCACAGAAAAGATATTCTAATGTATATATTCAGAATAGAACTGACGTAAGTTATATATGAGAGTGTGCATTCATACAAGTATGTGTTAATCGATATCATTGTACAGATAGATTCGTACTGAACGGTTTTTGGTAAATAATAATGGCAGTGTAAATATTTTACTACACTTATTTGACCCGTTGTTTGTTCCTAGAATTCGATTGCATATATATGTATTTTCCCATTAGGGGTGTTTAATATTGAAGTATATCTTCCACTTTATATTTTGTCTGTCTTCTGACCAAGTATGATATAATTACTCCAATGATTCCTTTTAGTGTATTATCGTGTTACTTAAATTATTAGTTTCTAGCTGGTATTGGTTACATTAAATTATAGGCGTCTTACCTCTTTGAAATAATAAAAAAATCAGTCTGTAGTCCAAAATGTATTGAATAAATTTGATACCATTTTCATACCACTAGTAAAATGCCCTTTAAATTTCTTTGATGTCAGTTTGTCATAGTATACTCAGTGCGTCGTCTACCGGTGTACACCATATACCGTTGTTTACCATCTCCCTGCGTATGTATATACCATTCAGGGTGTATACCATCTGCAGGTAAATATGTATTCCATCTACCTGTTTAAACCATCTACCGTTGAGTGTGTATACCATCTACCGGTGAACACCATATACCGTTTTACCATCTACCCTTTAAAACCATCTGCCGGTGTATGTGTGTACCATATACAGACGAATGCGTGTACCATCTACCGGTGAATGTGTGTACCTGTACAGGTGAATGTGTGTACCTGTACAAGTGAATGTGTGTACCATCTACAGATGATTGTGTGTACCTGTACAGGTGAATGTGTGTACCATCTACCGTTGAATGTTTGTACCTGTACATGTGAATGTGTGTACCATCTACCGGTGAATGTGTGTACCTGTACAGGTGAATGTGTGTACCATCTACAGGTGATTGTGTGTACCATCTACAGACGAATGTGTGTACCATCTACCGTTGAATGTGTGTACCTGTACAGGTGAATGTGTGTACCATCTACCGTTGAATGCGTGTACCATCTACCGGTGAATGTGTGTACCTGTACAGGTGAATGTGTGTACCATCTACATGTGATTGTGTGTACCATCTACAGGCGTAAGTGTATTCTATTTTCCGGTATATGTGTATTCCATCTACCTGTGAATACAATCTTACTGTGTATCAAATCTACCGGTGTTATCTGAAATATAAACGACAATTGGCAAAGTACATGTCATGGAACTTATTTGTTTAACAAGTTTTGCTCCACGCAGTGCAACCTACAACTTTTAAAAGCAATTTATTTTAACATCTGTAAACTTTCCGAGAAGTGTCAGTTTTCGGAGATGCCAGCCTTTTAGACCTTTTTAAGTATGTTTCATTAAGAAGAGCTTGAAGTCAAACTTAGTTTTATAATAACCATTAAACGCAATTCCAACCGTTTCGGCTTCACCAGAATAAAAAGCAAACAGTATGGCTATTGTACAAAAATAAGAATGCGTTACGCATCTAGTTCATTTTATATTTTTATTCATGTTTTTACTTGTCCTTTATGAATTTGTTCGTATCTTTGCCGCCAACACACATAGCTGTCAAGCGTTGTTACCGGGGAAACGCGTTATTTCTTATTATTGTTATTATAAAGCAGCTTATCTTCTAAATGATTGCTCTTTCAATAACACTGTGTGTTTGCCAAACACTTTCGTATGTTATCTTAACAACGAAAAACAATCATAATTAGTTTTGGAATAAATATGTTAAATAAATCAACGATGTATAAATCCTCAATAAACACTGAACAAAGGAAAGTGATATGAGGGTGGCTGTGGGTCTATTAATACCTGGTGCAATTTGTTATGAAAACTGTAAACACGACGTCATTGGCTTCATCTTTTTATATGATGGATTTGTAAATGTTGCAATTTGTGAGTTAGTAAAACGAACGTTTAAACCCTGTGCCGTAAACAATATCATTATAGGATTTGGTAACCAGGCAACGTCCTCCTAAACTCAAAGTATTTCTATAATTACAGTTTTGCAATTATGTGTGCAAACGGTCCAGAGGTAGGACATTCTTACGTCTGTGTAAAATACGGCTCGGAGGATACCGATTTAGTGTTAGTGTTTACGTTTATGACACAGCTGAACAGGGAATGGCCGCACGCTGCCGAGCTTGAAGCTGGAGTTATACTCACGGTTGCAATTCTCTCAATGTTAGGCAATGCCGCTGTTCTGTACTTTTTGTTGAAATCAAAAGAGAGGAAGAACGTCACCAATTGCTTTGTTATCAACCTGCTCATCGCTGATTTGATGTACGTTTTGACTGTCCCTGCAGTCGTGACGGGTAGGTTGACTTCAGGGTGGTTGCTGGGAGGGGCAATGTGCTCTTTAACCCACTACTGGCTGTTTGTGTGTGGTTCAACAATGATTTGGACGATGACAGCAATCAGCATTGACAGATACGTCAACATCAACGTTGGAATTTCGACGACAAATCGTTTGAGCAAATGGCATATCATTGCAATCTGCGTAGCAATTTGGCTCATTGGCATTGTCATATTTCTTCCTGTTGCGCTGTATTCACAAGTTTTAGAAGGCACAGCAAATGGCAGAACTGTCAATGTATGCGCTTTGTTTTGGCCGGATGGAAACGACAAGAAACATTCAATCATTTTTATTGTCCTTGCATGTATTTTTGACTTTGTTATCCCAGTATTAATTATAAATTCAAATTACTTTCGGATATACAAAAGATATCGGAACTCGAGGCGGGCTGTAGAGAACTTTAACAAGGCGGGAAGCAGTAAAACATTCCAAAGAAGTTCGTCCGTCAATAATCAGAAGTATCGTGTGCTGAAGACGCTTGTTATCCTCGTCGTGGCTTTTTTGCTGATGTGGGGGCCTTTATTTATCGCGTTTTCCCTCATAGAGCTCGATCGGTCAAACGGTTATTACAAGATACCATCGTCCACATTAGTTTGGGCTACCACCGCGGCCTACGCAAATACTTTCTTCAACGCCTTACTCTACGGAATGACAACAAAGCAACTTAAATCAGGAGTCAACAGAATCCGTGAAAGATTTACAACGCATGTGGAACATAGCAGGGCTGTAGAAACGCCACCATCACAAACAATGCAGAAATAACGGCATGTGAATACTGGAACATAGCGGGGCTGTAGAAACGCCACCGTCACAAACAATGCAAAAATAACGGCATGTGAATACTGGAACATAGCGAGGCTGTAGAAACGCCACCATCACAGGCAATGCAGAAATAACGGCATGTGAAAACTGGAACATAGCGAGGCTGTAGATACGTCACCATCACAGGCAATGCAGAAATAACGGCATTTGAATACTGATTTCACACAAAACATAAAGCAAGCATTATTTGTGTTTAACGTTTATGTCACCATGCCATTATAACAACGTATTACTTTTAGGTTTCTACGAATATAGGAAGTTAAGTTGGAATGTGACTACGAGTGATCAGAAGTTATTGTGTTAAATACCCTAGCTATTCTAGTCATAAGCCTACTGGTGCGGATATCTTACCCGTAAAGAGCACGAAAATAAGCCTTTCTAGTGATACTGGTGTCTTTATTTACCCGTATAGAGCACAACAGCTTAAGTTATTGGGCTACCACTATAGACTAAGCGTACAATCTGGAGCCTTATTACTTCGCTACCAGGGGTGGATCCAGGAATTGGCGTTAGAGGGGGCGTAACCTAGGTGCACAACCTTTTGGCATCCGCCCTCCTTCAAAACCGAAATTTAAATTTAAATTGTTTACCCCCCCCCCCAGTTTATTGTATTGTTTGTGTTGTAAAATATGTTGTATAATGATGCATGAATAATTAAAAATAACAGTGTGTTTTGTTCACATGGCATAAAATTCGCCAGCCCAGTCTGTAATTTGTATAAATATTGTTACTGGTGTACTTTCAACACTAAAGAAGTGCAAACTCAGATCGACATAATTGCTTTACTAAATTTCTCATATGGTTCAATTATACTTAAGTTAAGCACAAATGTTTCATTTAATCTAATTCCAAATAATCGCCTGACGATGTTAAGCGTTGTTCAATGTTTATCTAGTGTTCGTGTCAGCGGTTATAAATCGGTCATGTGTTATCCGTATTAACAAGAGCTGTCACAAGAATGACGGATACCCCTGCGCCCAGTCTCGACACAGGAATGGTAAACAATTTCATTGAAAAGGGACAACAACTGTATATGTACACAAAGTCAAACGTAACAAGTGTTGAATGGTTGTGAACATACTGTCGAACCTCGTTGGTCCGAAATTCCAGGGATCGGCGAAAAAAACCTCGAGCATCAGAAAAATAGACACAAGCGGGAATGCTTTCTTCAGGATAAAATAATCGGTCCTTTACTTCCAGTTCGAGCCAACGAGAAATTCGAGCTAATCGAGTTCCAGCAATTTTTACACTTACATGTAAAAATATTGTCCAGACACCGTATTTTTCTGCAAATGTTCTAAATATTAAAGGAGCTATAACTCCTTCAAAAAGAGCAGTTTGTTACCAACGCCAAACTGTATTTGTTTTACATGTGCACTAAGGATCTTTCCTCGAGTTTGTGGCCGCACAGCGTATTTTTGGCTAATTCTTAGTTGAAAACCGACAATAACCCTTCAACAATTAGTGATTTTGTATAAAAAAAGTCGAATTTGACCTGCGTTTTATGGTGTTTAACATGTGTACCATTTTCATCCAATCCGTCTACCCTTTCATGAGTTATTGTTATTTTGGCACATTCTTATTGAAAAGGGGACATAACTCCGTTAAAAATAGTGGTCACCAAGGTGAAACTTGACCTTGTTTTAATGTGTTAAACATGTAGATATATTCATTTAACTCTTACCAATTAATCTTATCATGAGTAAGTGTACGGACACTGTATTTCGGGCGAATTCTAAGTTTGAAAGGGACAATAACTCCATGAATAAATAGTGGTTCGTAACCAAAAACGCCATCGACCGATATTTCATTGTGTTGAATATGTGTCCCGTCAGTCCTTTTATGAGTAATTGTCTAGAAAACCAGTGCAATTCAACTGACAGATCAAACACATCAGCGACACGGTCACTCAAACATACCCTACCCCAACACCACAAACTTTGTTTTGAGGTAGGACCAAAATCTACTCCCAGTTTACGGGGCGGCTTTAATATGCACACTGTATACTTGTAAAAAGATTTATAATGTTTTGACAACGTTTGTCCATAGGAAGTGTCATGCGTTCCCGTTCCCGAGGTCGGATTTTTCTATCCGGAACGGAAACACATGACAGATATTATTAATCTTGCCCATGGACAAAGATATAAAGTACCCGTATGGAATTACTTTTTTCACTACACACAAAAGAACTCCAGCGAGAAAATAAATACGTTTTTTTTCTTTATTTTGTTTAACTATGTGGTGAGTAATAGATTCTACCATGGCCGCTGGCCGCTCGTGTAAGATATGTTCATCCCAACCCTCACGCAGTGTTTTGGTAAACGTCGTTTTCGCAAAAGAACGTACGCTCGGGACGCTCTTAACACTCTCGGCCATGGATGATACTTATACTTGTATTCTGTATGAGTATTCAGTTTGAGCTTACATGTCATCTTACCTCTTAGTGTGACCTTGACTTAGAATGTTGTTATTTCATCAATCAAATGCATTAAAAACTTAAACAAAGATAAGTCTGTGACAGATTTTAATCATGATAAAGGACAGGAAAACAATCAGATACACAAAAGCAACAAGGTAACAATCATGTGAATATCTTAAGGAATATATTACATAAATTCAGGTAAAAGGGTCAATCAAAATCACTTCTGGTATAACTGGTTAATATTAATAACAATCAAGAGCACCACAGAGCCAATGTAAACGCTTGTATGTTTCTTTCAGTCAAGCAAGGGGCATAACTCGATAATATAGGCCAGAGTTATGGGCCATGCTGAACATGTGTATATTGTATCCAGATTCATTTCAACATATTGTACAGTTTTTGAGTTGTGGCCATGGTTAAATTGTTTGCACAATGACACTGGAGGTTGCGGCAGATAACAATGCAACAAAGGCTATGACAATACTTCGAAATAGGAGACAGGCTAAAATCAGATAAACACTTTTATATTGGTTCTTTAAGTTATATAATTAGAGTATATTGAATAGTTACAAAAAAAATCACATGTATTAAATAAAGCCTTAACATTTATTCACAAATTGACAAAACATCTCATTTCAAAAATACCTACAAGACAATAACAAAATTACTGATGTGAACTAACAAACTGATACCCTATTGTAATTTGCAAATAATACAGTGAAAGCTACAGGGGCATGCCCAGTAGCCTATAATTCAACATAAAGATCGTTCTGAAGGCAAACCAGGACAAGTTAACCTATTCAACATCGAATATTACATTCATGTCTAAATAAAAGGCAGTTTGAAAAATGTAAAAAAAACTAATAAGATTAGAATGGTTTTACTTATTAAAATATTCATTTATTATATTATTAAAATAAATTAACATCAATAAAATGGCTCAAATTAAACCAGGGAGAATAATATATGCACCTTTAAGTAGTCATGAGAGCAAAGGAATCAATTACAGACTATTCAAACAAACTACACAATGTATATTAAACTTATAATATATATTATGTTAAGGATTGGACAGAAATTAATGAAATTGTAGACATTTGTAGCTGAAAATGTCAATTTGGTCTTATTGTGAAAATTAAAGGGCCATTTCTCAAAAGACACTGAAGCAATAAGGTTGGTTATCAAATTTGTCTAAGATATTATACTAATAGATATTACAAGTTTGGTAATTACCTAATAAAAAAAATCAAGTTAGAGAGCATTTAAGCTATAATGGGTCAATATTGGCAATCAAAGGGCTTCATGGCAAAAACATCTGGAGCCATCATGCTTGCTATTAAATTCATCAAAGACACTACACCAAAATACATTTCTACCAAGTTTAATAAGGATTGAATGAAAAATGGCTAAGTTCAAAAACAAGGGGCAGTTTGATATTGACATTTAATTGGCCATAACTCAGCATTTACTAAAGCATTCAGACTGGTTATCAAGCTCTTCTGAGGTCTGAGAAAGAATGGAAAAAAAAATATCAACTAGTTTTTATGACTTTAGCAAGAGATAATTTAATTTAGTCAAAGTTTGACAATTAATTGACCATATCTCGAATGTTACCACAGAGATCAGGTTAAATACCAAACGTGTCCAATATATTATACCAAGAAGCATTGTTACTAGGTAAGGATCATCTTAAAAAGGGTTAAGTTAAAGAGCCCACAATTCCAGACTGTACACCGCTCAATCGCCAACCGTTTCTTTCAAACAAATTTCTACAACATTTGAGTAAATTTAAATCTGTGTGTAGTCCAACTTCACTATTTTGATCTAATATTCAACTTTAAGACAAGTATCTAGTTTCATTTTTTTTAGAGAAAAATCACTTTGTGATTGTTGCCATTTTATTTCTAGTCAAAATGCTGAAATATGTACCAATTTCTAACAATTAAAAACTGTCCTAAATGCAGATCCAGCTGCTTGTATATATAGTCAATCAACACCACACAAAAATTATTACAGGATACTATTTCATCAAGAATAATACAAGAATTTTATAACTATGAGAGACTTTAACATGGCAGTAATCCTGCTAAATATAATTCCTAGGTACAAAATTGCTCCTAGGATTATGGATAATCCTCCAGGCCCCAATTTCTTGAAACATCTTAATCTTAACAGGCTTAAGTCGCTTATTTTAATTAGCCAAAATACATACTGAAAATAGATTTTGATAAATGAAAAATGGTTAATTGTGATTATCATACAAGTATTTCTTATTTAACACCTCCAACTTCCTAAAGAAATATATATAATGCATATTATAGAAAAACAAAAATAGTGAGCTTAACTTAATCCTGTTATAAGGGACTTAAGAAGTTTCGAGAAATTGGGGCCAGGAGATTATACCAGGCCACACTAAGATTTAATTTTTTTTAAATAAAACGAATGCCAAAAATATATACTCATATTATATCTACTACTGTTAACCTTCAAAACAATAATTATCTGTTAGTTCCAGTATTATTCTAAAAACAGACGACCTATTTTTTTTTTTTCGATAAAACCTTTTTTGCTCGTTTTGATTCTTATATACATTTGATTAATTAAATTAACTAAGAATCAGACCAAAGTGTACATAACATAAAATTTTCAACATAATATGAACACATAGAAAATCAACTGGAATATTTGAATCAAAATCAAAAATAAATAAGGCACAGTTATATAAAAGCCAAAAACTAAGAAAATTAAAAAGAACACTCCAATTCTTTAATAAATATAAATAATTAGTAATGATATGAATATATATTTTAAATGAGTTTATATTGTGCTGTACATGTTAGTATTATTAATAGTGACAAAATATACATAACTAGAGTTACAGGAGTTTTTCAAGTCATAAACAAAATATAACATGGAATGCCAATTTTACTTGCACTCGTCCATTTCTTATATTAAAACTTTGTACAAAATGCACAGTAAAATACCATTCTCATTTATCAAAGTTTGATGAATCTGTTGTACGCATATCAACATCACTCTGGTGTGCGAGAAAGTAAAATACATGAAAACAACCTTTTTAACACACATCTTCCACTATTACAATATCAGAGTAGGCGAGCTTTAAAGCTGCACTCTCACAGATTGAACGTTTTGACAACTTTTTTATTTTTGTCTTGGAACGAGCCAATTTTGCGAAAATCCATGGACACCAGTTATATAAGACTGCTGACAAAATATTAGATTGCAGATTTTTATATTTAAGTTCAAAAATTGATGTTTTATGCATTTTTCTTAAACCATTAGTAGCAATTAAAAGCATAAAACATTAAAATTGGAACTGATATATGAAAATCTATGATCTGATTTTTTGTCAGCAATCTTATATCATCGTTTTACAGATATATACGCAAAAATTTGCTCTTTCCAAGACAAAAAATAAAGAAGTTGTAAAAAGGATATAACTGTGAGAGTGCAGCTTTAAGGTACAGCCTGTCAGATTGGTAATTGCCTGGATTTTCAAATACTACTGCTTTTTATTTACACATTTGGCCGATTTTTCAGAACTTTGTTTAGATGTTAACAGCATTGTTGTTAACCTTTTAAGGTTAACTTTTAAAAAGCCAAGTAATTTTGTTGATAAATTTTGAAATATGGTAAGTGAAATCTAAGCATTCTCATTCACCAGAGTTACATTGTACGTACCTTTCACCTGAGTGACGTACCACACTCTGGTTCAAACGCCCCGATTCTGAGTACAGCTTTGCACTCAATTTGGCAGCGATTGAATCAGAGGTTAGATTTTATCACGATTGAACCTCTGATGAATGAGAATGTATCTAATGTGTGTGGTTTTTTTTCATTTCAGGGCTTTTTGTTTCTATTTTCTGACAGAATGTACTTAAAAATCCCCCAAAATGCTAAAACCAAAGCTAATTTGGCTGGTTGAAATTAATGAGTTCATTATAATCAACAGCTCATAACAAAATGTATCAGTCAACACATCCTCTAAATAATGTTTCATCAAATCAATATTGGAAAATATTAGACAAACAACTATAAAAATGCATTAACATTTAAAAGAATCAATGTCCTATCCATTTGCAAAAACTATCACAACCTAAAAAAACCTAACACTCTTTATCTACTGTAAATTGCTTTAATTTTGCATGAGTTTAATTTTCACCATTTAAAATGTATCATGAACTGATCAGATCGCGTATTTAAAACATAGCAAAATATTTGATTTCACTGCTGTTTTCCAATGATTGAATTTTGGCATTACAAACTGGGTAAAATCACCCTATTTAACTGTTTTATGTTATGTAAGTACAACATTTTCTGTTCTGAACATAACCGTTTTCACGAACGACATTTCTGCTCGGATGACTTACAAATGACTCTGTATTGTCCAAAATTAAAATTAATACAGTATCAAATAATTCACTCACATTTTTAAACCGTCTCAGAAAGTGTGTGAGATTGCTGACCTGATTGGGTGCATGTATTGACATGTGTTAAATGCAGAACACTTGAAACGCAAAAAGCAGTTATCGGTTTTATAGTTATTATATTAAGTTGAGTTGTCAGTTTTGCCAATATAGCAAAGACAAAATTAATCAAAAAGAAGAGAAATTAGCCGTAACAAAAAATTGCGAAAAATGATCATGCAGAATTACAGCAATCTAGTCCTTGAAAAGCATGTACATGTATACACAGAAAAACAAGACCCCATAAAATATTGGCCATTTTACAGACACATTTCAAGCATTTCAATAAAAAAAAAATACTCTACTAATTTGAGACACGATGTCTTTCGATGACCTGCAACTTTTAAACATTTAAACAGACACACTGAAAATTTTTGGTTGTCAATAAAAAAACTTTCTCACTGAACAAAGGCCTGTATATTTCAATTGCTTGCTGTTTTTAAACTGACATCTATAGACTATTAATAGTCTTTTAGAATGTCACAAAAACTAATACAATGAGGTCATTGTGGATGATAACAACCAGTGTCAAGCATTATAAACCTGGTCAATTCTAGCACATTTTTACCACACCGACCACACTGGGCTATGAACCCACCATCATGAAGTCACTAATAGAAGAAACTGATGCCAATCTCTACAACAGTCTTCCACTCTAGCACACTTATTATCACTAAACTGACCTTTTTGAACTAATATGGAAACCCTGACCAAACTCCTATAACAACCAATTGAATTCCTACACTACTTAGATCACATTGTCCTATTGCAGCGAGCAGAAACTACTCTTTGTTTGAGTCTGTGGTAGATGCCTCGCTGCTGATTCCTCCTGTTTACTGTAGTTTACTATTTCAGCTTTAACCACTCTATGATGTTGTTCAATGTCAGGTTTGGTTAGCTTAATGCCGAGAATTTCTGCAGCTATCTTTTGGAAACATATAGACACCTGAAATACAAAAAAAATGAACCCAAGACACACAAACTATTAACAACTGGATTCTGATGACAGGTTTAAGCTGGTGCACAATATTCAGGAGTTAGTATATCTAGATAACAAACATTATTGATCCATGTATCCATATTTGACGATTACTTACAGCCATTGAAATTAGACTTTTGGATGAACAAGCCCGAATTCTTATACTATTGCTTGGAATCAAATTTTTGAACAAGCCCTGCTATATAAAATTCAGAATTTGAGCAAGCCCAGAAGACATTTTACCAGTGCAGGGCTTGCCGGCTTGTGCTAATTTCGACACTGTACTTATCTGGTTAAAGTGTGCTTTGGACCCATGGCATTTATTGTGCATGAATTGTATACATGAAGTTTATGACATCATTCTTTTTTTTTTCATTACAGCTTTCTGATTGGATCTGTATAGGTGTAACATCAGATACCCATTGAATAAAATCATAAAAAAAATCAATATCAGCTGTTTCGTCTTATAACCAAACTTGATAAACAAGAGCTGTCACAGAGACAGTCGCTCGACTATTCCGCCGCTTTTTGGTGTATGGATTGAAAAGTTTTGGCGAAACATGCATGGATCACTGTTAGATTAGATTTCAATGCAATACATGATGTGCTGAGATATTTACATAAATTGAATATAAAATATTTGAGGTGGTACGCAAACTTTAACGTAAATTCTAAGTCGAAAAAGGGGTATAATTTTTTCAAAATGCTTAATAGAGTTACCTCCTCCTGTGTACAGGTTGGGGGTATGATGGTGAACAAGCATGCAAAGTTTCAAAGCCAGATGTCAATGGACTTTGAAAATATTTGAAGTGGTACACAAACTTTAACATAAACTAAGTAAAAAAGGGGCATAATTTTGTTGAAATGCTTGATAGAGTTACCTCCCCCTGGGTATAGGTTGGGGGCCTGATGGTGATTAAGTGTGCAATGTTTCAAAGCCATATGTCAATGGACTTTGAAAATATTTGAGGTGGTATGCAAACTTTAACGTAAATTCTAAGTAGAAAAAGGGGCATAATTTTATCAAAATGCTTGATAGAGTTACCTCCTCATGTGAACAGGGTGGGGGCATGATGGTGAACAAGTGTGCAAAGTTTCAAAGCCATATGTCAATATTTGAGGTGGTACACATTCTCTTACAAAAACTTTAAAATAAGTGGTTACGCCGACACCGACGCTCGGGTGACTAGGATAGCTCTCTTTATTCTTCGAACAGTCGAGCTAAAAAACCATAACTTTGTAAAATTTAACTTAAATCAGAACTCAATATAATAAAGTGGAAGGAGTGATGTATATTTTAGTAATCAAAATTTGACTTTTTAATGTACAAGACAGAAATCCATACGCTTCTGCCTGGCATCGAAAACTTTCAACAAGCCCTGCTTTATAAAATCTACAATTTGACCAAGGGTGAAGGAACCAGATCATTTTAACCAGTTTAAATATACTCACTGAATCACCAGTTTTGGCCGATACAAAGTGACTAGACATGCCTCTCTCCTGTGCAAACTTTTGATGTTTTTCCATCTTCACTGTTCTCATATGCTCCAGGTCAACTAGAAAAAAAACAAAGGCATTTAAGATATTTAATGTACAGGTAAGCTTGTCATATCATCCAGCCATTGTTATTATATACATAATATAAATAATGTAAAATGTTGATGACTTTTGACCCAATCTAGTTTTGGGACTACCGTATATTCAATAACCCCCTTTGATTTCCATTTACTTTATTTCAAGATTAGAATCAAAGTCTTTTGGTTGGTATAAATAACTGGCCAATGGAGTGAATAAATTCAGTGAGGAATGTCTTTAAATACACATAAGAATTATATTGCATATTAGGCCCCAAAATGTCGGAAAACAGCTCATTCAGCTATAAATATTTTTTGTTGTCATACACCCGACTTTTAATAAAGATTCTTGTATCTTGTATCTTATATCCCAGGTATCATTTGAATGGTTTATGCTTACTCAACTAGGTAACTTATATGTAAAATAAATGACCAAAAATACATTGTCATTGCACTTAGTAATTTTGTTCTTTATTTCAATTTTAACCTGAGATAGTTTTCAATCTTACACGACCAAAAAAGTGAGTTTGAGTAGTATTATAATATATAGTTTAATATATATACTTTATCTACTCCTAGAAATTCTCAATTGATACCAAACTATTATTGGGCTGTGTCCATAATTTACAAAATTGTACATACTTAAAATACCTGAAATTCCATCAGGAAATTGACCAGTCACAAGTTGTCAATCAAATGTCAGCTGACCAAGAATAGGGTTATATTTTGTAAGTTAACAAGTCACTGAATATTGTTAACAATACAACATACCCAACCTATCTTTTTTTGCCATATCAACAACTTTTATCTGACGAAAAGTATATAAATGAAACGCATTCTATCCTACATGCCCTCTAATAAAAAAGAAAGTTTCAAACACCTAGTTTGCATACTGGAACTTCTCAAGATATTGCAGGATCCAGTTTCCCAGATACAAACATATATATAAGATGGACTGAGGGTAAAGTCCCCAACACCTTCACCTTGTGCTGCGAAAATCAAAGACATTGTTAAACATCAATTCTTTCAGTAACATTCTGATACATTTATTTGTAAACCTAAATCGCTCTAAAATTATAAATCAATGAAAATCATACTTTTATTCCCCACCAGTGCTATGTGAGGCATTCGTTGGCTTCCTATCACCTTCTTAATCGACCCATACCAGTCTTCCAAGTTGTCAAAACTGTTGTGGTTCGTGATATCATACACAAGGAGCGCTCCCTGAAATGTTACGAGTTTTAGAATAGTTTGAATGTTACAAGCAAACACAATTCTATCACAAATAGAGAATCTATCATAAAGATGGAATACAGTGACTTCCCTTTCAAAATATATTATATTCAAGCGTTCTCATTTATTCTTGCATCTAATTATTGTTTTTTACAGATATTAAGTTCAAAGTTTATTTATTAGTCAGTATGGCAATAACAGAGAACATAAATATGCTATTGACCGACTGACCTATACAAATTTATGTTGATAGAAAATTTACATAGGAGAAAGTGTTTCAGCCAGGAATTTTGACCATTGTGTTGCGCATTGCTGACCTTTTGACTACCTAAAATACGCCTTGCTCTACTTTCACCTTACCTTATACACCCAGTGCCTTCTCATTTACATTTGGGAGGTTCTTGTGTATTAATTAATGATCATTTAAAAGCAAACACATGTCGTCAGCTCATTTAAGATTCAGTGGTCGAAATTAACACATTAGCCTGCAAGCCATGCACGGGTAAATATATATATAGCAGTGCTTGTTCAAAAAATTTATGCTAAAAAATAGTATAAGAATTCGGGCTTGTTCATCCAAAAGTCTAATTTCAATAACTGTAAATTGGTTAACTACCTGGTTTCTCCTAATCAAATAATAAGGTAACATGTCAGTCTTTATCAATGTCATTATTGAAACATCGCCAAACTGTCATGTAACATTTGTGTGTCTATACTCAAGCATCGTCAGCAACCACGGTACGTTCTTATGTTACACTTCATACATACCTTAGGATAATTGACAGACAAAATCTCATCAAAATGAAAAGGCATGACGCAGGAGAGACAATTCTTCTTCCAATGAATTTGCATGTTACACTAAAATATTATTCAATAACGTAACAGTCTCAGTAGCCTCCGTGGCTGTGTGGTCTTCACTACTGCCAAATTTTATTGTACTGAGAAGGCGGACCAAGCCGGTTCAACTTCGGCAATCAGTAGAACATTTTTTTACCATAAAGCATCTGGTACTTTGCGGAACCAATGAAACTGCCTCATTGATTATTTATGACTACAAGATTTTCAAGGCCAAATTGCCCATGGTACACAAGGAAGCATAGTGTAGTGTGTATCAGGGTTATCCGACAATGATATTAAAGGTGAATGGATTCATATACTTACATGGCAACCATAAACATAGTTTTCTAACATTGCACCTCCCAAAGTCTGTCCACCTATATCCCAGACTTGCAGAGCGACATTAACATTTCCTGAAAAAACATTTTTAGCATTAAACTTTATCAATGGGCATAAATGTCACAATGACATTACAATAATGTATCATTTGTCTAAATCACATTACATTTTATAATAAAATAGAAAAAGATCAAATGACACATACCGGTAATCTGTTATCTTTGAAAAACATTTCAACAAAATGATAAGCTAATGAAATAACGTTTCTTTTTGCTTTGTACCATGTAGAGTCTAATGCACTTCTTTGTTCATAATACCCACATACTGATAACGATCAAACATGCCTATTAAGGAAACATTCTTATCCAGATGGGGTAGTTGAATGCGCACAATATAGGTTGATGCCAAAAAATATAATTTAATCAGTAAAACATAAATCTAACATACCTGGCAAAACAATCCTTTTCAGGAAGAAATCCAGACCTATGGTCTGTTTATATTGCTTTCCAAACTGTTCCTGAGAATAGCGACTTGCCAGTGATGTCTGCAAAAGAAGTAGTTAAATAATCCATACATGAAACTCAACTGAAAATGTTATGAGTAACCACTAAATGTCAAGGTTCATGCTCATATTTGTTTAAAAAACTCCTACATTTGAACACAGTTGGACGATCTTGAAAGCCATCTTGAATAAAAAGAAATCACCAAAGGTCATCAATCCATTTTTAGTATAAGAGGGTCTAGGCTACCAAATATTCAAAAACATTTTTTATACATCAACATGCATATTGATTGACTTCAGCTACCAGACTATGATATTATCATTAATAATGATTAATAAAAATGATATAAAAAGAATATAAATCTTAAGAAAAACGCTGCTGTTATAGATCTGTTCACCTTTGGTTGCACTAACTGTTAAATGATAAATAGTCTTTATAAAAATGTAAGGCTAACCAACAGCATTATAGCTCAAACAATTTTTTTAAAAAGGGTCCCAAAAATAACGTAACTACTTTGGTAATGAGCATCAACTTTGGCAGTCATCGAAATTAGACTTTTGGATAAATAAGCCCGAATTCTTATACCAATGCATGGAATCATATTTTTGAACAAGCCCTGCTATATAAAATTCAGAATTTGAGCAAGCCCAGAAGACATTTTACCAGTGTCGGGCTTGCGGGCTTTTGCTAATTTTGACTACTGCTTTGGTATCAAAATCTTGCAAGTTTGATCCCCAGCTGTGTCAAATATATAAAACATAGACATTAAAAATTGTAAAACTCCAATGCCTGGTGATCAGCGTCTTAAGGTGAAAAAGGGAGGTAAATAGCGGTTAATTTAATATTTTTTCCCCCATTTTTTTCCATTTGAACTTACTTACTCACTTATCAAAAATAGTGATTTTTAACCCATACAAAGTAAATTATTAGATGTTCACTGATGATACTGTGATTCCCCAATGACAAAGTCATAAGCAATCCAAGACTGCAGATACCAAAAAGTGTGACATATTTTTTCATTGTTTACATTTTGTTATTACAATATTTTACATGCTTTGAAATGAGAGGGGGGTTAAATACTTCAATTAACTCAGCAGGAAGTTGAAGTTTGATATCTTTCCATGATTGTTTTTGTGAGTCAGCAGAGGAACAATACACATGTAGGTCAGGAAACCGGAAATAACAGTTTTTGTCGCGCGCTATCTTTATAATTTGACAGAAATATTTGGCATTTTCATGTGTACAATTTTGGCAATTAATATTTTGACACGCCAGAAAATATTCTTCGTAACACTGTCTTGCTTGCAAAAGGGACTTGCTCTCATTTTGTGATGAGCACATAACTTATGATTAAGATAATGAAACATAACCATAGTTTAGTGTTATACCTTTCCTGATGCACCATCACCCATTATAACTATCTTCAACTGCTTGTCAGGGGTTTCTTCTTCTGAATCAGACATTTTCAAATCTTATTGTTTCAACAATAAAAAGAATAAATGTAACAGTTTGCGTCAGGAATTTGGCCACATATCATCTTTCCTCCATGTTGGATTATTTACTTCCTTTGTTGCTGTGCAACGATGTAAACTTATGGATGCACAATACTGTGCACTTTAATTTCGCATAAGGGAGTTACTTTTTGATTGTTTATGTATTTACAATCAATGGTTATGTTTGTATTCTACTTATGTATCCAAAACGCCTAATGTTTGTTTATTTTTTCTGCGATTTCGAGCTGTCAAACTTTTTCGTGAAAACAAACAGTTGTAATAATCGCAACAGGTGCCTCTAATATAGTTAAAACGTCTTGTTTGAAACGGTCGGATTATCGATATCGCCTTATTCCCGCTTAAAATAAAAATTAAACTGAGATTCTAAAAGTAAATTCAACACGGCTTTCTGTTAAATAATATAAATGATATATATGAGCAATATCCACAGATAACGGGGCATTAGTTTGTAAAAAAACTTTTGGAGTTATTTACAGTTTTAGTTTAAAAAAAACGAAACCATTGAAATTAGTTTTTTTACCAACTGAAGCATAAACATAGTGATATAAATAAATAGCGTTTTGGTTATACATTTATATATTATAATAGAACATATAGCTGTTATGTATTTACAATATATGACCCATGAGAGCACAATATAATGGCACATCTAAGAATGAAATGATAATGCCGACTTGAGCATTGTCAACGTTAGCTTTTGGGAACAGTTTTGTCGAAGCGTTAGGAAAAACTAAACAGACAACCACACTCCGGTCAGACCATGCACAGACTACGCCATGTTTCACTTAAAGAAAAAACACATTGATTTTGAAATTCGTTTGAAGAAACTAGACAAACAACCGCACTCCGGTAAAAACAGGTATAGGGCTTTTGAGGATGCACAGCTAGACTACGCCATGTTTCAACTTAAGAAAAACATACACAATTTTAACGGAGAACAAGTTCTGTACCGCGTAATAAATCAGTTCAAACTGTAATCAAAATCAACTCGGGTGTTGTGAACACTTTCTTTGACAGTTTTGAACAGGCGACCAACTTTAAATTGATTTTGTTGTTTCAAGCTGATCTTTTTACTAATAAAATGTTATTTGCAAACATCAGATAGTTGTGAATGTGTGGAAGTATAAAATCACATTGCTTAAAATAAGGATCAATATGCAACATTCTATTTTATTATTTTATTTTATAGACATGCGTATTAAATTAAGACCAAAAAAAAAAAAAAAATGGTTTGTTTAGGGTAACCTTCCCAAAATCTCTAGGTAGGGTAGGTCGGGATTTTTTTATATATATTTTTTTTTCAAAATCTGTCGTAAGTTCAGAGTGTTTTCTTGCACATGGCAGTCTTTCCTACATTACTGTCATTGCCTGACTTTGTTTTATCATATAAACAATAATTCTGATTAAAATCTGCATTTATCCGCCCTTCGTAACTCTCTATTCGCTAACGAATATTTTTTTTTGCTCAGAAACGGAAAAAAAAAATAGTTAGGGTCGGCGCATTTTTATAGGTAGGGTCGGGTAACCCGAAACAGACATATTTTTTTAGGCCTAATACAATAAATGTAGTATTCAATCCAATTGCTTTCGTGTTGTTGTTTTTTGTATTGACCAGTCTTGGACCAATGGCGTTGCGTCATTTATGTTGGAGGCGTGGCATATATGTATATGTCCCGTTCTTGTTTAGTGTCATCATTGTGCTCGCCGAATGTGTATTACCCGATGGCATGGGTAAATAAGCTTAACCCCACCCCGCCCCCTGTTCGTGTCATCACTGAGTCACGAGCCACGGAAAAAAATCCTGGTCTAACCACTGCATATCAAATAATACTCAAAAGTTACTATGGATCACATAAATCTACTACTGACATAAAAATCATAACGTATTCGTGTTTTGGGTGAACATTATTGTCTATTGCAACTGATATATTGCCTTAAGTGTCCATCTTTACATCATACTTTTTCAAGAATTTATGTTGACGTCTTTTTTACACGTCAATTCAACTGACGTTTTTGACAAACCAACCAATGCCCAAATTCTTGGTACATTGGCTTAATTTTGACTCAGTTCGCACAAACTTCACAGCGAAAAAAAACTAAAGTTAAGGTTATACTCAAGGCGAAAAGAAAAAAAAATCTAAGGAGGAAACAACTGCAGGAAATATTTAAAAAAACTGAGGAACGAGAATCAAATTTGTTTGATTTAGGACTGGAACAAAAATTGAATCTGAAATTAACAATGAATCTCTATATCAGAAAGGCACCCGACTTCGATTAGGAAAGAAAACAACAACAATAACAACAACAACAGTATTTTAAGGATGTATACAAGTATTGCGTTGAATACGAGGGAGATAAAGATTCGTGGGAAACAGAGGAAAAGTAAAAAAAAAAACTTATTTGTATTCACTATTGCTGAAAAGCAGGGGACTATTCACTGGTAAGACTATTTTCCACAAAGCTACCGTTGTTTCCATTCGGAGCTCCTCGGCCATTTTCTATCGAAACATCCTCGGATGTACCATCAGGAGAAGTAGTTCGTCAAAATTTGAACTATATTACTAATTAAATGAAGTGTTTCAGCTTGTATTTGTAGATCTAAATTTAAGCTGATTACCATAAAGATTACTAAGATGTAAGTCATAAAAGTGACACTCTTCTTCAACATCAATACAAACACATGTATAACAAACATACATTTTGAGTGATACCCCTTTAACTACTTACTAAATAATGCATGTATGGAAACTATTAATAACTGATAACAAAATTGTAACCGTGTATTTAATAGCTGAAAAAAATATTTAAATAATTGGTGAGTGCTAAAAGATTAAATGTGATCTACTATCGTCTCATAAGGTAGAAGTACAATATTTTCTGCATCTAACTTTCAAATCAAACTCGGAATCTCTCATAAGTACCATTATTTTTTTTACATTTATTCATCTCTTTTAGTATATTTAAACAATTGGTTTAACTGTGATAAATCTTATTTGGGAATAAGAGTGCATCTTTTAGTTAAACTGCTAAATTGATATTGCTACGCGACGGTGCTGGATGAAGTGGTTCTAAGGGAAGAGAGGTAGTGCTACGGGGGGACAGGTGGATCTTATGGGGGAGAGGTGGTGCTAAGAGGGGAAAGGTGGATCTAAGGGGGGGGGGTGCTAAGGCTGTGAGGTGGTTCTAAGGGGTAGAGGTGATGCTAAGGGTGTGAGGTGGTTCTAAGGGTGGAGAGATGGTGCTAAGGGGGAGAGATGCTTCTAAAGATGGAGAGTAGGTTCTAAGGGGGGGGGGAGAGGTGAAGCTAAGGGGGAGAGGTGGTGCTAATGGTGGAGAGGTGGTGCTAAGGGGGAAGTGGTGGTGTTGAGGGTGGAGAGGTGGTGATAAGGGTGGAGAGGTGGTGCTTAGGATGGTGGGGTATTTTTAACGTAATCTTCCGTAATCTTCCCAATGATATTTTAAACCGCTGAAAAGCTTCCAAAATAAAACGCAATCACTAGACAAAACAGTTGAATACCTTCTAAAACAAACTTTTGAGTTGTTCGAAGTGTTTGAGTAGCTATTCGTTTTTATTTCAGTTTTGGGTTATTTGAATTTTGTCATTTTTCAAAAAAAGTGTGAGCCAAGGCCAAAAGGCCTATATATAGCTACGCCGCTGCCCTTTACAGTTGTAAACACATACAAGACGTTTTCAACATTGGCGCCTGCGTGATGACTATGTTTAAAGGCCCGTTTTTTGGAAGGTTATTAAAAAGGCCGAGGTATTCCGATTGGGTTAATTCAAAATTAAAAGATTATCGGAAAATAGAAGCCTAAACTTGATATTAGCCAAATCCTCGATCAGCTACCTCGAGCCGGCCAATCATTGGCCTGCAAGTGTTTGATAAATCTCACACACAACTGTTTTTCTGTCGGATATTTCAACTGGTAAATCTCGTGCAAATCGTGCACCTACTTATGTTACAAGGACGTTCTTAATTAATACTACAGCAATGTTTGTTTCCTGTGCTAACGCTTTAAATCTGATAAGAGAAAAATGATAATCACATTATTATAAATCCCACCTCATTGCAATATCTTAACATTTTTAGTGACTACTTTGAGGCTAACTGTATCATAGTTGTGGTTTCCTCTCTGTATTGACACAAACGGGACATTTTTCTCATACCAATGTATGGTATCGGACTGAGAAACAAGCAATACACTTTCTGTTGTCTTCTAAATCGGATATTAAGATAGCTACGCTCGCTGATAAATTCCATATCAAACGGCTACTCGTGATCTATCCTATACTTAGACAACAAGAAAGTGTTTCTGTTTGCTTTAAATGCTTTGAATGGTTTGGTAAAGATCCGGGGAAGACCATTTCCCGGGCCTGTAAAAACGAAATGTTAAATAGTGTTTTGATGACATTTAATATTTGAGTGTGGTTTTATTTTGTGTAGTCTTAAATATGTCTGAAAACACTACGATGTGATTATAAGAATAAAACTTTCACGGGAGAGTATGCCCCTGACCGTCCTGTCTTTTTATTTGGTATAGCTTCGCCCCAGGATGCCTAGGAGAGAACCCTAAAATCGGTCTCTAGTAAGTTACAATTATGACCGACGCGGTACCTAGGTCACAGTTATTACTGTCAGTGACCCATATTGGACACTGCAACTATAAAACATTCAATAAATAAAACATGCATAGACACATTTAACATAAAAGGGAATACTGTTTCACATATAAAATATGCATACTTAAACTACGCCCCGCCAGGACAGTTCACACTAGAGCAGTATAATTTAAGTAATCCATGCCATACAGCACACTCTCTCAATTAAAGCATTAAAACGTATAATACTGTGTATTGATTATTGTATTCGGACCATGCTTTCTAGCCCGTGGACATGTGTACATTTATGTTTGTATGTGGTCAGCCGAGCATGTATATTAGTTAGTTGAAGGCTGGAGCGAGAAAAGATGGACGTTTCGTAATGGCTGTCATCAGGATTTGCGGGTATCTGTGTGTGTGTTTTATATGCATTTTGCTTGCTATGAGATTGGTGGGAATATCCCGAATATTTTTGTTTTGATTATGTGTCTTTCTTTCAATTGCTGTTGCTAATCAAATCGTAAGAACATTGAACGATGATATCATTTTGAAAGGACCTTCTAAACAGCAAAGAGCCAGGTACATCAAAAGATCTCTTAACAGTTGACTTTGTGTGTGTGTCACGGTACCGATACCTACCCATGTGGTGAGGAGGTGTGTAAGCGGTCCGGTAGCTCAGTCGGTAGAGCACTCGCCCTGAATAGCGAGGGGTCCCGGGTTCGAGCCCCGGTCTGGCTGCACAATTTTCTCACCCTGTGACATTTGGCGCCCAACGTGGGACCGTGGTAGCACTTGTGTTCCTCAAATTCGAGGACGAATTTCCAGTTTGCGGGGAAGTATGTCACGGTACCGATACCTACACATGTGGTGAGGAGGTGTGTAAGCGGTCCGGTAGCTCAGTCGGTAGAGCACTCGCCCTGATAGCGAGGGTTCCGGGTTCGAGCCCCGGTCTAGCTGCACACTTTTCTCACCCTGTGACATGTCCGAACATCTAGCTGTGCCAATAGGGGTTATGATGTTGATTTCATTGCAAACGATTTTGCTATCTAAAACTATGCTTCTGTCCGGAATAAATGTGTTAATACGATTTTAAATCACTTTAATAAGTTACGTAACACTTTTATCTACAGATTATGAGTTGTTGTCCGAATTGGACCTAATTAATGAACGTCAATTGCGTCACCATGGTCGCAAGAAAACCTCGCAGGATCGAACATTATCACCCCTGTTTTGGCATAATCAAAACGTTTTGCACAATTAGGAAATTCAATCTTCTTTTTTTAAAACGCATGTTTTCACTCAATACTTTTTTTAATTTGAAAAGCTTGAATTTAAGAAACACACGAAAAACTAACATGCATTTCTGTTGGTTTGAGGTTTTCCGAAGCGGATTTCGTTTTAATGAAACTATCTTAAGAAAGGCTTATGCGATATAAAATGAAATGATATAAAATGAAAAGCAATATTATGAGAAGAAATTAATACAAATATAAAGGAATGTTTTACCTAATGTCATGTTTGTGGCTTAAGACCTGGCCACAGTTGTTTTTATTTTACCGTACAGTATGTTTCATAGTGTCACTAACCTGGCTTTTCACTCTAAAACAGTCCAAATTGAAAACCAAGCAACTGGCCTCTGTAAAACTATCCAAGAAACATAAATTAATCAAAAGAAAACATAACGGTGTCCGATTCAGCTTCTCACAAAATTGAGTAGAAAAAACATGACAACGAGGTCAAGACAGAATAAGGCTACAAACAACCAATTTACAGAGTTCAACAGGCAATGATTCTTTTTCAATTTTAAACTGGAAACTATCTTTTTTTTAAAAAACGGTGTCAATTTATTTTAAGTTACTTGCAAACAATGCATGCGCTTCTATTTTATTCAGTATTGATACTTGGACACAAATATTTATACTTGGAGAGATGCACTTCTTACGTCTCAAGATCACGGTTATCTCCTCAAGACCACGGTTATCTCCCCTGCCCCGTTGACCAAGATCCGGATGTCATTACAGAAAAAAGAGTGCTTCTGTTCAAGTATTAATATTTCATTAAAATGAATACGGGTGAAGAAACAATGCTCTATTTCCATAGAACTTTGGCCATGAAATATATTCACATTGCAAAAAGGCTGATGAATCGATTCGTTAATCTTTTCCAAGTTCTGCCCACTTTACGCTAATTACTCTAATTTACTCAGGTTGGCGGCATGGAAGGGAGCTCCACTGGGAGGCGATTTTGATTCGTCTGCTTCGAGGACAAAAACATCAACAAAGTTATGTTTCATTTTGTTCGTATTTTTAGAGTTTGTTGAAAGTCCTGACATCTGTTTTACTTCATAAGTCAAGTTTTCTTTTTTAAAGAAATACACAGAAAGGAATAGGCACTTTCTGTTGGTTTTTGAAATCTTACAGTGAAAATGCTAAAAGGCACCAGCATTGTTCCCAAGATCTCTTTAACCAAACCTGGGTAGTAGAAAATGTTTATTTTGGTTATGTGTATTTCAATAGATATAATATCATATTCCAGATGGGGCTTTATATTTTTAAATTGAATGTTATTAATAATATATTCAGCACTTGGGAAGGCTTAAGAAAACATAATTTTTGTAATTATTTTGGATAAATCTAGTTTATTAGCACTCTTATTCATATGTTTTTCTTTTGTAGCATATTGGTACTTGATTTAATAACTATATAAACTTTATATAAGAACATGTGATACTGCTTCTGTTCAATTGTTTCAGCGTCCACCGTACGGGAAGGGGGTCCAGCGTTCCACCCAAAGAGATGCCGCTTGCATTGGAGCTGGCTTTTGATGTCAACCCACCACTGAGGTAATGGCTCATAGTGGGAAAGGTGTTTGGTAAGACTAGTGCTAGAAGCCATATGTATATTGGTAAAACTTAAATAATGATAAAAACGCGTCAAGTTAGTGCTTGTTCAAGAGTTAAATATGTAATGGGTGGTGATTATGGGCTTGCATTTAAATGATGATGTGGAGGCGGGTGAGGATGAAAATGAGGATAAAGTTAAAGAAAAACAGAAGAAGGGATAACGATCAAGAATAAGAAGGTGATGGTGACGGGTGATAATACGGCAAAAGAAGAAGAAGAAGGTGATGGTGACAGGTAATAATACGGCAAAAGAAGAAGAAGAAAAAGAAGAAGAAGGTGATGGTGACAGGTGATAATACGGAAGAAGAAGAAGAAGAAGAAGAAGAAGAAGAAGAAGAAGAAGAAGAAGAAGAAGAAGAAGAAGAAGAAGAAGAAGAATATAAAGAAGGAGAAGATTGCTTACTTGGCCATGAAATATATTCACATTGCAAAAAGGCTGATGAATCGATTCGTTAATCTTTTCCAAGTTCTGCCCACTTTACGCTAATTACTCTAATTTACTCAGGTTGGCGGCATGGAAGGGAGCTCCACTGGGAGGCGATTTTGATTCGTCTGCTTCGAGGACAAAAACATCAACAAAGTTATGTTTCATTTTGTTCGTATTTTTAGAGTTTGTTGAAAGTCCTGACATCTGTTTTACTTCATAAGTCAAGTTTTCTTTTTTAAAGAAATACACAGAAAGGAATAGGCACTTTCTGTTGGTTTTTGAAATCTTACAGTGAAAATGCTAAAAGGCACCAGCATTGTTCCCAAGATCTCTTTAACCAAACCTGGGTAGTAGAAAATGTTTATTTTGGTTATGTGTATTTCAATAGATATAATATCATATTCCAGATGGGGCTTTATATTTTTAAATTGAATGTTATTAATAATATATTCAGCACTTGGGAAGGCTTAAGAAAACATAATTTTTGTAATTATTTTGGATAAATCTAGTTTATTAGCACTCTTATTCATATGTTTTTCTTTTGTAGCATATTGGTACTTGATTTAATAACTATATAAACTTTATATAAGAACATGTGATACTGCTTCTGTTCAATTGTTTCAGCGTCCACCGTACGGGAAGGGGGTCCAGCGTTCCACCCAAAGAGATGCCGCTTGCATTGGAGCTGGCTTTTGATGTCAACCCACCACTGAGGTAATGGCTCATAGTGGGAAAGGTGTTTGGTAAGACTAGTGCTAGAAGCCATATGTATATTGGTAAAACTTAAATAATGATAAAAACGCGTCAAGTTAGTGCTTGTTCAAGAGTTAAATATGTAATGGGTGGTGATTATGGGCTTGCATTTAAATGATGATGTGGAGGCGGGTGAGGATGAAAATGAGGATAAAGTTAAAGAAAAACAGAAGAAGGGATAACGATCAAGAATAAGAAGGTGATGGTGACGGGTGATAATACGGCAAAAGAAGAAGAAGAAGGTGATGGTGACAGGTAATAATACGGCAAAAGAAGAAGAAGAAAAAGAAGAAGAAGGTGATGGTGACAGGTGATAATACGGAAGAAGAAGAAGAAGAAGAAGAAGAAGAAGAAGAAGAAGAAGAAGAAGAAGAAGAAGAAGAAGAAGAAGAAGAAGAATATAAAGAAGGAGAAGATTGCTTACTTGGCCATGAAATATATTCACATTGCAAAAAGGCTGATGAATCGATTCGTTAATCTTTTCCAAGTTCTGCCCACTTTACGCTAATTACTCTAATTTACTCAGGTTGGCGGCATGGAAGGGAGCTCCACTGGGAGGCGATTTTGATTCGTCTGCTTCGAGGACAAAAACATCAACAAAGTTATGTTTCATTTTGTTCGTATTTTTAGAGTTTGTTGAAAGTCCTGACATCTGTTTTACTTCATAAGTCAAGTTTTCTTTTTTAAAGAAATACACAGAAAGGAATAGGCACTTTCTGTTGGTTTTTGAAATCTTACAGTGAAAATGCTAAAAGGCACCAGCATTGTTCCCAAGATCTCTTTAACCAAACCTGGGTAGTAGAAAATGTTTATTTTGGTTATGTGTATTTCAATAGATATAATATCATATTCCAGATGGGGCTTTATATTTTTAAATTGAATGTTATTAATAATATATTCAGCACTTGGGAAGGCTTAAGAAAACATAATTTTTGTAATTATTTTGGATAAATCTAGTTTATTAGCACTCTTATTCATATGTTTTTCTTTTGTAGCATATTGGTACTTGATTTAATAACTATATAAACTTTATATAAGAACATGTGATACTGCTTCTGTTCAATTGTTTCAGCGTCCACCGTACGGGAAGGGGGTCCAGCGTTCCACCCAAAGAGATGCCGCTTGCATTGGAGCTGGCTTTTGATGTCAACCCACCACTGAGGTAATGGCTCATAGTGGGAAAGGTGTTTGGTAAGACTAGTGCTAGAAGCCATATGTATATTGGTAAAACTTAAATAATGATAAAAACGCGTCAAGTTAGTGCTTGTTCAAGAGTTAAATATGTAATGGGTGGTGATTATGGGCTTGCATTTAAATGATGATGTGGAGGCGGGTGAGGATGAAAATGAGGATAAAGTTAAAGAAAAACAGAAGAAGGGATAACGATCAAGAATAAGAAGGTGATGGTGACGGGTGATAATACGGCAAAAGAAGAAGAAGAAGGTGATGGTGACAGGTAATAATACGGCAAAAGAAGAAGAAGAAAAAGAAGAAGAAGGTGATGGTGACAGGTGATAATACGGAAGAAGAAGAAGAAGAAGAAGAAGAAGAAGAAGAAGAAGAAGAAGAAGAATATAAAGAAGGAGAAGATTGCTTACTTGGCCATGAAATATATTCACATTGCAAAAAGGCTGATGAATCGATTCGTTAATCTTTTCCAAGTTCTGCCCACTTTACGCTAATTACTCTAATTTACTCAGGTTGGCGGCATGGAAGGGAGCTCCACTGGGAGGCGATTTTGATTCGTCTGCTTCGAGGACAAAAACATCAACAAAGTTATGTTTCATTTTGTTCGTATTTTTAGAGTTTGTTGAAAGTCCTGACATCTGTTTTACTTCATAAGTCAAGTTTTCTTTTTTAAAGAAATACACAGAAAGGAATAGGCACTTTCTGTTGGTTTTGAAATCTTACAGTGAAAATGCTAAAAGGCACCAGCATTGTTCCCAAGATCTCTTTAACCAAACCTGGGTAGTAGAAAATGTTTATTTTGGTTATGTGTATTTCAATAGATATAATATCATATTCCAGATGGGGCTTTATATTTTTAAATTGAATGTTATTAATAATATATTCAGCACTTGGGAAGGCTTAAGAAAACATAATTTTTGTAATTATTTTGGATAAATCTAGTTTATTAGCACTCTTATTCATATGTTTTTCTTTTGTAGCATATTGGTACTTGATTTAATAACTATATAAACTTTATATAAGAACATGTGATACTGCTTCTGTTCAATTGTTTCAGCGTCCACCGTACGGGAAGGGGGTCCAGCGTTCCACCCAAAGAGATGCCGCTTGCATTGGAGCTGGCTTTTGATGTCAACCCACCACTGAGGTAATGGCTCATAGTGGGAAAGGTGTTTGGTAAGACTAGTGCTAGAAGCCATATGTATATTGGTAAAACTTAAATAATGATAAAAACGCGTCAAGTTAGTGCTTGTTCAAGAGTTAAATATGTAATGGGTGGTGATTATGGGCTTGCATTTAAATGATGATGTGGAGGCGGGTGAGGATGAAAATGAGGATAAAGTTAAAGAAAAACAGAAGAAGGGATAACGATCAAGAATAAGAAGGTGATGGTGACGGGTGATAATACGGCAAAAGAAGAAGAAGAAGGTGATGGTGACAGGTAATAATACGGCAAAAGAAGAAGAAGAAAAAGAAGAAGAAGGTGATGGTGACAGGTGATAATACGGAAGAAGAAGAAGAAGAAGAAGAAGAAGAAGAAGAAGAAGAAGAAGAAGAAGAATATAAAGAAGGAGAAGATTGCTTACTTGGCCATGAAATATATTCACATTGCAAAAAGGCTGATGAATCGATTCGTTAATCTTTTCCAAGTTCTGCCCACTTAACACTAATTATTCTAATTTACTCAGGTTGGCGGCATGGAAGGGAGCTCCACTGGGAGGCGATTTTGATTCGTCTGCTTCGAGGACAAAAACATCAACAAAGTTATGTTTCATTTTGTTCGTATTTTTAGAGTTTGTTGAAAGTCCTGACATCTGTTTTACTTAATAAGTCAAGTTTTCTTTTTTAAAGAAATGCACAGAAAGGAATAGGCACTTTCTGTTGGTTTTTGAAATCTTACAGTGAAAATGCTAAAAGGCACCAGCATTGTTCCCAAGATCTCTTTAACCAAACCTGGGTAGTAGAAAATGTTTATTTTGGTTATGTGTATTTCAATAGATATAATATCATATTCCAGATGGGGCTTTATATTTTCAAATTGAATGTTATTAATAATATATTCAGCACTTGGGAAGGCTTAAGAAAACATATTTTTTTGTAATTATTTTGGATAAATCTAGTTTATTAGCACTCTTATTCATATGTTATTCTTTTGTAGCATATTGGTACTTGATTTAATAACTATATAAACTTTATATAAGAACATGTGATACTGCTTCTGTTCAATTGTTTCAGCGTCCACCGTACGGGAAGGGGGTCCAGCGTTCCACCCAAAGAGATGCCGCTTGCATTGGAGCTGGCTTTTGATGTCAACCCACCACTGAGGTAATGGCTCATAGCGGGAAAGGTGTTTGGTAAGACTAGTGCTAGAAGCCATATGTATATTGGTAAAACTTAAATAATGATAAAAACGCGTCAAGTTAGTGCTTGTTCAAGAGTTAAATATGTAATGGGTGGTGATTATGGGCTTGCATTTAAATGATGATGTGGAGGCGGGTGAGGATGAAAATGAGGATAAAGTTAAAGAAAAACAGAAGAAGGGATAACGATCAAGAATAAGAAGGTGATGGTGACGGGTGATAATACGGCAAAAGAAGAAGAAGAAGGTGATGGTGACGGGTGTTAATACGGCAAAAGATGAAGAAGAAAAAGAAGAAGAAGGTGATGGTGACAGGTGATAATACGGAAGAAGAAGAAGAAGAAGAAGAAGAAGAAGAAGAAGAAGAAGAAGAAGAAGAAGAAGAAGAAGAATATTAAGAAGGAGAAGATTGCTTACTTGGCCATGAAATATATTCACATTGCAAAAAGGCTGATGAATCGATTCGTTAATCTTTTCCAAGTTCTGCCCACTTAACACTAATTATTCTAATTTACTCAGGTTGGCGGCATGGAAGGGAGCTCCACTGGGAGGCGATTTTGATTCGTCTGCTTCGAGGACAAAAACATCAACAAAGTTATGTTTCATTTTGTTCGTATTTTTAGAGTTTGTTGAAAGTCCTGACATCTGTTTTACTTAATAAGTCAAGTTTTCTTTTTAAAGAAATACACAGAAAGGAATAGGCACTTTCTGTTGGTTTTTGAAATCTTACAGTGAAAATGCTAAAAGGCACCAGCATTGTTCCCAAGATCTCTTTAACCAAACCTGGGTAGTAGAAAATGTTTATTTTGGTTATGTGTATTTCAATAGATATAATATCATATTCCAGATGGGGCTTTATATTTTCAAATTGAATGTTATTAATAATATATTCAGCACTTGGGAAGGCTTAAGAAAACATATTTTTTTGTAATTATTTTGGATAAATCTAGTTTATTAGCACTCTTATTCATATGTTATTCTTTTGTAGCATATTGGTACTTGATTTAATAACTATATAAACTTTATATAAGAACATGTGATACTGCTTCTGTTCAATTGTTTCAGCGTCCACCGTACGGGAAGGGGGTCCAGCGTTCCACCCAAAGAGATGCCGCTTGCATTGGAGCTGGCTTTTGATGTCAACCCACCACTGAGGTAATGGCTCATAGCGGGAAAGGTGTTTGGTAAGACTAGTGCTAGAAGCCATATGTATATTGGTAAAACTTAAATAATGATAAAAACGCGTCAAGTTAGTGCTTGTTCAAGAGTTAAATATGTAATGGGTGGTGATTATGGGCTTGCATTTAAATGATGATGATGTGGAGGCGGGTGAGGATGAAAATGAGGATAAAGTTAAAGAAAACAGAAAGAAGGGATAACGATCAAGAAGAAGAAGAAGAAGGTGATGGTGACGGGTGATAATACGGCAAAAGAAGAAGAAGGTGATGGTGACAGGTGATAATACGGCAAAAGAAGAAGAAGAAAAAGAAGAAGGTGATGGTGACAGGTGATAATACGGAAGAAGAAGAAGAAGAAGAAGAAGAAGAAGAAGAAGATTGCTTTCTTGGCCATGAAATATATTCACATTGCAAAAAGGCTGATGAATCGATTCGTTAATCTTTTCCAAGTTCTGCCCACTTAACGCTAATTATTCTAATTTACTCAGGTTGGCGGCATGGAAGGGAGCTCCACTGGGAGGCGATTTTGATTCGTCTGCTTCGAGGACAAAAACATCAACAAAGTTATGTTTCATTTTGTTCGTATTTTTAGAGTTTGTTGAAAGTCCTGACATCTGTTTTACTTCATAGTCAAGTTTTCTTTTTTAAAGAAATACACAGAAAGGAATAGGCACTTTCTGTTGGTTTTTGAAATCTTACAGTGAAAATGCTAAAAGGCACCAGCATTGTTCCCAAGATCTCTTTAACCAAACCTGGGTAGTAGAAAATGTTTATTTTGGTTATGTGTCTTTCAATAGATATAATATCATATTTCAGATGGGGCTTTATATTTTTAAATTGAATGTTATTAATAATATATTCAGCACTTGGGAAGGCTTAAGAAAACATATTTTTTTGTAATTATTTTGGATAAATCTAGTTTATTAGCACTCTTATTCATATGTTATTCTTTTGTAGCATATTGGTACTTGATTTAATAACTATATAAACTTTATATAAGAACATGTGATACTGCTTCTGTTCAATTGTTTCAGCGTCCACCGTACGGGAAGGGGGTCCAGCGTTCCACCCAAAGAGATGCCGCTTGCATTGGAGCTGGCTTTTGATGTCAACCCACCACTGAGGTATGGCTCATAGCGGGAAAGGTGTTTGGTAAGACTAGTGCTAGAAGCCATATGTATATTGGTAAAACTTAAATAATGATAAAAACGCGTCAAGTTAGTGCTTGTTCAAGAGTTAAATATGTAAAGGGTGGTGATTATGGGCTTGCATTTAAATGATGATGATGTGGAGGCGGGTGAGGATGAAAATGAGGATAAAGTTAAAGAAAAACAGAAGAAGGGATAACGATCAAGAATAAGAAGAAGAAGGTGATGGTGACGGGTGTTAATACGGCAAAAGATGAAGAAGAAAAAGAAGAAGAAGGTGATGGTGACAGGTGATAATACGGAAGAAGAAGAAGAAGAAGAAGAAGAAGAAGAAGAAGAAGAAGAAGAAGAAGAAGAAGAAGAAGAAGAAGAAGAATATTAAGAAGAAGAAGATTGCTTACTTGGCCATGAAATATATTCACATTGCAAAAAGGCTGATGAATCGATTCGTTAATCTTTTCCAAGTTCTGCCCACTTAACACTAATTATTCTAATCTACTCAGGTTGGCGGCATGGAAGGGAGCTCCACTGGGAGGCGATTTTGATTCGTCTGCTTCGAGGACAAAAACATCAACAAAGTTATGTTTCATTTTGTTCGTATTTTTAGAGTTTGTTGAAAGTCCTGACATCTGTTTTACTTAATAAGTCAAGTTTTCTTTTTTAAAGAAATACACAGAAAGGAATAGGCACTTTCTGTTGGTTTTTGAAATCTTACAGTGAAAATGCTAAAAGGCACCAGCATTGTTCCCAAGATCTCTTTAACCAAACCTGGGTAGTAGAAAATGTTTATTTTGGTTATGTGTATTTCAATAGATATTATATCATATTCCAGATGGGGCTTTATATTTTTAAATTGAGTGTTATTAATAATATATTCAGCACTTGGGAAGGCTTAAGAAAACATATTTTTTTGTAATTATTTTGGATAAATCTAGTTTATTAGCACTCTTATTCATATGTTTTTCTTTTGTAGCATATTGGTACTTGATTTAATAACTATATAAACTTTATATAAGAACATGTGATACTGCTTCTGTTCAATTGTTTCAGCGTCCACCGTACGGGAAGGGGGTCCAGCGTTCCACCCAAAGAGATGCCGCTCGCATTGGAGCTGGCTTTTGATGTCAACCCACCACTGAGGTAATGGCTCATAGCGGGAAAGGTGTTTGGTAAGACTAGTGCTAGAAGCCATATGTATATTGGTAAAACTTAAATAATGATAAAAACGCGTCAAGTTAGTGCTTGTTCAAGAGTTAAATATGTAATGGGTGGTGATTATGGACTTGCATTTAAATGATGATGATGTGGAGGCGGGTGAGGATGAAAATGAGGATAAAGTTAAAGAAAAACAGAAGAAGGGATAACGATCAAGAAGAAGAAGAAGAAGGTGATGGTGACGGGTGATAATACGACAAAAGAAGAAGAAGAAGGTGATGGTGACAGGTGATAATACGGCAAAAGAAGAAGAAGAAAAAGAAAAAGGTGATGGTGACAGGTGATAATACGGAAGAAGAAGAAGAAGAAGAAGAAGAAGAAGAAGAAGAAGAAGAAGAAGAAGAAGAAGAAGAAGAAGAAGAAGATTGCTTACTTGGCCATGAAATATATTCACATTGCAAAAAGGCTGATGAATCGATTCGTTAATCTTTTCCAAGTTCTGCCCACTTAACGCTAATTATTCTAATTTACTCAGGTTGGCGGCATGGAAGGGAGCTCCACTGGGAGGCGATTTTGATTCGTCTGCTTCGAGGACAAAAACATCAACAAAGTTATGTTTCATTTTGTTCGTATTTTTAGAGTTTGTTGAAAGTCCTGACATCTGTTTTACTTAATAAGTCAAGTTTTCTTTTTTAAAGAAATACACAGAAAGGAATAGGCACTTTCTGTTGGTTTTTGAAATCTTACAGTGAAAATGCTAAAAGGCACCAGCATTGTTCCCAAGATCTCTTTAACCAAACCTGGGTAGTAGAAAATGTTTATTTTGGTTATGTGTATTTCAATAGATATAATATCATATTCCAGATGGGGCTTTATATTTTTAAATTGAATGTTATTAATAATATATTCAGCACTTGGGAAGGCTTAATAAAACATATTTTTTTGTAATTATTTTGGATAAATCTAGTTTATTAGCACTCTTATTCATATGTTATTCTTTTGTAGCATATTGGTACTTGATTTAATAACTATATAAACTTTATATAAGAACATGTGATACTGCTTCTGTTCAATTGTTTCAGCGTCCACCGTACGGGAAGGGGGTCCAGCGTTCCACCCAAAGAGATGCCGCTTGCATTGGAGCTGGCTTTTGATGTCAACCCACCACTGAGGTAATGGCTCATAGCGGGAAAGGTGTTTGGTAAGACTAGTGCTAGAAGCCATATGTATATTGGTAAAACTTAAATAATGATAAAAACGCGTCAAGTTAGTACTTGTTCAAGAGTTAAATATGTAATGGGTGGTGATTATGGGCTTGCATTTAAATGATGATGATGTGGAGGCGGGTGAGGATGAAAATGAGGATAAAGTTAAAGAAAAACAGAAGAAGGGATAACGATCAAGAAGAAGAAGAAGAAGGTGATGGTGACGGGTGATAATACGGCAAAAGAAGAAGAAGAAGGTGATGGTGACAGGTGATAATACGGCAAAAGAAGAAGAAGAAAAAGAAGAAGAAGGTGATGGTGACAGGTGATAATACGGAAGAAGAAGAAGAAGAAGAAGAAGAAGAAGAAGAAGAAGAAGAAGAAGAAGAAGAAGAAGAAGAAGATTAAGAAGAAGAAGATTGCTTACTTGGCCATGAAATATATTCACATTGCAAAAAGGCTGATGAATCGATTCGTTAATCTTTTCCAAGTTCTGCCCACTTAACGCTAATTATTCTAATTTACTCAGGTTGGCGGCATGGAAGGGAGCTCCACTGGGAGGCGATTTTGATTCGTCTGCTTCGAGGATAAAAACATCAACAAAGTTATGTTTCATTTTGTTCGTATTTTTAGAGTTTGTTGAATGTCCTGACATCTATTTTACTTAATAAGTCAAGTTTTCTTTTTTAAAGAAATACACAGAAAGGAATAGGCACTTTCTGTTGGTTTTTGAAATCTTACAGTGAAATGCTAAAAGGCACCAGCATTGTTCCCAAGATCTCTTTAACCAAACCTGGGTAGTAGAAAATGTTATTTTGGTTATGTGTATTTCAATAGATATAATATCATATTCCAGATGGGGCTTTATATTTTTAAATTGATGTTATTAATAATATATTCAGCACTTGGGAAGGCTTAAGAAAACCATAATTTTTGTAATTATTTTGGATAAATCTAGTTTATTAGCACTCTTATTCATATGTTTTCTTTTGTAGCATAGTGGTACTTGATTTAATAACTATAAAACTTATATAAGAACATGTGATACTGCTTCTGTTCAATTGTTTCAGCGTCCACCGTACGGAAGGGGGTCCAGCGTTCCACCCAAAGAGATGCCGCTTGCATTGGAGCTGGCTTTGATGTCAACCCACCACTGAGGTAATGGCTCATAGCGGGAAAGGTGTTTGGTAAGACTAGTGCTAGAAGCCATATGTATATTGGTAAAACTTAAATA